>NW_004444046.1:9363637-9391568 GCF_000243295.1 Trichechus manatus latirostris | reverse complement strand
GTAGAAAACAAATGCTAAGCTCACTCACAAATTCAATCCCTTGCTCTCCTGCATCTACTCTGAGATTGCAAAGAGGAAAGATTCGGGTTTTGTGGTGCAGTGGTTAACGTGCTCAGCTGCTAACTGAAAGGTTGGTAATTCCAACCCACCAGCCGCTCTGCAGGAGAAAGATGTAGTGGTTGTCTTCCGTAAAGATTTACAGCCTTGGAAACCCTATGGGGCGGTTCTACTTTATCATATAGGGTCCCTATGAGTTGGAATTGACTCACCGGCAACCGGTTTGGTAATTCATAACAGTCTCCAACAAAGAGGGACTACTAAATTCCATTTTTATAAGAAAGGCATGGTCTTCCTTGGTTCAAGATATTCACTGTGCCACTGAGAAAGTACCAGGAAAAGGGCTGTTAGAAGATCCAGAAAATTTTATAACAAAAAAATAAAACGTGAGTCCAGAACAGGCTCTCCTCTTTAGTAACATTTCCTCTGTCTAGATGACTATGCATTTTGGATACAGGCGAGGGCTAATGCATTCTATTTGTACCCCCTGCTGCTTTTAAAAAGCACCACGTTCTGGTTCAGGAGCCTATGAGATTGTTTGAGTCGCTTGGAAATCATTAACATTGGTACCCTAATATTTCAAATTTCTCCTCTTCGAAGCAGCTCTGTGTATGTCCAGCTGGTAAACAATGAACCTACAGAATTCTCTACAGCTATCAACAAATGCTGATTGATTCAAATAATTAGACATTTTAAACTGATTCTCAAGAGAGAGCTTGCTTTATGTATTTTTTATGCATATTTTTGCTGCTAAATCAGCACTCCAATGAACACATCAAGTGACAAATCAGAGAGAAAAATAGTTTTATTTTTTAAATCTATTCCCACTTTTAAAATGAGATTATGTAGAATAAATTGTAGGGGGAAAATGAAGCATTATACCACTTAGAAAATGATGCTCCATTAAGATTGGGATGCGTCAACCTAGATACCCTGACTAATTTTGCAGGAGTCGAATGTACTACTTGAACACTGAAATCTGTGAAATAGCTTCAATAACTTGGTTCTTAGGTGAAAGTTGCCTTATTTAAGAGAGACACTTTTCTCTCTAAGGTTGTGATAAAAGAGTAGATAAAGTAAAATTACATAGCTAGTAGAAAATGAATGCTCAGAAAATATTCAAATAACACGAAGACAGTAGATAAATTTAGAGCTTCACCTTCATTGCTCAATTTTCTTATTAACAATAACCAGACAAGGAAGGCATATTTTGTGTGGTTTGACTTACCAAAACTTTGGTCTCTAGGGGGAGCAAAAAAGAAAATTTTATAATTACAGTGTTGGTGAAGAATATTGAATATCCCATGGACTGCCAGAAGTACAAACAAGTATGTCTTGTAAGAAATACAGCCAGAGTGGTCCTTGTAAGCAAGGATGGCAAGACTTCGCTTTACAGCCCTTGGACATGTTATCAGGAGGGACCAGTCGCTGGAGAAGAACATCATGCTTGTTAAAGTAGAGGTCAGTGAAAAAGAGGAAGACCCTCAACGAGATGAATCGACACACTGGCTGCAACCACGGGCTCAAACATAACAACCATTGTGAGGATGGTACAGGACTGGGCAGTGTTTCATTCTGTTGTACATAGGGTAGCTATGAGTCAGAACCTACTAGACAGCACCTAACGACACAACAATTATGACTTGTAGTTTATCTCAGATTTCAATGTTTTGAACAAAAAAATAACTAATACCTCAGAATTTACATGCACTCTTTTCATCTTTTAATTGGTTATAGTTATGAAAATCAGTTTTGAATTAAATATTTCCTTTTTATTTTTATGAGTCTACTATAATAAACATCGTTTAAATTAGAGTGAAATTTTAATCACAAGCATCACCTAAACCATGGAAGCTTAACCATAAATATTAGGACATCATCTTGCCAATAAGAAATGGCAACACTTGTGATTTATAAGATCTGCTTGATTGTTTAATTTTCCTAGATATTTAAACAGAGTCAGTTTTAGGCAGAAGCATGTGAGTTTTATCCTTTAAATGCTCAATCCTCTATCTGGAATCAAGCCTTCTATATTGAGATGCTCCTTTTGCACTGGACTCCAAATAAACCTATGTCACAAACATTCCCAGACAAACCTGTTCTGGACCTTTTCACTGCTTTCAATTTGATTGTTATCTTTCCTTCATATTGTCTCCATCTCTACTTTCTCCTAATGTATCTAAGAAACCAATCTTAACTTTTAAGGAAGGTGTGAGCTAACAGTTTACTTATTACCTCATTCCAGGCATTTAAATTCATTTAAATCAGAATTTTCTTAGTATGTAAAAAGAGTGGTTCTCTCTCTTTTTTTTTTTTTAACTACAACAGATACCTTTATTTTCCCTCTTTCCCCTAGATCTTAATTTTTGAAAGATTTTAACCACCACTTTGTCTTTTGTGCAAATAACTGATCAGGATGGGCATTTTGAGGAACAGACATGTGATTCAGGTAAGTGTGTCTGCTCCCTCAATCATATCCTAGAATTTTTGGTGATTTCATTAGCAGTTAATGTGAGCTTCTGATTAGCATGAGATTAGACTTGTTATACTTTCAACCAAATGTAAAGAAGTAAATCATGGCTTTCATTAGTATTTATGAAATATTGAAAATAATCATTTTGAGCTTCACTGCTACCTTTATGGACTTCCAGAAGGAGAAGAACTAAAGCAGAGGATCTTTTTCTTAATCCAAAGGAGTGATTAAAAGCCTTAGGATTTTCTACCAGTGAAGGAAATGATTTTAGGTAAATTTCGTCATCCCTGTGCTCAAAAGATATGCTCTTAGAAATTCATACTGAAGCAATTTGATATTCTACAGTGGTCTTCCCTTTCAAAAATTCTGAAATCCTATCTTTTAAAAGTTATTGAAATATATGCAGCATAGATTCTTAGTTAATGTCGATTAAATACAATTTGTAAAAGTTTTATAAAACTGTATATAAACTCTTTGATAGATTGGACTAGTGTTTGGTATTAAAGAAACACCATTTATACTCCTAGCATAGTTTATTTCTTTTTCTTCCTCTGAAAAAAACCAAAGGGTTAGATGAAGCTTCTCTAGATTTATCTCTGAATCTTGAACCCGTTAAACCTGAAATTTTATTTTTATTCATTCATTATTCTCTTGAGAATCTGATTAGATAGTTGAGTTACATATTCTATATTAATATCATACAAACATAACTTAAGGAGTTATTTAAGTAATGAAGCCATTTAATACTTACATGAAATTCCACTCAAGAAGGTGTGTTTTACTCAGAGTCATTCACTTTATTAATAAAGGAATGTTCTAGCCTTTACATTGTGAGTAGTAATATATCTTAATGTCTTCAGTTTCAGACATTTATGTTTCAAATGTACTTCACACATGTGAACACACTGATACTGGTAATGATTCACTCATCCATTCCCTATTCACTCATAAAACATTAGCTTCTTTATAGCTACCCTGGCCAAGAACTGACTTTGTCCCGCATGGTCACTGCCTTCCATGGGACTCTAACACCAATCTTTGAACCTTTAACTTATGCTGAAGCAGGCATGCCGATACCTTTTCCTCTGTCACCCACAGTGTCTGTTGTGTCTGTCCCTGACTTGGACCACAAGACATTGTAGATAAGCAATAAGACAGCTTTATAGATCCAGCCGGCTTCACATTTGTGTTGTTCAGTTTCAACTCAGACCTCACCATTGTACCACAATACTTTATTTTGCCTTCTGTGCCTTTGATGTGCCCGTGACTTTCATAATTTTATTATTGTAAGTTGTCAGCTTATAACTCCCAAGTCTACACTTTCCAACCTTGATTTGGATGTCCTACTGGCACCTATTACTTAATCTCAGAACAAATTCCTCATCCTCATACCAAAGCTAGTTCTCTGCTGGCTTTCTCCAGTCTCTATATAACAACACCATTTTTCAACTCACCCAAGAACAAACCTCCTCCTTCGTTTCTCCCTACCACAAGGAGATACAATTTCTCCTTGGGATCAGATGTCCTCATACCACACTTGCTGATTAGGTGATTTTACCCAAATCAGTCAACTCTGGTTCTCACATTTCTCATTTACAGAATGGAAACAGCAAGCAGGTACCACTCAGTGTGGCTGTGAGTATTTAATACAACAATGTGAAAATATTTTGCTAACTCTAGAATTTCTTTCAAAAATTCTATACTGCAGCAAAGTAGCATAATTGTTTTTACTTCTCTGTTAGCAACCAATGAGACTCTTCTGTCTCTTTATGCATTATGGTTCCTTCCATATGGAATGTGTTCTAATCTCTCCCTGTCAAAATGTTCTTTCTTGAACGGCCATTCAAGATGACCAGTTGCTTCAGACGGTTTTCCCACAACTGGATCTAACCTATATATAAGCTACTTGAGAGCAAAATATTTTTGTTTATACCTATGGAAATTCTTAGCACTGTTCTTAACAGAAAGCATGTGTTAAATAAATCATTGATGAACTAAGAATATTTCTTACCTCCTTGCCAGACTTACGTTTCCAAATGCCCACCAGACATCTTCTCAGGTGAGATAGCCTCCTCTTGCAACAATCCTCAAGCAGCAAAACTAAATTTTCATTCAAATCCAAAACCAGTTGCTGTCAAGCCAATTCCATGTCATGGCAATCCCATGTTTGTCAGAGTAAAACTGTGCTCCATAGAGTTTTAAATGGCTGATTTTTCAGAAGTAGATTGCTATGCCTTTCTTCCAAGACTCCTCTGGGTAGGCTCAAACCTCCAAACTTTCGGTTAGCAGCCAAATGCTTTACATTTTCCAACACCCAGGGACTCCAAACTTTCATCAGCTACTAAATTTACTCTAGCTCCCTATGTACTTATTTCTTTCAATATTCAACCAACATTTCTCAGTCTGCCTGGCTCAGAACACTCAGTCATTAAAAACGAAAATAAAATTCTGATCAAATGTTATAATAATGAAAAAGAATTCGCTCAATTCTCTGTCACTCTTCTACGTGGTCAAGGAGTTTTCCTCTTTAGTCTTTAATTTCTTAAAAATTTTACATCTTGTCTTTGCCTCTTACTTTTAATGAGTACACCAACTTCTTAGTAATTTATCAGTTTATATATTTAGTCAGTCCTTTTAAAATCATCATTTCAAAATTAATGTTCTAATATTTAATATAATAATTTTTATATTAAAATGTCAGGGATTGTGAAGCACATGTTATAAGTTATCTGCAAATATTAAACAACTACAATGCATACTTACACAGTTTTTCCCTCAATTAAATAGAAAAATCTTATGTAGGAATCTTCTAAGTTCTCTTAATTCAGCCTTTCACAGTCTTAGTTTTCTTCTAGAGTTGCAGAAAAAGTAAGACTTCCAACATTGCTTCTAACTACCGTAACCTGTCATTCTATGCTTCTTTAGCCATATAAAAACTACAACACCATAATAAGAACAGCTACTATTTGTTTACAGATCAATAACTCCATGCCAAACACATTGTAGATTAGCTGTCTAATCTATATTGTAGATTAGCTGTCTCATTTAATTCTCACGATCACCCTATAGGGTGTCCTAATATTCTTTCAGAGCCCAGGTGTCTCAGTGGTTAGGAATTCGGTTACAAATTGAAAGGTTGGTGGTTCAAATCCACCGGCCACTGCGCGGGAGAAAGTTGTGGCAGTCTGCTTCCGTATAGATTAGCCAAAAAAAACAAACCAAACCCCTTGCAATCGAGTTGATTCCAACTTACAGTGACCCTACATTAGAGCCTTGGAAACCCAAGGGGGAGTTCTACTCTGTCCTATAGGGTCGCTATGAGTTGGAATTGACTCAATGGCTACAGGCTTGGTTTTGGTTTATTATTCTTTCCATTTTACAGATGAGGATACTATGATTTAGAGATGTTTAAGTCTCTCAGTCAAGGTCACACCGGCATTACGTTTTAAAACTGGAACTCAAAACCTGATTTTTCTGACCCTCAAGCTTGTGTTAATAACTACTCTGCTATACTGCTTTCCCAGAAATAACATCAAGGTTGCAGCCCAGATTACTCTTCTGACATTTTTCTGACACTCTGATGGATTCTTTGTCTTCCCTTGACCTCCAGGCCAGAGGCTATCTATACAGATGAATAAATCAATGAGCTCCCTGCACTGTCCCATATGTGGTCCTGTTTCTCTCCTCTATGCCCTACTATCTGCAATCCAATTGATTCAGTTTCTCCCCATCCAACCTCAAAGTGTTCACTTGTTCCAGAAAATATGCATTTAGATAAATAACACAGATTTTTTTTTTTTTTTAATCATACCAGTAGGAAATGTGTCATACGCATGCAATTCCTCATAGTGTTTTCAAGGCTGTGACATTTGGAAGCATATCACCAGGCACCTCTGGGTGGGTTTGAACTGCCAACCTTTCAGCTAGTAGTCAAGCTCTTAATCTTTTGTGTCATCCAGGGACTTCTCTGGAAGGGAGTGGGACAAAACCAAAGTTTACTAATAGATGTCATTGTATTCCATACAATGTTTGTATTTCATGCAACATTTTTGCTGTGCTCCCTAACTTACCTTCAAGATTGGGCCCTAAAGTTCTCATACAAAGAGACAGTGGGTTGTATGTTGTAAGTGGGGAAGCTCTAAAAGGCCACCCTACTCAAAAACACTTTTCTCTCAGAGATCACCACAGGGCCTGAAATATCAATTCCCAGCCTTTAAAGCAAGGAAGCCCAGTTAAAATGCAAACGCACATACATTGCTAGAGGGAATGACACAAGGGGGAAGGCACACTCAAACCTCACCTACTTCCCAGTTCTGCCTCAGGCCAGCCTGCTGAGAGGAAATCTTACACAGCTTCAAAGTAAAGAACTAGACTGCGCTATTCCTAGAACAAATACTAGAACACTTTTGTGTCCTGATTCTCAAGACAATTCTCTATTTCAATTTTCCATATTTCACTAGATTTAATATTTATGACCTTTTGAATTTTCCTCAAATGCCCTAAATTGTTTTCTTCAAATATATGAATTTGACTCTTCCATTTTTTGAAGGGTGCCTAAGTTTAGGCACTTAATCATGCTCTTGAGGAAACTATACATAGATTAAGAGGCAGTCATTCGGACAGAACAAAGGGATACTGCGTGGTTTAAAGTCAGGAAAGGTGTGCATCAGGGTTGTATCCTTTCACTGTACGTATTCAATATGGTTGCTGAGCAAACAACCCGAGAAGCTGGACTATATGAAGAAGAACAGGACATCAAGATTGGAGGAAGACTCACTAACAACCTGTGTTATGCAGATGACACAACATTGCTTGCTGAAACTGAAGAGGACTTGAAGCACTTACTGGTGAAGATCAAAGATCACAGCCTTCAGTATGTATTATATCCCAACATAAAGAAAACAAAAATTCTCATAACTAGACCAATAAGCAACATCATGATAAATGGAGAAAAGATTGAAGTTGTCAAGGATTTCATTTGACTTGGATCCACAATCAACACCCATGGAAGGAGCAGTCATGAAATCAAAAGATGCATTGTGTTGGGCAAATCTACTGCAAAAGACCTCTTTAAAGTGTTGAAAATCAGAGATGTCACCTTGAAGGCCGAGGTGTGCCTGACCCAAGCCATGGTGTTTTCAATCTCCTCATATGCATGTGAAAGCTGGACAATGAATAAGGAAGACCAAAGAAGAATTGACACCTTTGAATTATGGTGTTGGCAAAGAATATTGAATATACCATGGACTGTCAAAAGAATGAACAAATCTGTCTTGGAAGAAGTACAGCCAGAATGCTCCTTGGAAGCAAAACTACTTCTCACATACTCTGGACGTGTTATCAGGAGGGATCAGTCCCTGGAGAAGGACATCATGCTTGGTAAAATAAACGGTCAGCAAAAAAGAGGAAGACTCTCAATGAGATGGATTGACACAGTGGTTGAAA
This sequence comes from Trichechus manatus latirostris, assembly GCF_000243295.1. NCBI lineage: Eukaryota > Metazoa > Chordata > Mammalia > Sirenia > Trichechidae > Trichechus > Trichechus manatus. The sequence goes on along the minus strand of NW_004444046.1, from coordinate 9,383,593 downwards.
CAATGGGGCCAAGCAAAACAACGATTGTGAGGATGGTGCAGGACCGGGCAGTGTTTGGTTCTGTTGTACATAGGGTTGCTGTGAGTTGGAACTGACTTGAGGGCACCTAACAACAAGAAGTTTTGGCATCTAGGAACCCCTAGAACAGGGTGTAACAGACAACTTAAACTAGGAAATAGAGCTGGTCTGCACAGATTTATAACACCTTTACCGAATGAAATTCCTCCAGTATAACATTGCATGACCATCAGAGTAGAGGAGACCTGAGAACAATTATTTTCATAGAAATCTATTGAGGTCTACCTACCTTAACAACAATTAAAACTTCATCTAATTCAATAATGTCACTGAGATTGACTTGCCATGTGGACTTTTAAGCCACATTTTCTAAACAAATGCCACTGTAAATCTCTTCTCTAATTTAAAATAGAAGAAAATCAATTCTGGATATTGAATTTGCAATTATTGATCTATGTTTTCTAAACAGTCAGTAGAAGGAAAAGTTACTACAGTTCAGATTGCCTCAATCAGTAATAATACACCCCCAAAATACGTTACAGTTTTACTAAATTCCCATTTGTACTATGATTAATTAATAGGGCTTGGGATGTAGAAAGGCAGATTTATCGAATTTATTTCACTTACAAAACAACAGAAGAAAAAAGATCAAGATTTTGCCAACTCTGAAATGTTTAAACATAGTATCATTATTTACCTATTTTCCTTTGTGACTCTTTTTTTGGTTTTTGTTTTTCCCTTATCTGAACGAGCTCCTTGAGGCAACCTCTCTCAGGGAAACAGTGAAACAGGTATAATATTTGTTGAGCAAAAAACAAATACAGTGTCTCAAAAGGATTTGAGATTAAATGTGTCAAATAAATTTCCCTGTATTTTTATTTTTATCATCAAGAGCATCACAGTCTGATAAAACAAGTTAGTTTCAGTGAGAATATTTGAAGAACTTACTTGCTATCAAGTCTCTCTTCTATCAAATACCAAGGTTGGTTCTGAGCCTTTGGGTATAGGTCATATTTTCCAGCACAAGCAAGTCATTCAGATATGAAGTCCTGCCAAAATACACCTTGCCCCTAGCAAGTTCAGCACTAAAGGAAGAGTGTCACAGAGACATTGTCACAGAGACATCACAAAATGATTTTACCTCCAGATTGTATAATACATCCCTGTTGACAAGATACTAGCTTAGTTCACTATCCATAATCTAAAAACCAGGGCTTTGAACCAGTTCATTCAGGTTCAAACCTCTGCTGAGAATTTGCATTTCCAACCCCAGATATACTGAATCAGAATCTACACCTTAATAAGATCCCCAGGTGATTCTTATGTATAATAAATTTTGAGAACCACTGGTCTACTAGTGGTTAGCATCACCTAGGAACTTGTTAGAAATGCAAATTCTTAGCAGAGGTTCCAACCAGAACAAACCGGTTCGAAGCCCTGCTAAAAACAACCAAAATTACAAGATGCACGTAAACACATGCACCAATTTACTACTATAATTCATCTAAAAACTATATTTAGATGGAATTTATATGTGGGTTAATGGTAAAAGACATGTAATAAAAGAAAAAAAAAGCATATTGTACCTTGGAATAGATTGGCAGGTTACTTAAACATATTTGAGATAAATTGACCAGATGTCAAATACCCTATCTTGATATCACTTCATTTTCTTCTCTTTTTGCCAGATAATTACGGAATCTTTAAAAAAAAACTGTAATTTTCATTCTAAATGGGCAAAAAGAAGAAAAGAGAAAGTCAAGGATAAACTTCCTCTACAGATTTGTATTAGTGAGACCATGAATAATTAGTCTAAAAATCACTTACACAGTGGTGAAGTGGCCATTAACTCTGCTTTATTGGCCTTTTTAAGATCTCAAAAATGTTATTAAGGCATTTAGTTATTCAAATTGGTTAAAAACAATAAAAATAAAAAAAAAAACACACTTACAAACCCAGGTATATTAGTTATTTAATGTTGTATAATAAATTAACCCCAAACTTCATGACTCATTGATATTTATTATCTCACAATGTCTCAGTTAAGGTGTGGGCCAGGGATGGAGTCATATTAATGCTCAAATGTGGGTGGGTCTGCTTCTAAGCTTATTTGTGTGGTCGTTGGCAGGATTTAGTTCCTCCTGGGTTGTTGAACTGATGGCCTTAGTTTCTTGCTGGTTGTTGGTCAGATGGCACCCTTAGTTGCTTGCCGCATGTGCCTCTCCATGAGGCAGCTTCACAATATTGCAGCTGCCTTTCTTAAGAGCAAGTAAGTGAGAAGAGCAAGAGTGAGAGCAAGATCACGTGCGTACACATGTGCACGGGCAAGAGAGAGAGAGAAAGGGCACATTCCTGAGAAGTCATATTTTCTTTATAACCTAAACTTGGAAGTGACATTCCACCACTTTAGCCATATTCTGTTCACTAGAAGCAAGTCAGTAGGTCCATTCTACACTCAAAGAGAGTGAAATTATACAAGAACATGAAAACCAGGAGGTAGGGATCGTTAGGAGCCATTATAAAAGCAGCTCACAGCACCATGCTGGGAGATTCAAATTAATGCTTTAAAATATTTACATTATACTAGAATTATTCTTTTACATTTTTATGGATTGTATTGTGTCCCTCCCAGAAAAGATAAGTTGAAGTCCTAACTTCTGGTACCTGTGAGTATGAATTTGCTTGGAAATAGTCTTTGATGATGTTATCAGTTATCATGAAGACATACCAGATAGTTGTTGTTATTGTTAGGTGCTGTCAACCAGATTTCTGACTCATAGTGACCCCATGTGACAGAATAGAAGTGTCCCACAGGGTTTTCTTGGCTGGAATCTTCATGGGAGCAGACCGCCAAGTCTTTTTCCTGAAGAGCAGCTGGGTGGGTTTGAACCTCCAACTTTTTGGTTAGCAGCCGACAGTGATAGTGTTGGAGCACCAGAGCTCCTTACCAAAGTAGTTGTTATTTTTGTGTATAGAGTTGATTCCAACTTACAGTGACCCTATATGACAGAGTAAAACTGCCCCATAGGGTTTCCTAGTCTATAACCTTTATGGGAGCAAATCACTAGGTCTTTTCCCCCAAGGAGCCGCTGGTGGGTTCAAACCACCAAACTTTTGGTTAGCAACCAAACACTTAACCACCATGCTACTAAGGCTCCTTATTGGAGTCAGGTAGATCCTAATTCCATCTGAGTGCTGTCCTAAAAAAAAAGAGAGGAAAAGACACACGCACACAGAGGGAAGATGGCTATGTGATGCTGTAGCTGAAAGCCAAGGAATGCCTGAAGCTACCAACAGTTAAGAGAAAGACATAGCACAAATTTTCTCTCCAAGCTTTATAAGGAATCAACATGACCAACACACGAATCTCAGACTCTCAGGCTCCAGAACTGTAAGACAATAAATTTCTGTTGTTTAAACCACCCACTTTGTGGTATTTGTTACGGCAACCCTAGGGAACTAATACATACAACAAAGAAATACCTTTCAGGTATCAAGGTTTGGTTCTGTATTTTAAGAATATTTCTCAAATATACTTCAGAAGATATGATTAAATAACTGACAAGTAGTAACATGATATAATAAGAGATAACGTTTGCATAGTACTTAGTATGTGCCTGGCGGAAACCCTGGTGGCGTAGTGGTTAAGTGCTACAGTTGCTAACCGAAAGGTCAGCAGTTCGGATCCACCAGGCGCTCCTTGGAAACTCCATGGGGTAGTTCTACTCGTCCCATAGGGTCGCTATGAGTTGGAATCGACTTGATGGCAACGAGTTTGGTTTTTTTTTTTGTATGTGCCTTGCACCATTTTAAGTATTTCATACATATGAACTCATTTAATCCTCAAAACAACTATATCTTGAGCATTACGCTCTTGTAAGAGCTATCTGTATGGGATCAAATAGACAGCAGCAGCTCAAAAGATTACATAGGGACCTTAGAGGGCAATGAGTTTATGTTGATGTTTAAGTTGATGTTTATGTTTATGTTGATGGGGGAGAAACACCTTAGAGTGAGAGTGGTTGCACAACTCGAAGAATGTAATCAATGTCACTAAATTGTACATGTAGAAACAGTTGAATTGCTGTATATTTCACTGTGCATATTCTCAACAACAACAATAAAATAAATGAAATTAAAAAACAAAACAAACCCTGTATTACATAGGCAGTGTAATTAAACTAAATTTACGGGTGTTATGGATTGCATTGTATCTCCCAAAAACACATGTTGAAGCCCTAACCCCCACACCTGTGAATGTGACCTCATTTGGGGGAACTGGGTTTTTATTTACAAATGTTATCAGTCAAGGTAAGGAGGTCATAGGAGAGTAGAGTGGATCTTAATCCTATATTAAAAAAAAAAAAAAAATTGCCCTCGAGAACTGCCCCATAGGGTTTCCAAGGAGCAGCTGGTGGATTCGAACTGCTGACATTTTGTTTAGCAGCTGAGCTCTTAACCATTGTGTCACCAGGGCTCCATCTTGTATTACTGGTGTCTTATAAGAGAAGAGGACAGACATGGAAAGAGAGTCACACATAGGGAGAAGACAACAGAGAATGCTAAGAAATGCCCAGGGCTGCAGAAGCTGAAAGAGATAAGGAAGTATCTTCCCTTAGAGCTGACAGAGGGAGAGCATGGCCCTGCTGACATTCTGACTTGAGCTTCTAGTCTCTAGAACTGCAGCACAATAAACGCTTGTTCTTTACAACCATCCATGTTGTGGTATTTTGTTATGACAGCCCTAGGAAACTAAGACAACGGGTGAGCAAACCGAGGCACAGAGTAATTAAGTAAAAAAAATTGTACTACTTCTTATAAAATATAAGAGCCTCACAACAACATAAATTCATTTATTCTCCCATCCTCTGTGCTATTTGTCTCATATATTTTACATTTACATATGGAATAAACCCCACAATTAGTTATTATTTTAAACAGACAGTAGTTCTTAATACATAAGAAAAGAAAAAGAGTCTCTTGTATTTATCTTGAAATTTATCATTTCCAGTGCCCTTCATTCCTTCTGGTAGATCAGAGTTTCCACACAGTGTCTTTTCCCTTAGCATTAAAAACTTTTTACCATTTCTTGTTATACAAGTCTGCTAGTGATGACTTTTGTCAGCTTTCATTTATCTAAAAGATTGTTTATTTCACCTTCATTTTGAAAGACATTTTCACTGGAAATAAAATTCTGGGTTCACGGTGCCCCCCCTTCTCTTTACCTTTGGTTTTTAGTGATTTGATGAAGATGTGCCTGCATGTGGTTCTTTTTATATTTATTCTACTTGGCATTCATTAAACTTCTTGAACTTATAATGCTTGATATTTTTAAAGAAATGTGATAATCTTTCATCTATTATTTCTTTTAAAAAAAATTATATTCTCCATTCTCTCTTTCAATTCCCTTTGGGACATATATTACATATAACTTTGACCACTTGACATTGTCTTTCAAGTCATTGTGATTCTATTCACCATTTTTTTCAGTCTTATTCTATGTGTCCTTTGGACTGAGTAATTTCTATTGGTCTATTTTTAAATTCAGCAACTCTTTTTTTCTGAAGTCTCAAATCTTCTTTCTGTTGAGCCCATTCATTGATTTTTTTCTTTCAATTTTCAGATATTGTGATTTTTAGTCCTCAAATTTTCATTTGGCTCTTTTTTGTAGGTTCCACTTCTCTGTTGAGATTTCCTCATTCATTTATTCATTAATGAACACCCTTTCTTTTAAACCATTGAATAGATTTATAACCATTGCTTTAAAGTCCTTTTATACTAGTTCAAAAACATGAGTCATCCAAAGCATGCTTCTATTAACTGCCACTTTGTTGATTTTGGGTCATATTTTCCTTCTCTTTTACATGATTTACATATATATATATATTTTTTTTTTTTTTTTTCTGATGGACATCATGGATGATATATTGCCGGGAATCTATAGTATAGTGTCAATATATGCTCTTTCATACTTTGTTTTTTTCAATTCACAATATATCCTGGAAAGTATTCCATATCCTTTTACTGAGATCTTTCTTTTTTCATAGTTGCATTGTACTCTATTGTGTGAATGTAATATTGCTAATGTACACTGGATTTTCTTGAAAATTATCTGTTATCTCAGTGTTCAAATCTATTTTTATAGTTAAACAAAGTAGTCTCATGATTTTTAATTTCTTCTCTTTCAATGGTTATTATTCTTATTTACTTTTATTTTTTTATTCCCCCCTTTTCTCTTGGTCAAATTAATTAGTAGCTTGTATAACTTGTTGAAGTTTCAAAATGCCAACTTCTTGATTTATTATTATATTTGTTTTTTCCTTTTCTACTTAATTTCTGTTTTTTCATCATTACCTTCTTTTTATATTTTCTTTTAGTTTATTGTTATTTTTCTACACTTCTGAGTTAAGAAATCTATTTATATTATTCTTTCATATCTTTTGATATAAATATTTAAGGTTATAAATTTTCCTCTGATCAGTGCTGTATTTGTATCACGTAGGCTTGGATATGTGATGTTTTAGCATTAATTTTCAGAAATTCTGAAATTATAACTTGTATTTCCCCTTTTCCTCAAGAATTGTTTAATAGAGAGTTCTAAAATTTACAGGTAGAAGGATCTTTTTTAAAAATAATTTCTGTTTTTATTGTATTCTGATGAGAAAACCCTATTGATATTATTGAAACTTTATGTAACTTACTAAGCTTTTCTTTCTCATCTAATTAAAAAAACAAACCCATTACCATTGAGTAGATTCCAACTAATGGAGACTCCATACGTTTTGAAGTAGAACTGCATTCCATAGGGTTTTCAATGGCTGTAATCTTATGAAAGTAGTACATCAGGACTTTCTTCCATGGTGCCACTGGGTAGATTTGAATCCCAAACTTTTTGGTTAGTAGCCAAGCACAAACCATTTGTACCACCTAGGGACCCTGTGAACTGATGAATGGTCAATTTTCATTAATGTACCAAGTGAACCTGAAAAGATCGTGTATGCTCAATTATGACGTACATATCAGTATATACTTATACTGCCTACATGATTTATTATGTTGTTTAGTTCTTCTATATCTGTCTCATTTTATCCTATCTTAGACTGACATTGGTATATTAAAGTCTCCTTTAGTCTGCCATGCCATTTTAAATCAGTATTATAAATTAAAATTAAAGAAAAATCTATGCCCTTTAGAAGTGTGTGGATGCTCAAATGTTAAGAAAATTTATGGTAAGAACAATCTTGCCTATCTCTGCTAACTCATCCTGAGCCATCTCCCTGAAACCTATGCTCTAATATTTATTATACTTTATTGCCATCTTCTTGCAGGCCATCTGGCAGTATTTTTGGTTGTTCTTGCTCCTTGCATTGACTTTTCTTGCCCAGAGAATTCCCATCCATCCACCCAAGCTTTGTCTTAGTTTGGTTCTTTTGTAAAGCTTCCCAGTCTACTTAGGCAGCTAGTTATTCCCTCCTATCTGGCTGCTACCGTCATAGTTTTATTGAAGCATTTAACATATGAGATTGTAATTGTTTTATTTTCTCTATTCTTCTATTGTTTTCTCCACTTGGCAGTAAGCTATTTATGTAAGGATCTTGGCTTCTTTGTTTTTACATCTAAAGAGTGAGTACAATGAATGGCACATAAGAGAACATCAATAAATATTTGGTAGATGATGAACAAGTTAATGCCAAGAGCCCTGAGGGCTTGGTGAATGACATACCCTTAAATTATCTCATTTATTTTTCACAACCACCTTGATTTCCTATATGGAATCAACTACACTTTTGATAACTATTCTACTATTCCATGTACGGACTTTCATTGCACACATTACCCTATTGTATTGCAATTATTTTTCTACATATCTTATTCTCTGCTAGATAATAAGTACATCTCTCAGAGAGGAAACTGAGAGTTTCCACAGCCTGGCATAGAGCCATTCAGCACTTGCTGAGTAGCTGTTAGATGAGTGAATGAATGAATGAATGAGATAGGTACTATTGCCACAGCGAAGACTCTGGTTGTTATTACCAATACCTAATATACTGTCATACTCAAGAGGGAACATAATGTATGTAATATTTATTACATATGGTTCTTATGCTTAAATCATAGTCGTCATAGTCTTCAGAGTACATATATTTTAATAAAAAAGGCAGTTTCTAAAAAGATAAAGAAATAATGTATTAATAAATTACTGTGCTTCTCTCATCACAAAAGTATTGACTTAAATTTTGGAAGAAAAAGAAAATGTAGATAGAACCAATAGGTTTCCCTACTAAAAGATTACAATATATAAATGAGTGAGATATATGTTATATAGAGATCGTTCTAGTTCTGAAGGACTGTAATATGATATTCTAGTTAAGACAATTATTTTGCTTTTCCTTTTGTGGAATGCTTTCCAGCTATTGAATTATGTTGACTTCTTAGTTGATATTCAGTCAGTTACAATTTTTGGAAAACAAAAATTGAAGATATTTTAGAATTATTGTATTTGAACAACGGCAAAGATACTCAAGCTCCACTTAGCCTGAAAAGGTCATTTAATAGGTGTTGATAAAGGAAAAAAAACAATTTCTCTATAAAATAGTGTGCTGTCTATTGAAAAAAAGATTTATAAGTAGCCCTTGTGCCTTAGATTATATGCCTTGATAACTTAAAGTTGGTAATTACAACATAGCTGTTGAATATAATTATCAGTAATCTACTGACCTTCATTCTGAAACTTTCAAAACTTTCTAAAAAGACATTTTTACTTTCTTAAAATCTTTTAACCAATCCATTCAGATCAGTGGATCTGAATCAAGTTGAAATTCCTAGTAATAGTCTTAATTTTATAAGACGTATCTCCACAGCCCTTGATTCCTTCTCTAGAAATAGTTTTTTTTACCACCCTATATCTAAAAGCTCATGTGTAAATTCAAGAAACACACTGAGCTAGTCTTGTGGAATATCTAGGTTTCTGAATTATTTCCAAATAAAATTCAAAGAGTTGACTTAAGTCAACAGATGGTTGGGGCTTGTTTAAATAAGAAATTATCTCACTCTATATGTAAGCTTGTGAGACATGTGATCAACTGCTGTACTTTTGCACATAATTTCTAGAATTCCATTTTAAGACACTGTATCCAGGGAATACTCAATGAAGAACCAATAACTTTAGAGCTGTTGCCCGTTTTAGAAGGGCTAAGACCTTATTAACTTACCTTTCTGGTCCTTTCTAAATAAATTGGCTTGAAGCACTGCTATTTTGATGTTATTTTTACCCCAAATCATTTTAATTAATTCTGCTGATAGCTATTCTAAGCATTTTAATTAGCTATACTTGCACCTCTGGACCATTGAAACTAAAAACAGCCCTTTATATCCTTTTAAGAAATAATCATTTTTGCAAAGTCCTTCTGAGATAATTATTTCATATGGGTTGACAATGCTTCTTATAGTGGCAACTAGGAAGGCTGATATGCTTTATCTCTCTAATTCTGCTCTTCTTTTGGCTGGCCCATCTATAGTGCATTTGCCAATTCCACTGGCTTTCCTCTGATGGTAATGACTTTCCTTGTACTCTGTTAAAAATATATCCCCACAAATCAAGAACAAGCAGATTCAGACTAAGTGGCTGAGAAGATTTACATTCTATTGCTAACCCAGTTATTACTCTGCTGAAAACCCCATAGCATCAATATAATGAATCCCTCAACTTCTGCAGCAAGCACAATTTTTCTTCCCAACCTCATTGGCTCCCAACTTTCTGCTTGACCTTTTACAATCTGTGTGCAGCAGAACTTCATTACAACCTTTTAACGATGCACAAATGGCACACAACACCAAGGTCACAGAAGATCTCAAGTGAAAACTTTTCAAACACCGCTAGAATAGATATTGAGACCTCATTTAAAGAGGCAGAATAACCTTATGGAGAAAACATACCTTAGGATTCAGTAAGTCTCCCAAGGGCTGATAATGCAAAATATTGACAATGTGATAAGTTGAATAACTACACAAACAAACATTTTCTAAGAGGCAAAGAACCTGATTTTCCAAGCTACAAATGGCTGAAAGATACTAAAAGGCTCCTATCTGAGTGCTGCAAGTGTAATAGTTTTCGGATTCCAACCCAGACAGGTTTCATTGCATAACTCACAACACTGATGTAAGCTCAAGAAGCCAACACTCTTATATATTTTTTCTTATCAGCTTGAGCCAGCAAAAAGCACCTCAAAATCCCATTGTAACATAAGTTGAGGATGTGAAAAGCACAAAATTACAGCATGGCTCTTCACATGATTGATTGACTGAAAGTGGAAGAATCTTGAAGGCATAGGAGTTAGCAAGTTGAATTGTGGGGCAGGATGGGAAGTGGCAAGAGAAAGGAAGGGAGAGCTTGATTCTGATCAGCAATCCCCTTCAAGAAAATGAATATTTCCTTGGGGAGGGAAAAAGTAAAGTTTAGTTCTACTTGTTTTAAACCTTACTGCTCACGGAGAGTAAAGGGAGATACATGTTCTGGTTCTTCTGTTTGTAGTTTTAAATCAGTTACTGGGTTATTTCTCATTTTCTATTTTCCTGCCTTATCATTTCTTCTTCCTATTCTTCACACTGACTTCAAAAACCCATGCTATCCATGACTGAGGCTGTGTAATCTGTTGACACACGAAATGGAGTGGCCTGTTCAGGGTTAGTGGGAAAAGAAGAAACATTCCAACTCACTCTTCCCTCAATTTCATCCTCCCAAGCCAAAATTTTATTATAGAGTATATACTGAGTACCACGTGGAAACACAGATTAAAAAAAAAAAATAAGTCTTTGAATTGAAGACTTCCAGTCCAACATTGGTAATTCCATGAACCTCAACAAAGGGTTGCCTGTGTTCAATGCCGTTAGAGAAGCTAAGTGATTTCTATGTGTGCCCCTTCCCCAACACATATATTCACCAGAACTCTTAGAGAGGGCCAAAAAAAAAAAAAAAAAAAAAAATTCAGGAGCCACAGAAACTGGTTCCAAATCCATGAGGGCCTTGGGTCCTTAGAAGAAGTAAGCAAAATGGAATAAGAATGTGGGTTATGCTGCCACACATAGCCAAGTTTAAATCTCCAGCTCAGACACTTGCTACCCATGTGAACAATTACTTAACTTCCCTGTGCCTTGGCTCCTTTCTGTCACTTTGTAATAGCATCTAACTTGCAGAGTTGTTAAAAGAATTAGAAATAAATAATCCATACAGAGCTTCTTGCACAGAGCTTGCCACTTAATGGAATCATAGTAAATGGTAATTGTGGTCATCATAAGGCATTTGACTTGATTCAAATATTGTAAGAAGCCATGGATATCCACTTGCACAAAGGGAAGTCTCAATAACAGTGAAAAATAGCTATCAGCTTAAAGGAAAAGTGTGGATTTCCTAAGGTCTTTGCAGGAAAGGCCATCTGGGTTAGCTTAACACATTATTTGATAGTAATAGAGATTGATGCATTTTATATCTCATCCACAAATTTGATTATAAAAAAGTCTTCATTATATAGTGATTTCACTCTTAAGCCATTCCCTCCCATTTACACTGACAACACTGTTATATGGAGTTCTAGCATACTATCCTTCCCATAGGAGCCCCTGAGTTGTGTAAACGGCTAACTGCTGACTACTAGGTGAAAGGTTGGTGCTTTGAAGGCACGCAGATGTGCCTTGAAAGACAAGCCTATAGATCTGCTTCCAAAAGATCACAGCCTTGAAAACTCTATGGAGCAGTTCAACTTTGTACACATGGGGTCTCCATGAGTTGGAATTGACTCAATAGCAACTAACAACAATAACATCATCCTTCCCATACAAAGTTGTCTTTGAGGCCATGACAGCCTACCAGCTTTATTTCACAATCTAAGTCAATACAGGAGATAAAGTCATCCCTTCACTAGATTAATTAAGCAAGCCCAGAAGGAAATAGTAGATTGTACTATTTTCACTGTCAGGCTTTCTGCCCTAGGCTCCAGGGCCCAAGCAATGTGATGGCTGGCAGCTTTGGTAATGAGCACAGATGGAAAATAATTGAGATGCCCAGTTAGCACCAGGCACATTGTGGGAGCTCAGAAAAGAATTAAACAGCAAAGGGACACTGTTCATCTCTTTCTACATACAACTGTTATACACATTTGCAAATGTAACTATAGATCTGATTACTCACATGTCATCCTCATGCCAGCAGGGCGAAACATAAAAGAGCTGGTATTTGCTTTAAGAGTTCTCAATATCTTGCCCAAGGAAATGCTGAACTTTGGTGATAGAAATTATCTATAGACATGGAGTCATTGACAAATTCACTGTTTTATAGATTTCAACACTGAAATTTATTGCTTTAAAATTTCAGAAAAAAAAATTTATGGATTACTATAAGGAATAATTTTTTTTCACAATAACTATCAAAGCACATGTTTATTGCTAAAATATCCTTACACTGTCCAGGAAGAGGTATGATAGGTAAAATTAAAAATATTTATTAATATTTAAAAATATATATGCAAAGTTGATTTATAGTGAAATTTCTCAAATAGTTTGAGATTATTTGTCTATTTACGAATTCTTCAACAAATCAGTATCTATTGTGTCTCAGGCAATTTGATGGGCACTAGGGAATGGCAAGAAAGAAGTAAGATGAAATACATGAATCACTCCATTTGTGTTGCAACTTGGGACTCTTAATGCTCTTTTACAAGTCTGTAAAGGCAAGATTCATCTGAAATGCGATGGGGAGTATGTCCAATTCATGCACTTTTATCTAATTTAAATGAAACTGGTTCTTTCCAGTTTAAATGCTTTACTTTACCATAAAATTTCATTACAGAACGGGTCAAAATGATGTACAAGCAAATGGAGTTAAAGAAGCTAACTTATCATAATTCTAAAACGTCATCGGTGAAAATAAAACTTCTTCTCTGGCTAATTCACCATACAGACTGCTTATACATGAATAATGATACAAAAGGCTCTGAACTTATTCACTTGACAAAGAAGGCATAAAAAATACTGGTAAATATATTCTTACCTGTTTTGTTACGCTTGCCATCTGTATTGTTACTGCATTTCTACAGTCACTTCATTGCAAATGCAAAGAAATCATCTTAGCTAAAACTGCCTCTTCTCTCAATATCACAACCAATGCCCTGGGAGAACGCCAATGCTAAATCTTATACTCTTTCTTCTGTATCTGACTTCACAATGACTTCCCTTCACATCTAAGACTCTCTCTCTTTTATTATTAAAAAAAAATGCAAAATGACTTAAGCAAATTAAAAGAAGTTATCTGCCCCCCATGAACAGAGCTAGAATTATAATTACACCCAGAGAATTCGATAACTCAAATTCCCTTGCTGGAAGATGATTTCTGCTCTATATGAGAAGGTTATTCTTTTTTATTGAGCTTTGGGAGCAATGCAGATGGAGGGTTGAGAGAGCTAGGGAACCTCACCTAGCAAGCCCGATGAAGAGAATCAACTGTGAAGAATTATTAGGTGATAGATGTGGTAGCCAGGATGCCCTCCCATCTACATCCATTCCAAGAGCATTGCAGAATCAGTGATACTTTCAGCCAGAGTGGTCCTCTGGGTGGCCACAAAAATATATATGCAAGATTAGAAGACTTCATGAGGGGTCACGACCACCTGTCTATACTGTGGTGGCTTGCATGTTGCTATGATGTAGGAAGCTATGCCATTGGTATTTCAAATACTAGCAGGGTCATCTATGATGGACAGGTTTCAGTGGATCTTCCAGCCTAAGATAGACTAGGAAGAAAGGCCCAGCAGTCTACCTCTGAAAATTAGCCAATGAAAACCATATGGATCACAACAGAACATTGTCCGACTTGCTTGCTTTGGACACATCATCAGGAAAGATCAATATTAGAGGAAGACACCATGTTTGGTGAAGTAAAGGGCCAGTGAGGGCATGGGAGACCCTCACTGAGATGGACTGGCACAGTAGTTGCAATGATGGACTCAAACATGCTGACAATTATGAGTGTGATGGACAACTGGGCAATGTTTTGTTCTGGTATACATAAAGTTGCCACAAGGCGGTATGTACTCAACAGCAGCTAACATGGAGGGTCAATCCTCAAACCAAAGCAACTCATTGCTATACCCTGTCTTGCTGGAAGGTTTCATTCATATATCAAATTATACTTTTCACCTTTCTGCCTGGCCACCCCCATACCTGGAGCAGTACTGCTGGTATTAAATATTCAAGAGTCACTGCTGTCAAATTCAGGCTGTTTGCATTTATACAGGTGCTGACTTCTTTTTTTGCCAAGCATTGTAGCAGAGCCCACACATGTGAAATTACCAAGAAATTCCCTTCCCCCACCAGAAATAGTGTCCTGACAGAACAATGCCTCTAAATTATGTTGTGATAAAGAATACTTAAGTTATGACTTACTTCTCTCATTGCAATTAAAGGCCAATTTAAAACCAATTAAGTTCTTGGGTTTTTCTCCCCCAGTCTGCCATTAATAGGCCCTAAATTACAAGAATATAAGAAGCTGCGGAACATCAATCTACAGTTACAATACTTTCAGTAGAGTTGTCATAAAATTACAGAAGGATAACGAAATGATTGGATGTAATTAGGCAGGAGGAAAATAGGACCCAACTCAAAATGTCAATCAGCAAGTAATTAATCTTAAAGTAGGGAAAAAAATTACATATATATATGTATATATCTATGTGGCTTAAAAGTCACATTATAAAAATCATATTCTCTAAGGGAATGAAAATATCCAAAGATGAATTAGAAGCCTTTTATTATTAATTTGCTCGAGTTCATGTTTACCGTAATAAATGACAAAGCTTCTCAATTTATTAAAATTGACTGAAAGGAGAATGGTTTTCTTAAGTCTGAAATATAGCACTTGAGCTTATTTGCAAATGACATACACAAATTTAATGTTTTTTTAAATGGTTCATTACAGGAAAATAAAAACAGAAATGGCCATTCATCTTTGAGGAGTGACTATAAAAATTCCATTATGTGTACTGATATTGGAGAACATCTATGGGGAAAACTTTGAATTCTCCTTTGTGCTGAAAGTAAAAACTGCTCCAATGAGAGATTCAAGTTTACTCATCTTTTAAGGAAATTATGACCTTAAGTTAGCAGAAAACATAACAAATAGACCTGTTTGTTAAAATGACATGAGAATGATAATAATGTTATATTACATATAATTCAGTCAGCAGAAGAAATAATTATATATATACATCCAGAAAGAAAAGATTTGTGTTAAAAAAAAAAAAAAAAAAACAGAAAACCTCTTCAAGTCCTTGTCTCCTTCCATCCATATGCACAGCTTCCAAAGCCCCCAAAGCCTGAAGCTGAAAAAGGGAGAGCGAGGGACCGTTGTGCTCTTAGCGATAAAGTACATTTGAGAGAGAATGACGCATGGAGTGTGGAGGCAACACAGACATGAGGAATCACCCTAGACTACATTTTTTGGATGACTGCAAAATATCTAAAATGTATTTCTGGATAAACAGGCTGTGTGGTGTGATGGTTAAGAGCTTGATTTCTGGGGATAGACCTGGGCTCAATTTCCCTTGGGCAAGTAACTAACTTAACCCCTCTAGGCTTCAGGTTCTTCACCTTTACAAAGAGGATAATAAAACTATCTGCCACTTAAAGTTGTGAGGATTAAATAGTAGAGATAACACATGTAAAGCCCTGAGTGCAATACTTGGCATATAGTCTGCTCTCACTACATGTTAGCTCTTACTGGAAAGTACAATTTATACTTAGATTCTGCTGGGACAAAGACAATTGGCTGGAACCTACTTCTAAAAGTAGTAAACAAAACAAATTCAAAGTTCAGTTTTGTTGGATAGACATACCTGACATTAAGAAAATCGGGAATTTATTTATAATAAAATTAGGAAAAATCATTTCAGGTATGGGGACAATTATTACTAACATTTATGGAGTGCTTGCAATGTGCCAGGCATTGTTTTAAGTGTTTTACACATATTAACTCATTTAACTGTCATAAACAAAAAATACTGAGATAGGTTCAATTGTTGCTTGCCTGTCTACTCCACTAGCCTTTTGAGATGGTCTGAATATCTGCATTATCTTACTAAAGTGCCCAAAATCTTCAATGACTTTCCATGGCGTACAAGGAAAGTCCAATACCTCCCTGTCTAGATTTTTCTCCAGCTTTATCTGCCACAGGCCCTACTTCCTAGCCACATAAGACAAGTCACGGTTTCTTGATCAGATCATGAATTTATGATTCAGTGACTTTTTTCATTTTTATTTGTGCAGCCTGAAATATGTTGCTTCTCCATATACCTGCCAACTTCCTCTTTTTCTTTCCAGGGCTAGTTCAAATACTGTTCAATGACACCTTCCCTAGATCCCTCAATTGAAATTAGTATCTCCCTATTTTGTGTTGCCAGAGAAATTAACACATCCTTTGGTTTGTCTGATGATTGATTTATTCAGTAATTAGATATAAAATGTCATTGATGACTACCAGGTACTTTTGGACAAGGGAGAGAAAACACAGGCCCTGACTTTAAGGGGTTTATAATCAGCGCAAAAGAGGAAGACCCTCAACAAGATGGATTAACACAGTGGCTGCAACAATGGGCTCAAACATAGCAAACAACTGTGAGGATGGAACAGGCCTGGGCAACGTTTCATTCTGTTGTACATAGGGCTGCTATGATTTGGAAGTAACTTAATGGCACCTAACAACAACAACAGTGTAGTCAGAAAAGTGAACCCACATGCTCAAGTCCAGGTGATGAGTGCTTGGATGGACGTATGTACAGGATGAACACAGTATGGGTCTTCAAATCACAATCTTGGAAGGCTTTCTAGAGACTGCGACTGTATTGCTCATCAGGGCAAGAAGCCATGGTCATTCTACGAAGGGGAAACCACAAGTTGAACATCAAAGGCCACCACCTGTTTAGCAAACTGCAAGCTATTTAGAACAGTGTTACTTAGAAATGGGGTACGCCTACTCATTGGCAAACTGTCCACAAGAGGATACATTCACAATTGGGAGTAAGCATTTAGAAACTTCTATGGCAATTTGACACTGCTGTGGGTGGCACAAACAGTTTGCACTCATCTACTAACCTAAAGATTGGTGGTTTGAACCCACCCCGTGGCATTGTGGAGGAAAAGTCTGTTGATCTGCTACTGTAAAGACTACAGCCAAGAAAACTCCATAGGGTGGTTCTGGTTCTACTCTGTTACGTGGAGTCTCTATAAGTCAGAATCGACTGTTGTTTGTTTGTTTTGTGACATCCAAGATTAATGGACTCAATATCACCTTTAGTAGGTGTAGACCAGTTCTGATATTGTTGAATTCACAAGGTAAGTCACATGTGGCATGAGTGGTGTATTAGTCACATACACTGGGACTGCATTCAAGTCTAGAGCAAATTAGAAATAAAACAAATACACACACAGTTTGAGAAGCACTGAATTAGAACACCTAAAGCATAGGAAGGGGAATGGCAGGAAATGAGGATTAAGAGACAATGAGAAAAGGAAGATTATATCATGAGGGTCAAGTGGGCCAACAAAATGAGTTTTTATTATAGAATGTATTTAATTCATCCCATCAAGATTGTAAACTCTTTGTCAATAACTGATTTTATTTTAGGCATCTTTGTATTCCTCACGATTGTCTAGACCTATATTGCCAAATAATCTTGGAATAAAATTATTTTTGTGCGCTTAATTTGTTGAATAGCAAGAGCCTAGTTTGACTCCCTGTAGCAAGTGAGGCTTTTTGATGTATTAGTGCAACTACATTGCTGTTTTGAAACATTTGCTTAAGGCCTACACTAAATCTGACAATTTTCCATTTTGTTTAGTTACTCAGAGCTCCTTGCTAGGCACTGGGAATACAGCCATGAATAAGACCCAGTCCCTGCTCTCTAGTTGCTCATAACTCAGTAGAAACACATGAATAGGTTTTGCCTGTAGTTAATGGTGAAACTTTATTTTCAACAAATTAGTTTTTTTTACAAAAGTCTAGAAAAGTAGTGTATGTCAAGACTAGTGGTATGTTAGGAAACTGTTCAGGTTTATAATGGATATGTGAAATATTCAAGAAGCTTAGAATAAATACATTCCCTATATTGAATATTCCAGAATTTTCAAAAATAGCACAGGAAGGCACTTTTTTGTTATTTTTTGCAGTATGCAATTTTAGACATTGCTGTGAATTTTCTTCTCTAATTACTAGACACACAAGGAGAATGTGCTATGATAAAATAAAGGAGGAATTGAAGAGTGAAAAAAAGGGCAAGAAGAACATGGATTAAGGAATAGGAGAAGAGAATAGAAACAGGTTGGCTCTAGGGAAGAAGAAAGTAGGGGAAGGAAAAGGTAAAGCCAAAAGGGAAACATTTGTCAAATGTTAGCACCTGGAGGTCAGTGATCTTTTAGCTTCCCCCACTACTTACTGCTCTTTTTCTAGAAATTAATCCATCAAAAAGAACTGCTTCAAAAGTATAAAAAGGTTTATTTGGAATGGACCCAATCTAATAGAAGTCAAGGAACCAAATTAAAAAAGAACAAATAATTAAATATGTATCACTATAGAGTTAATTTCAAACAGTACATTTATAGTTAGTAAAAATTGTGTTTGCCAGCTCCACAGAAGCATAATTATTCAAGATATAATACTGGCATTTGTCTCTTCTTCACAGTTTAGAGAATACTTTCTTTCACCTTTGTCATCATATCTAATTATCGTAACAGCCTTGTTACCTAAGAATTTTACTTTTGTTTTATTGATGAGCACATGAAAGCTCGGGGTATTAAGGGATTGACCAAAATTACATGATAGTAAGTTGCGAAGGCAAGAAAATCATCCCAATTTTTAAAATTCAATTTCAGGGGACTTTCTTCAACCTTATACTATCCATCTCAAAAGATGATATGGTGCTGACGTGATAACCCTCAGATTTTTTGTACATGTGCTTTAGGAACAGTACGAGGATAAACAGGAGTGCAAATAACCTCATTCCACAGTGGTCTTCACTGGATAAGGTAGCAATTAGTTAGCTATAAAACATTTACTGCCACAGCTATTTTGTTAGAAACATCTTTGTTAGAGAGCACTTTGCTACTGCTTGCACGAAGCAGTCAGCACTGTGAAGTAATAATCTCTACTGGTTAAGCTAAATTGGGAATCTTATTAAAAGTCTATTGATTGTGAGTTTTGCTGTCAAATCTGCAGTACTGAAAACCACACAGATGCCTTCCATTAATGTCAGTGATAGAGACGCTAATACAGTACACCATGTAATAGAAGCCCCTAATTACCTCACCTTTGTTCCATTAAAGAGTAAGGAGATGAGAGCTAATAAATGAAACAGTAAAATATTAGTCTCAAGGAAGTCCATCACATAAATTGGGTTGATGCCATTTGATTTTTATTGGCATATTTATAATATGTCTTGGTGACTTTCTTTTGGGTTCTGCCTTGTGTAGGTTTCGATGAACATCTTGGATAGGTATCTTCTCATCTTTCACAATATCAGGAAAGTTTTCTGCCAACAAATCTTCAAAAATTCTCTCTGTATTTTCTGTTACCCACCCTGTTCTGGTACTCCAATTACTTGTAGGTTATTCCTCTTGATAGAGTCCCACATATTTCTTAGGGTTTCTTCATTTTTAAAAAATTCTTTTATCTGATTTTTCCTCAGATAAATTGGTGTCAAGTGCTTTATCTTCAATCTCACTAATTCTGACTTCCATTGCCTCAATTCTGCTCCTATGACTTTCTATTGAGTTGTCTAATTCTGAAGTTTTATTGTTATTCTTCTGGATTTCTGATTGCTGTCTCTCTATGGATTCTTGCAGCTGTTAAATTTGTCATTATGCTCTTATCTAGTCTTTTTAATTTCCTCTATTGAGTGT
>NW_004444046.1:9298078-9363537 GCF_000243295.1 Trichechus manatus latirostris | reverse complement strand
AATTCTGACTTCCATTGCCTCAATTCTGCTCCTATGACTTTCTATTGAGTTGTCTAATTCTGAAATTTTATTGTTAATCTTCTAGATTTCTATTTGCTGTCTTTCTATGGATTCTTGCAACCTGTTAAATTTGTCATTGTGCTCTTCGATAATCTTCTTAAGTTCCTCTATTGTTTTGTCTGTATGTTCCTTGGCTTGTTCTGCATTTTGTCTGATCTCCTTCCTGATATCTTGAAGAGTTCTGTATATTAATCTTTTGTATTCTACCTCCAGTTATTCCAAGAAATTCTCTTCCTCTGGAAGATTTTTGATTCTTTGTTTTGGGAGCTTGCTGAAGCCATCATGGTCTCTCTCTTTATGTGATTTGATATTGATTGTTGTCTCCAAGCCATCAATAAGTTATTATATTTATTTATTTTATGTTTGCTTACTATGTCCTAGCTTCTTGTTTTGTTTTGTGTTGATATGCCTAAGTAGGCTGCTCATGTGAGCTAGTTTGATTATTGGTGTCTCTGAAGCTCTAATGGCCTGTCACCAGATGGTTAGATCTGTTATTAGGTATGTGACCCAGGGGTCCATTTACTTTTCTTGTATGGATTCAGCTCAGGTGTCCAGGTAGTCATTCATCAAGTATGTGGTGCAGGCTCTCACCTGCAGTCCTAGACGGGTAGGAGTGACTGGAGTAGGCACAGGTATCTGGCTGCAGTAGGGGGTCATGTGCTGAGCAAGGCAGGGGAATGACAGCTGCCCCTGAGTGTCTAGGAGGAAAGCATGTCCCTGTTCCCTAGAGTGCGTAGGTGGGTGGGTTTTGCAGCCTGACTATGGGCACCCAATGCTATTGGCTGTAAGGACTGGGAGGTGCCACTTATTCTTGGACCCCTGTCACGGGGTGGCTAGTTGGTATGGGTGGAGCCACCAGTCCTCAGGCCCCTGATGTAGGTAGGTGAGGACCCTGCTTAATGGGCAGAGCAGTGTCAAATGTCATGAACCTGCCACTCCACCATATAGCTAATACAGCTGAAGTTAGACTTCAGGCATATACCCTGGTGCACTGTGTTATTGAAGGCCTATGTTGTTGAAATGGGCCCACGCATGTCTATGCATGGGTGAAAGGCATTCAAAGTCCATGGACCCCTTATGCCTGTGCCTAGGCAAAGGAGCTGTGCCTACCCTGAGTTCCTGGTTTAGGGGAACTGGCAGATTATTTTTTCCTGTTTGTTAATTTGTTCCCTCTCCAAGGCTGGGAGAATGGCTCAGGCACATAAGGTGTCCTACTTCCTACCCTGGGGATGGGGCAGTTGCTGAAGGCCCAGGACCAGTGCAGAGCAGGGAGGGAGCAGGTAAATGGGATAGAAGTTCTCCCCAGACAGGATTTTTTTCATCTGCCTGGTAGGTTAGACGCATGCACTTTACCTTTGCCATTTGAGTGTTGCTTTTCACTGGTTTTGGAGGCTTGAGTAGACTCTCCACCGCTTGGTCTCTCCCTATCTGGAAAATGTGTCCCGAGCACCACTGCTTGCCTCGCTGCACACATGCCAGCTGATCCGGTCTACAGGGTACTGGCTCCCACCAGGTCAGGTCTAGCAACTCCAAGCTGCTTCTGAACCGTCTCTCCCTCCCACTGCCGCTCAGTCCTGATCCTCAACTTTGTCTTTGATGCTCAGGTCCCCTAGATTGTCATATATAATCAATTCACTTGTTTTTTCAGGTCTTTGTTTTAAGAGGGACCACAGGAAGTGTTTGACTTCTCTGTCATCTTGGCCCCACCACCAAGGACGCCTACTGGCTTATTGAAATACATCTGTATATCACCTTGGAGCCCTGGTGGCACAGTAGTTAAGAGCTCAGCTGCTAACGAAAAGGTTGGCAGTTCGAATTCACCATCTGCTCCTTGGAAACCCTATGCAGCAGTTCTACTCTGTCTTACAGGATCACTATGAGTCAGAACTGACTCGATGGCAACCGGTTTTTTTTTTTTTTTTTAATATATCACCCTATTCAGTGCATTGAAATACATACTATAATAAGAAATATGGTAATTCGTTAAAATGCATTTGAGTTAAAAAATGAGCAAATCCCAGTAAACTTTGCTTCATCGCTTTCCTAAGTTTTGATACTTGTTTATTGTTAATTATGGATTCACAATATATCTCTTGCTTAGTTTAAAAGAAAAAATTCTCATCAATTCTCTTGTTAACTCTTTAATGAATTCTCCAAAGAAAATAATTAATGTTATTATGAAAAAAAAGGAAAAGTAGAACATGCTACCAAAAGAGCCCAAAATCATCTCGGAGTATTTCTTAAACATGTATTACAGATTTATTCACTGAGTAATTTTTCCCTACCAGACACATGCCCTCCCTTCCACCCACATTGAAGTGATATCCTCATTTTACATTTCCCACCTGGCAAAGTCTCAAAACTGGTTCACAGAGGAAAAAGCCTAGAGACATCTCAATATGAGTGTGAGGCTGCAAGTAAAAGAAAAAATTAACATCTTACTGAAGAAATGCTTGGGGTTTGTGAGCCCTGAGCTAAGTGTTAAAGCATATTGTGCTACATGAATAACTAAATTTCTGCACAGAGAGGAGAGGGGAGGCTCTATTTGCACTAAAGAGGCAGAAAATCCAAGAGCTATTACTGTCAAGCATATAAATCTATATCTCTTTTCAATTGCATTGTACTGCATCTTTATTCAGACAAACAGAAAATTAGAGCAAAAGCATATGAGACCCATCTGTCTGCCAGGGGTATGGATTTTAATGACACAAACATCATTCCACATTCTTTTTTGAGACTCTTACACAAGCTAATGTCATTTGCTCTCAAGAGACATCTCATTTTATTAGTTTGATCCCGTTAGTTTTCCCCATAGCCCTGAGTACAATAATTACCCTCCTGCTTCGTTTTTGTGACATGTACGGGCTTATAGGCTGTTCAGTCCTATTCATGTCCTTCAATCCCTGAAGCATCCTCTAGGCTTCTGTGTAGAGTTGATTGCCATACATAAGGGTGACAGAAAGTCAGAGCCATCCCAAATTGATTGTAAGAAATCTGTTTGCAGCTAGTTAGTTATGCTACAGCAAAAGCCAATTCCCATAAAGCAAATGGGAGCTCTCTTTGGTGTATGTGGCAGCCGACCAGCACACAAAGGTAAGACTGGAACGGTCTCATCAGTGAAAATCAGGGCTTGGCACCCTTTCAGAGGTGGCATGCCAAATCTTCTTCTCTCAAACTGGGACTATGGGACTGAGCCTACTTGGATCTCTATTCACATATCAGTGTGATAACATGACAGGCAGCACCCTAGAATGGGTGACTAGTGGGAACTTAGATGAGTCCTCTCGGAGCCTCAGTTATTGTATCTGAGAAAGGAGTCTTTAGGAACACCTCAGTCACTCTGAAACCCTTTGTAAGAGTGGCATCTTATATCTAAATGCAATAATTCCTAGAATTCCATTATATAAAATAGATAAAGCATTATTGATATGATAGAAGCAGAGTTAGGGGGCTGAAGGCTCTCCTGCTTGATTTCTTGCCCCCTGCATGGTGACTGTGAGGGAAGTCTAAGGGACTCCAGGATTTCACAGAACCCCACTTAAAAACTTTTGCCTGGGCTCAGTAATCTCAAAACCCACCAAGACCTAACTTCCTGTGAAATGTCCCTGCAGTATCTGATAATTGTATCAACAATATCTGTAAAAACACTGGTGAGGACACTCTAACAATGCTTCCCTGATTGTAAAATCTGAAAGGTAGCAAAGTTATCTCCGTTTATCACCATATCTAGCCCCTTCACCCCAGGGCTGTCTTCTCTAGGTGGTTGCAGTCACGGAGGTCAACCGGCTAAACAAACAGAACTGACACTTCTTTCCCCATGGCACCAGCTCTAGTCCCCACCACTTCACCCTTATAGTTTTATCCTTCAGATTCTAGAATGTTTTTCAACATTCAGGCGTTCCCTTTAATTTTAAAGTTATCATCAGCTAATAGGAGACAAAACTTTAAAAAATTCTAGATTAGATAGAGGCCAAGTGGCTGGAGTGGTAAGGTTCCGATAGAGGTGGAGAGAGGCCAGAAAGGTCAACCTCATGGGCTTGTTATTTAAATCCAAAGCAGAGCCTCCTCTGAACCAGGCCACAGCATTTGCATGACACAGCTTATTTTATGCAAAATTGTACACTTAATCTATAATAAATACTAGGTCAATTTGGTTCCTAATCATGTCAGGAAACAGCAAAAAATAGAATTTTGGAAGCCCAAATTCCACTAACAGATAAAATCTTTTCGTGATTATTAATAAATGGTATTTTATGGTATTTTTACAACGACTATACCCCTGGACCACAAAGGATGGGAAACACAGGAATCAAATAGATTACATCTGTGGAAAGAGACAATGGAAAAGCTCAATATCATCAGTCAGCACAAAGCCAGGGGCTGAATGCAGAACAGACCATCAATTGCTCATATGCATGTTCAAGTTGAAGGTGAAGAAAATTCAAACAAGTCCACAAGAGGCAAAATATGACCTTGAGTATATTCCCCCTGAATTTGGAGACCATCTCAAGAATAGATTTGACACATTGAATACTAATGACCAAAGACCAGAAGAGTTGTGGAATGACATCAAGGACATTATACATGAAGAAAGCAAAAGGTCATTAAAAAGACAAGAAAGAAGGAAAAGACCAAAATGGATGTGAGAAGAGACTCTGAAATTTGCTCTTGAAGGTAGAGTAGGTAAAATGAATGGAAGAAATGAGGAAGTAAAAGAGCTGAACAGAAGATTTCAAAGGGCAGCTCGAGGAGACCAAGTAAAGTATTATAATGAAATGTGCGAAGACCTAGAGTTAGAAAACCAAAAGAGAAGAAAACACTCAGCATTTCTCAAGCTGAAAGAACTGAAGAAAAAATTAAAGACTCGAGTTACAATATTGAAGGATTCTATGGGGAAAATATTAAACAATGCAGGAAGCATCAAAATAAGATGGAAGGAACACAGAGTCACTGCACTTAAAAGAATTGGTCAACGTTCAACCATTTCAGGAAGTAGCATATGATCAAGAACAGATGGTACTGAAGGAAGAAGCCCAAGCTGCACTGAAGGCATTGGAGAAAAACAAGACTCCAGGAATTGACTGAATACCATATGAGATACTTCAACAGACAGACGCAAAACAGACTTTTAAGTGCTCCCTAGTCTATGCTAAGAAATTTGGGAAAGAGATACCTGGCCAACTGACTGGAACTGATCCATATTTTTGCCCATTTCAAAGAAAGGTGATCCAACAGAATGTGGAAATTATTGAACAATATCACTAAAATCACACACAAGTAAAATTTTTCTGAAGATCATTCAGAAGCCATTGCAGCAGTACATCAGCAGGGAACTGCCAGAAATTCAAGCCAGATTCAGAAGAGAACATAGAACAAGGGTTATCATTGCTGATGTCAGATAGATCTTGGCTGAAAGCAGAGACTACCAGAAAGACTTTACCTGTGTTTTATTGACTAGAGCAATAAGCAACATCATGATAGATGGAGAAAAGATTGACACTGTCAAGGATTTCATTTTACTTGGATCCACAATCAACACCCATGGAAGCAGCAGTCAGGAAATCAAATGACACACTGCATTAGGCAAATCTGTTGCAAAATACCTCTTTAAAGTGTTAAAAAGCAAAGATATTACTTTGAGAACTAAGGTGTGCCTGATCCAAGTCATGATATTTTCAATCGCCTCATATGCGTATGAAAGCAGGACAATTAATAAGGAAGACTGAAGAAGAATTTTTGCCTTTGAATTACAGTGTCGACAAAGGATATTGAATATACCATGGACTGCCAGAAGAACCAACAAGTCTGTCTTGAAAGAAATACAACCAGAGTTCTCCTTGGAAGTGAGGATGGTGAGACTTTGTCTCACGTACTTTGGACATGTTATCAGGAGGGACCAGACCCTGGAGAAGGACATCATACTTGGTAAAGTAGAGGGTCACTGAAACAGAGGAAGACCCTCGATGAGATGGATTAACACTGTGGCTGCAACACTGGACTCAGGCATAATAAAGATTGTGAGGATGGCACAGGAAAGGGCAGTGTTTCATTCTATTGTACATAGGGTTGCTATGAGTTGGAAGCGACTCGACAGCACCTAACAACAAAAACAATTTTTATGCAAATAAAGTGCACCTTTTATGTTTTTTGCCATCCACGTCCTCCACCCGTGAGGTATTTTCGTAAGGGCCGCTATGCCAATTTTTTTTAACATGTTGCTCTAGAAAAATTAGCACAGTGCACTTACAGAAATACCTCTGGGGGGAGGGCAGAGTTGGCAAAGGTAGAAGGTGTGTGTTATTTGTGTAAAAATGCAGTATGCATCATCTAAAAATTGACCCTAAAGTGATTTCTCTAGGCCCTCCGAGTGCCTGCCTCCTTAATGTAGCCTATAACAGTGTCCATTATTTAAATTCTAGTCACTTGTCTTTGAAATACAATTATGTTCTGTAATTCAGCTGTATATATAAGTTGTTCATCCTTGATATAAAATTCAGAATGTACATCTACATGCTTACTGTTCTCATATCCTCTTTCATAAACGCTACAGCTCACCTCTAATTTTTATTTTACACTGTTTTCTTATTACTTTTTAATATTAGACAGTAAAGCTAAAATATTCGCCTTTTCTTTCAAAATTATTTAATGTAACATAGCATCTTTCATCAGTCTTAACTTAAGGAGTTAAGTATTATCCTTTTCCATTTATTTCCCTTTCATTCAGTATCCTTTTATCAATGTCTTTCACCCTCCACATTAAGCACCATATGGATTACCTGGCTTCTTTCCCTCTCAGTATTCTTAAAAAGTTTTTTCACTTTGGCTAGTCACATCCATCATTCTATTTTCCTGTTTTATACAAAATGAATAATCGTATTTACATAGTGTCCAGTTCCAAAGAATTAAAGCACTTTAGGTTTCCTTGGGGAAATATGTGTAATAAATTCTGACAGCATCTCTGAGATGGGTAGAAGCAAAACACATAATCCATTTTTACTAAGTAAGAAAGATGGCACTGGAGATAGGGAATTAGCCTTAGGGCACACTGTCATTTACCAGTAGTTACGAACTGACATCCAATTGCTCTCCAAGTTTGCCCATTTTGTCTCCTTTACACTACCCCTCTCAATCCCCTTCTTTTCACTTCCACTGTGATTTCCTTAGTTCAGATCCCCTACACTACTGCAATAACTAGATTTCCTAATGAGCCTTCCCATCCCAGCCTCTCTCTGCTCTAAACCTGTTCTCTTTGGTTCTATCCTTTGCTGCTAGATATATATTCCTAAAGAAGCTCTCTGATCATGCCACTTTCTGGCTCAAAAGCTTCCAATAGCTTCCCACTATCCAACTAATAAAAATAACTTTTTTTAGTATTCTTGCAAGATGGCAATGTAAACAAAACATTGTTCTGATCTTCCGCCACAAATACAACAAGGAAACAGTGCTCAACTTTGAGGGATTCTGAATCGAGAAGCAAAGGAAAGCAGCAGGGAACTGCAGATGGGCAAGAATCAACAATGAGTTGCACAGTAAGAAAATCACTTCTCCCAATGTCTCTGCCCCTCCCTTAGCCATACGGACTACTGGCTGCTGTGAACTGGGATAGTGGCTCCAGAAAAAGAGCCTGCTTCCCTAAACACAACAACTCCTACCTGTACAAAGAGACAGGACCACAAGCTTCTTCCCTAAAATCAACAAGGCACACTTCCCAGGTGATCCATTTGGAGTATGCCAGCACCTCCCCCAACCAGACACTGTTGGTTGCAAGCTCACTGCAAACTGCTACAAAAGGCCCATCCAGTGGAGTCTGCTCACATAGTCAATACTCTACCATCCTCCCTGCACATCCCCATAGCTCAGGACTCTGAAACCAACAGGATGGATCTCCTGGGGAGTTACTTTAGGTCTGTTTGCTCCCCCTATGTGCTAGGAAGCAGGCATTTTTAATGGAAGCTATACCCACAGCCAATATACCACAGGGAGGGCTCTGATAGCAACAAGGTGGACCTCCCTGGAGGTCCATTTGGAGCATGACTGCTCCTCTCTCAACTGGTAACTGTTGGCTGCTGGACTGATACAAACTCCCACCTAAGGTTCCCTACAGCGGAGTCAGGAGGTGGGTCACCTAAGTGGAGACTGCTTCCCCCAACAACCACAGGCCACTGGGGCTCTGAAACTAACAAGACAGTTATCTCAGAGGTCCTTTTGGGGAGTGCCAGCCCTTCCTCCTCCTGAGAGAAAGGAAAGTCTGCCTGTGCTTCCCCTGAATTCCAGCTCAGATATAAGCAGCCCCTGCAGAGCTGGGAAGGAAACCTTGGGCAAAATCAGAGGGCAACACCCAGCACTGAAGAGGGTTTGCTGGGTGTGAGTTTTCAGATTAAAAACGTGATTACTGAAACAGAGAAGGAAGGGAATCATAACCAGAGAGAGGGGACTGCACCCCCTAGTGGACAGATTAATTAGTACATGATATCTCACCTAAGTGGCTGTGCCCACTGGGGGACAGACTGACCACAGCATGTTCTCTGGTGTGTTTGGGAAAGATTGAAAGTTGAAAAATGAGATCTGAAACTTTTGATTTCTAATTAAACCAGGGAGGGAGAAGGAGCTCTCACAGACAGGGAGAGGAAATGGTAAGCAAAGGCTGAAAGCTCTGTTCACCTAAGAGTTTCTTGCAGAAAGTAGTGCAGGCAAAAATACTAAATACTGAGAAAAACTCAGAAAATTAACACCCTCAAAAATTCCAATGCCCAACAAAAAACCACAAGACACACACAGAACAGAGAAACAGTGGCCCATCCAAATGAGCATGATAAAATGAGTGAAAGCGCATCTAGGGATGACAAAATAATGAAAAAAAATTGGAATAATATAATACAACAACGTTAAACATAATTAAAGAACTAAAGGAAAACATGGACAAAGAGCTAAAAGAAATAAGGAAAACAATGCAAGAGCAAAACAAGGATCTAAAAAAAGATATAGCAACTGAAAGAGACAATAACTGAAATGAGAAACACAATAGAAAGACTTACCAATAGATTTAATTAGGCAGAAGAAAGAATCATAAATGTAGAAGGTAAGATAGTTAAAATGACAGATACTGAAGAGCAACAAGAATGGAGACCCAGGAAGGCTGAGCAGAGTTTACGGGAATTATGTGACAACAACAAGAGACCTAATACACTCATCATGGGAATTTCAAAAGAAGATGAGAGAGGGAAAGGGGCAGAAAGAATATTTGAAGAAATAAAGACAGAAAATTTCCCCAATCTAATGAAGGACATGACTCTACAAATCCAAGAAGCTCAAAGAACCCCAAGCAGGATAAACCCAAAGAGATCTACACCAAGACACATCATAGTTAGACTCCCAAAAATTAAAGATAAAGAGAGAATCCTGAAAGCAGTGAGATAGAAGCAAAAAGTGACATACAAGGCTCCCCAATAAGCTGAAGTGCCGATTTTTTCTCAGAAAAATTGGAGGCTAGAAGGCAATGGAATGATATATTTAAAGTTCTAAAAGAAAAACAAAACAAAAACAAAAACTGTCAACAATGAATACTATACCCAGCAAAATCATCCTTCAAGAATGATGGTGAAATTAAACATTCCCAGGCGAACAGAATCTGAGAAAGTTCATACCCACCAGACAAGCCCTACAAAAATACCAACGGGAGTTCTGTAGATTGAAGGGAAAAGACACTAGAAAGACATTCAAAGCTATACATAAAAAGAAAGATCCCTAATTAAGGAAAATGCATGGACAAGTATAAAGGCTAGTAATAAGGTATTCATGCTCAATAATTCTAAATGCTTAGTCCTTCAAGTTTTTTAATAACAAATATATAATAGGCAAAGATAAAATTATGTTACAGGGCACGTGAAATATAAAGATGTAATTAGTGGTAATAACAACAAAATGGGGGGGAGAGAAATGGTATAGATATAGAATTTCTAGTGTGTTACTGAAGTTAAGTTGGCACCAATTTACTCTAGAACGTTATAAATACAAGCTATTAAAAGTAATATTCACAATAACCATAAAGAAATTTAAAAAATACATAAAAGGAAAGGAGAAGGGAACCAAAAAGGCTCACTACAATAAACCAACAAAAACAAAAGCTAGCAGTACTAGGAAAAAGACAAAGAAGGCTTAAGACACACACAAAAAAACAACAAAATGGTAGAAATAAGTCACTTCTTACCAGTAATTACAGTAAATGTAAATGGACTAAATGCTCCAATCAAAAGGCAGAGAGTGGTAGAATGGATTAAAAAAAAATAAAAAAGATCTAACTATATGTTGTTTACAAGAGACACAATTTAAACACAAAGACACAAATAGGTTGAAAGTGGGAGGATTGAAAAAAATACCCCTTTTGAATAATAGCCAAAAGAGAGCTGGGGTGGCAATCTTAATATCAGACAAAGTAAACTTTAAGACAAAATCTGTCAGAAGAGATAAAGATGGACATTATATAGTGATAAAATGGTCAATCATGAAGATTTAACAATCATAAATATATATGCACCCAACATCTGGGCACCTAAATATATAAGCAAATAGTGATAGAAGTGAAGGGAGAAATAGATAGTACTACTATAATAGCTGGAGATTTCAATACACCACTTTTTATATTGGACAGAACATCTAGAGAGTAGATCACCACGGAGACAGAGGACCTGAATGACACTATAAACCAATTAGATTTAACAGATGTATATAGAACACTCCACCTAAAAACAGCACAATATACCTTCTACTCCAGCGCACATGGATCGTTCTTCAGCATAGTCACATTTTAGGTCATAAATCAAGTCTTAATAAATTTAAAAAGATTGAAATCATACAAAGTAATTTCTCTAAACACAACACAGTGAAGCTAGAAATCAATAACAGAAGGAAAAAAAACTGGAAAATGCACAAATATATGAAAATTAAACAACACACTATTAAACTACTAATGGGTCAAGGAAGAAATCAAAGAGAAATCACAAATTTCTAAGAGTCAAATGAAAATTAAAGCAAAATATACAAAATTTATGGGATGCAGCAAAGAAATTATTCAGAGGGAAACTTAAAGCAATAAATGCCTACTTACAAAAGAAGAAAGATTTCAAATTAACAGCCTAACTCAACGACTCCAGTAACTAGAAAGAAGAACAAACTAAGCCTAAATATTCCAGAAGAAAGGAAATAACACAGATCAGAGCAGAAACAAATAAAATCAAAAACAGAAAAAACAACAGAGAGAATCAATAAAACCAGAAGCTGTTTCTTTGAAAAGATCAATAAAATTGACAAATCTTTAGCTAGACTGACAAAGAGAAAAGTTGCAAATAACCAAAATAAAAAATGAAAGAGGGTACATTACAACTGACCTGATACAAATAAAGAGAATTATGGCAGAATATTAAGAACAATGTATGGCAACAAACTGGATAACCTAGATGAAATGGACAAATTCTTAGAAGCACACAACCAATCCAAACTGACTCAAGAGGAAATAGGAAGTCTTAACAGACTATAATAAGCGAAGAGATCAAATTAGTGGTTAAAAAAAAAACTCCCCCCCAAAAAAACGTCCTGCACCAGATGGCTTTGTTGGGGAATTCTACCAAACAGTTAGAGAAGAATTAACACCAATACTGTTTAAACTCTTCCAAAAGATAGAGAAGGAAGGAATACTCCCTGATTCATTTTATGAAGCAAACATAACCCTGATACCCAAACTAGACAAAGATACCACAAGAAAATAAAACTAGAGACCAAAGTTCATTAGTGGTTACCAGTATGGGAGGGAGAGGGAAAAGGAGAATTAATGTTTATCAAAAAATCACATTGATTAAGGTCAGGGTTGCACAGTTAGTTATTGTAATTGCTGTCATTAAGTTGTACACCTGTAAAACATTGAATTGGCAAAAGTTGTGTGTAGATATATTTATAACAATGACCTCTCCCCACCAAAAAAAAAAGAGTAGCTGCCGAGGCTGTTTATGTACAACTAAACACCTCATGGGCTTTGGTTCATTGCTTTGGAGGTTTAGACTCATGGTTTCATGCGACATCCCAGTTAACTGGCCTAATAATGTGCTTAGTGCTTCTGTTCTACCTCCTTGTTCATTGCATAGTACCTGGGGTCTTAAAGCTTGCAAGCAGCCATCCAAGTCACAGCAATTAGTCTCTATTCACCTGGAGCAACAGAGGAAGAAGTAGAGTCAGGAATAGGAGGAGGATATGGAATGTGTGCCTCATTGACACCATGGACAACTGTGTCCTTTTCCATGAGACCAGAACTGGATGGTTCCCAGCTACCATTACTGAACATTTTGATCAAAGATTCCATTGAAGAATCCTGATCAAAAAAGGGAAAATGTAGAACAGATTTTCAAATTTTCATGGACTCTAGACTTTCTGGAGCCATGGGGGGTGGATGAATCCCTGAAACCATTGCACTGATATAATCTTTAAACCTTAAACCAAAAATATTCCCTGAAGTAATCTTAAAACCAAATAATAGTTTAGCTTAACTAGTAAAAAAGGTCTGCCCTGAGCATTATGCTCTTTTAAGAGCTGTATGGGATCAAACTGACAACCGCAACTCGAAAGATTAGATTAGATAGGACCCTTAGGGGACAGTGAGTTTATGTTAATGAAGGAGGAACAACTCAGAAAATGAGAGTGAGAATGGTTGCACAACCAGAAGAATATAATCAATGTCACTAAATTGTACACTTCGAAACTGTTGAATTGGTGTGTTTTACCGTGTATATTCTCAGCAACAAAAAATAAATACAATTTAGAGGGAAAAAAAGAATTACCTATGTGAGATCTAATTGATGACGGCAAATTGAAAGGCTGAATGAGAAGCTTAAGGGGCAGTCAGTTTAAAATAATGGTGGTGAAATAATTTGGAAAAGGATAGCACAACTTGAAGACTGTAACCAATGTCACTGAATTGAACATGTAGAAATTGTTGAAATGGTGTGTCTTTGGCTGTGTGTATTTTCACAAAATAATAATAAAATAAAATATGTAACTTTTCTTATTCCAGTATTTGAAAGTCCCAACCTATTTTTCAAATACATTAAGACAAGTGCCCTACATAAACTCTACGTGACAAATATAGTTACTCGCTGTTCCTTCAATTCCCAAATATTCCCACGTCCAAGCCTTTGCCTACGCTCTTTCTGGTTCTCAAACACACTTGCCTCCTCCTCCCTGCTCTAATACTATCTCTTTATCTTTGAAGATCATTTTCAATGAAGCCCACCCTAAATCTGCTAGCCAGATGTAATCGCTCTTTTTCAAAGGTGCAGAAATTTTTGCTTGCCTTTTGGCATTTATGATAGTCTATCCTATTCTCTGGTTATTTTTTACTTGTTGTACCACTTATTATAGAATATATTTTTTTAGAGTCGTAACTATATTCTAATATTTAAAAATTCTGTAGTACCTAATAACTATAATTATTTATTTAATAAATATTTTTATGTATTTAATTCGAATTCACTAATTTCATTTCATCACATTGTTATTATGTTATTCCTCAAGTATTATTTTTCATTACAATTCATAAGATCATTACCAGTTATCAGTTGCCATCAAATCAACTCTGACTCATGGCGACCCCATGTGTGTCAGAGTACAACTGTGCTCCATACAGTTTTCAATGGTTGATAATCAGGTCTTTCTTCAGATGTGCCTCTGGGTGGACTTGAGCCTCCAACTTTTTGGTTAGCAGCCGAGTGCATTAACAATTTGCATCACCTAGAGACTCCCATAAAATCATTTTTTTAGTCATGAAATTACCTTTAAATTCATGAACTCCGTTTTTCTCTACACCTTTGTTGGTCATCTCTTAACCCTTAATTCTGACAATCCTTATGGATTCGTTGTCTCTTGCCTATATATTCCCTCCAAGAGAAATTATTTTTCTCATAGCTCTAAGTTGTGACATGTGAAATTAACCTACAAATTCTTTTTTTCAGCCCTGATCACTTTCTATTGCCTTGTTTCCATCTGTTTCCTTAAAGTTTTGGCGAATATGTCAACTTATCTGTGACCAAACTCAATCCCTCCTCCTCTAAGTTTCCTTTGTCACCCATGACCACAATGACTTCATCTTTTATTGGCACGTTAAGCTTAAAATTCTCTAAATTATCCAGTCTAATTCTATCATTGCGCAGATGAGAAAACTAAACATTAGAGAAGTCAAATGACTGGTCCAAAATTACACATCACAACTGACCTCCACATTAAATTAATATGAAACCAGCAACCCATCTAGAGGGTTGTCATAAAAACAATCCTATGAAATCTGTTGTGTTTGTAGCAATGATGTGCTGAGGATGTGTACTCTCTCCCACAATGTTCTCTTCTTGAGAATGGATAGACACTTCTTGCCTTGCCATGTCCTGGAAATAGCTGGGCTCTTCTTGTGCAATTGGTTTATGGGATCTGATCAGATCTCGTTTGTATTGCCTTTTGGAAATCACAGACCCAAGATTTTTGCAAGTGTTTAAGACCTCAGAACATCCATTGTAAAACCTAGTGTCCCTTCTGGTATCAAATTAGTTTTTCCTACCAAAAATATTCCTTCACATAAATTTCATCTATTACCATTGTCTTTAAAAAGTAATTTGACAAGAATTCAACATATTAATAATAAAAGAAACAGTTTGCAGGGTAGAGATAGGGTATATAGGAACTCTGTATTTTCTGATCACTTTTTTTCTGTAAATGAAAAATG
Source organism: Trichechus manatus latirostris (assembly GCF_000243295.1). Lineage (NCBI taxonomy): Eukaryota > Metazoa > Chordata > Mammalia > Sirenia > Trichechidae > Trichechus > Trichechus manatus. The sequence goes on along the minus strand of NW_004444046.1, from coordinate 9,348,722 downwards.
CTCAAAAACATAAACTCTATGAAAAATAAAAACTAAAAAAAACTTGTAAATTATATTTATTTTTGTGGACTATCTTAAATATTTTGAGGGAATAAAGCAGGATATAAATATTTACTAAGCAAATAAAACGGAGGTAGGGCACAATACAAGGTCTCTAGTCTCAGTACACCATGTCTTTCCTGGATGTGCTTTATATTTACTTCATACAATTGCTGTATTCATGTGTGTGTGTATTTAAGATATATTCATTTACTTTATCTCTCCTATAAAATTGTAAAATCCCCAAGGACAGGAATCATCTTTAAGTTTTTATTTTTGTAACTTTCTAAGGCAAATACAATAGTATGTGCATATGGTGACAACTCAATAAATGGACTTGTATGAGATTCTGAATGAATTACTAAACCCAGCTCCATATCTCAATTCTCAGCCACCATCTCACTTACGTATAGAATTGTCTATCTGACCTTGGCTAAAACTGTAATCCCTTACTGGATAGAATAGATATGTAATCTCAGGGTTTACTGTAAAATGAATTTCTCTTAATGGAATCTTATCTTCTCACTATCTTGGGGAAAAGGGAAAAATGTGTACCTCGTAAGAGTGTACATAAAATGCAGCCAGTGTTTAAAATTAAGGCTACATGATATTAAGATGCATAATAATATTCAGAATATTAGTACATTGTCTTGTGCTTAAGGTAAGTATAAAAAATACAGTAAGTAAAGGCAGAAAAAATACAAGATTCTCTGACCTAATAAATATCTATTTTTCAGATTTAATATCTTTAAGATTGCTTTCAATGTAAAAGTAGAAATCTTTAAAACTTTAAAAATCTCACCTTTTCATCATCATTGATAACTTCTGTTAACCATTTACATTTTACATTTAAAGGTAGATTTGTTATTGACTCTTTAAAACATTTTTAAAAATTATTTTAAATGTACTGTACAATTTCCACATATATTCACTATTAGCTCCTGTAAAATTTGTTGAACAGAGGATACAGCACTAAATAAAATTACGGAATGAGAAAGCAACTGCTTGTTTAGCCATGGAATCCACACCTGATAAAACCAGTTGCTGTCAAGTCAACTCTGACTCATGGCAATTCCATGTGCGTCGGAGTAGAACTGTGCTCCATAGGGTTTTCAATTACTTCACAAAAAGATTTTTATTCAGCAATCTCATTTGATCCTCACCTCATTTTTACAAAGTGGGCAGCATAGGTGTGGGGAGTAACACTATGAAACGGGTTTTTCCTAAGATATAATCCTTAGGAAGCAGAATACTGAATTGAGATTGTTTTCTCTGTTCCACGTAAGCACAGATGAACATGTGTTGGTTGAACCTAGCAATGTGAGCTCACACACAGAGACAGGAGAGAACTGGAGTCCAACAGAGTGTCATACTGGGGGGATTGTGCCTGCAAAATCATGAACAGATCCTAGAAATTCTGCACAGCCCCATTTCCCATGCACGATATAGAGTTACCCACTAAAAAAAAGACGACAACAACAACAAAAAAAACCATTCCCGTAGAGTTGATTACCAACTCACAGCGACCCTAAGGGACAGAGTAGAACTACCCTATAGGGTTTCCAAGTCTGTAAGGAGTCCTGGTGGCATAATGGTTAAGTGTTTGACTGCTAACCAAAAGGTTGGAAGTCCAAATCCACGATTTGGGGCAGACTCGACAGCGATGAGTTGCTTTTTTTTTTACGGTTAATCTTTACAGAAGCAGCCTGCCACCTCTTTCTGCTAAAGAGCGTCTGGAGTTTGAACGGACCTTCCAGTTAACAGTTGAGGCTTTACCACTGCGCCACCAGGGCTGCTTATGTAGAGCTACCCACTGCCATAGATTCATGGCGACCCCATAGGGTTTCCAATGCTGTAAATCTCTCTGGAAGCAAACTGCCACATCTTTTTCCTGCAGAGCGGCTAGTGGTTTCAAACTGCAACGTTTCGGTTAACAGTTGAGGGCTTTAACCACTGTAACACCAAGGCTCCTTCTGTAGAGCTACAGGGAGGCATAAATAAAACAAACGAAAGTAAACAGTAAAAATGCAGTCAGTTTCCTTCTATTAGAGGCAGTATTTCCTGCTCTTAATAAAACGGGGGAAATACGTTATCCTGCTGATTTTCAATTTTACATTATCAGTTAAAGAACAAAACCCTGTGTTCAAGTCCATTGGAGGAAACGCTATTGTCATCTTTTTGTATATAAAAGCAATTTCAACTCACTGCTAAATTATACTTAAGAAAATATAATATGGAGCCTCAATTTTTCACAGGCTTTTACAAAATAGTAGACTACAGTTCCCCTTACTAACATGCTTGGAATAAATTTCACACATACTGAAATAGCACCTTTGCTCTATGTCATTGTTGCAACACTAAGAGTATAATGGCCAAATAGTCTCCAGACAAATGTGCGTGTGATTTTACCCTAGCAGTCCTCTAAATGCAAGTGACTTTTCCCAGACTTCCTGAAACTAAGAAAATATGATTAGAGATCTGAACTCTAGTTATAGAAATTATTCCAGACGACTGAAAAACTTGCTTTGTTTCAACTGATGTGGAAGAAAAAAAAAAAAAAGATTTAAAAATCTCAACTTTCCATACTTACTGTCTGTTACAATATTTTTAATGACATCTGCAAGCAAATTTATTTAAATGATGTCAGTGAAATACAGAGCAAAGGTTACAAACAAGTTGCAAATCACATCAAGATAACATTTAAATGAATAGTGGTTTGAAATTACTGTTTTCCCAGGGCAGTGTATAGCCTCAAATATGTCTGTTTTCTAAGAAGTAGAAGCTATCTTAGCTAATGCCTAGTCACTTTCCACGAGGTAAAATGTCTGACCGTCACATTGATTTTAATTCTGAAAGAATACTGCATACTGGTGGGAGAGCAGTTTCAGGATTTAAACGGAGTTGGAGTCTAGTTTTGGTCTGTCACTTACGAGCTGTGTGATCTTGACAAATTACTATTATTTTTTTGTCCACTGTATCATTCCATTTCCTTAACTTTAAGTGGGTATAATATAAAGGTCTATTACATAGAATTGTTTTGAAAATTGAATGAAATAATTTATGGTAAGAAAATTAGCACAGTGATAGTAATTTTGGGCTATTTTTATTAACATTAATTTTTATTAGCCACAAATTAGGAGAGAATGTATATGGCCTTTTTGCAATAAAATATGAGCTTGGACTCTTGGTTCTATTGCCTACTAGCTGTGAAATCTCGGTTAATTTATTTAAAAGTCTCTGACAAGAACCAAAACAATTCAATTGAGAAATAAGTCTTTTCAAAATATGGTGCTAGAACAACTTGATAACCATACGGAAAAAAGTAAACCTTAGTACCTACCTCACACCATACACAAAACATAATTTGGTAATTAACCGAAACGTAAAACCTAAAATCCTAAAACTTGGAGAGAAAAATACAGGAGAATGCCTAAGTGACTTGGAGGTAGATGAAGATTTCTTAGATCACAGGAAGCAATGATTATAGAAGGAAACATTGATAAATTAAAGTACACCAAAATTTAAAACTTCTGCTCACTACTAAGGAAATGAATAGGCAAGACACAGAATGGGAGAAAATATTTGCAAAACTTACATCCAATAAAGAATTCGTTTGCAGGATATAAATAAGTTGTACAATTTAATAATAAAAAAATCCAATAGCTTAATTTAAAAAAATGAGCAAAATATTTGAACAAACTAAAAAAAAAAGGTACACAAGTGACCAATAAGCACATTAAAAAGTGCTCAAAATCATTAGTCACCAGGGAAATGAAAATTAAAATCACAATGAGATACCACTACAAACCCCTCCAGAATGACTAATATTAAAAGACTGATCACACAAAATGTTGGCAATGATGTGGAGCAACTGCAACTTATATATATTGTTGATAGGAATGCAAATTGTACAGTCTCTACTAGGTATTTTTTGCAAGAAAGATAAAAATACATACTTACAAAAACAATTGTTCAATAATGCTCATAGCAACTTTAACTGTAAACAGTCTATGTTCATCAATAGGAGAATGGACTCAAAACAAAACAAAAAACTGTGGTATAACGTAATGAAATACTACTAAACAATAAAGAGGAAAAAAATGCTGATACACCAACAACATGAATAGATCTTTGTATAATTGTGCTGAGTAGAAGAAGTCTTACAGAAAAAATAATTACACATTGTTAGATTCGATTTAAAAGAACTTCTAAAACAGGAAAAATTAAACTATTGTGAAAACATATGAGGACAGAGGTCACCTCTTAGAGATGGGGTGGGTAATGACTGGAATGGAACATGATGGTGATGGCAATGTTCTGTATCTTGATAGCAGTTTGGGCTACACAAGTATTTAAATTTGTCAAAACTCATAGAATATATACATAAGATTTGCACATTTCATTGTCTGTATGTGTGCGTATGTCTGTGTGTATATGTATATGACATCAAAAGGAAAAGAAATGAAAACCGGTATTGAATCTAGTTAATGATATGCATGCTGAGGTATTTGGGGGGAAATATACTGACTTCTGTAACATACTTTGAATTACATCAAAAACTAAGATGGATTGACATGGATACAGAGATGGCTAGATGGATAAATACGTAGTAAAGCAAGCATAATAAAATGTTAATGATAGAATTTATGTGATGAATAAACGAATGTTCAGTGTAAAATTCATTCAACTTTAATGGTATTTGACAATTTTCACAGTAAGATGTCAAAAAAAATTAAAAATCTTTGAGGTTCTTTCATCTTCTGAAAAAAAGGAAATTACGTTTCCTACCTAAAGGATTTTTCTGAGAGCGAGATGAGACATTGTGTGGGGTGCCCAGCACAGAGTCAGTCTTCAATGAGCGTTGATTCTTTTTTCCTTTACTTTGTCTACTTTTCCCTTCAGTGTCACAGGAAGCTCCTTTCAGAGGTTTCTAGAATCCACTCAGATTTCCCTACGTAACTTCTACTTATCATTCCTTCTGTACATAGCTGGCAAACGGCTCCTTGCTTGCAGTTCCTTTGAAGGTTGTCCTTGACCTCTCCTAGGAACAGACTTCCCTCAGTCACCTCACAACTCACAGAGCTAATCAGAAGGAGATCCGTGGTGGGTATTTAGCCTTCCTCAGGACCCCCCTCCCCCTTATCTCTTAAATTAGAGAAAGAGTAGGCAAAAAGAAGAGAATAGAAGAATGCAGCATCTTTGACATCAAATTAGAGACAATTTTGACTAGTGGGGAGACAGTGTATAATGTTGTGGAAGAAAAGTCAAGGAGAATTAGGAGAGAGGAAAATAGCTTTTAATTGTGAGATTGTGACTATTGTCCTAAGAAAGATCATTTTCAGGAATGTGGTCGGGCCATCAGAGGCTTGGCCTTATTTCTATGCTGTGCTCAACTTCTGACAAGCTTTCCAGCTACTGTTGCTGCAAAATGATGAAGGCCCTACCTATTTTACTTTAGTTTCTCACATTCTTAGGCAGTGAATTGTTACCTCTTGGCATTCCTTATCTTCCTAAGCACAGGCAGTCACAGAGTTACAAAAGAGCCGTGAACACGAATGGATTCCTAACAGCTCACCACCAAACCCACCATCACTGCCAGAAACCACCGTTTCTTTGCTCCTGGAAATCACTCTATTGCTGTTTTCACTTTTCAGGTGTATATATTTTGTCCTTTGCATGTGGTGAGCTTCAATAGCATCACTAACTTACTGAGTCTTATCTTTCTTACCTGATGCTTTGAATGCTTCACTCTCAAGAGAAAAAAGAAAATCACTCGGAGCCAGTGAAAAGGCTTTGGGAATACAGAAAGTAACCTAGGGAACTTGATCACTTTGGTGAGATAAGAAATTACGCTCTGGATCTGAGGTTAAAACAGGATGAGGCAACTGGCATCTGAGACTGGATACCTCCTTCCCAAATGACAGGCTCCTTGGGGAGCACCTCTGGTTGTGGTAATGTACAAGGAGCCTTATACTAAGCCAAACCACCTCAGATGAAGTTGCAGCTAGCGAAGTGAATTATTTTCACATCCAGTGAGCATTTTTTGATGCTCGAGTCTATGGTAGGTCCTGTGGAGCATACAAAAGTAAAATGCCACATGTTCCTTTCCCCAAGAGTATCTACATGAGGTAATTAAAGAATAATTCAAAACACAAAATAATCAAGCATCGTTGACTACTGTGGATATGGAAGGAAAGGAGTTACAGGGCCTGGAGTACATTTCCTTAGTTTTTCCTTAAGTTTCTTAGAACAGGAGGAGGAAATCACTTAGAAAAAAGTGTAGGCTTTATGAAAGCCTACCTGAACACTCAGGAAATGAAACATAAGATAATTAGGACTGCCCTAGACCCAAAGACTTTAAATCTTGTCAATTGCTATTTTACTCATTTGGAAGGAAGGGATTTTCTTAAGTTAATCAGTGATGGACTCAGTGAGTAAGCTTAGAGGAAAAAATTCCATAAAAATTCTGAAAAGTTCTTGCAAAGAAAGTTGTAGAAAGTTTGCCATTAAATTTCCTCTATAGAATGTAACTTGATCGTTCAAAGACCATCCTTTAGATTAAGCTATAGAAAGTCTCGCTGCTGAGAATCTTTTTCTGAAAAGATGTTACATGTACAGTCCTTGTCCCCATTGTAAAAAGGACAAAGGATATAGTTAGAACCCTTGTCAACATGGTGAATGAGTTGAGAACCAAGTCAGGGATGGGATGGCTGACCCCTCGATGAATCCGCCTGCTACACTGAATTAAAAAGGCTGTCCACACAACTGTTTACTGCCTGCAGAGGAAGTAGACATGGCCCACCACATTTCAGTTCTGACCTAAACCTAACAATTCAGCAGGGCGGTGAAGTTCAGTGACTCCCTCACAGAGGCCTACTGAGATTTACAGAGTATAAAACAAAAATCAGAGCAGTGTGAAGAACAGGCTAGAACAACCCCTGGATCAACCAAAGCTTGCGAGCCTGCTTCCCATGGCCTTAGTCACCACGCCCAAGAAGAGAAATCTTTTGGTTGATCCGGGGATGCTAAGGGAGATAAAGCCAAGGTGAAGGACGAACCACAGAGGAGATCCCCAAGGTTATCTGCTGAACCTGCTCCTCCAAAACCAGAGTCTAAGCCTCAAAAGGCCCTGCAAAGAAGGGAGAGAAGGTACCCAAAGGGAAAAAGGGGAAAGCTGATGCTGGCAAGGATGGGAAAACTCTGCAGCAAGTGGAGAGGCCAGAACAGACCAGGCACAGACAGCTGAAGGTGCTGGAGAAGCCAAGTGAAGTATGTGCATTTTTGATAACTGTGTACTTCTGGTGACTGTATGGTTTGAAATACTATTTTTTTAATCAAGGTTTATACAAATGCAGAATTTTGTTGCACTGTTTTTTTTAAGCTGTGTTGTTAGCACGCAGAACACTTCATTGTTTTTTGGGAGAGAAGAAGTAAATGTCACTAATAGAATTTCTCCAAAGCTGGATTGATGTGGAAGAAAACACTTTTCCCTTGTAGTTTTGAGAGACTTTCTCTTGGTTACCAGGAGGAGGGATTTCCTGACGATGACACACAGTAGCCACCTCAGCACGAACGCCTTGTGGTGTGGAAAAACTAAAATTTGTTTTTACGTCATGCCCTCTTCTCTCTCTCTGCCTTCAGCATAAACTTGACTTCCAGAAACCGAGAGACCTGTTGGGATCTGACCCCAAAATGTTGGTTACCAGTATGTTGGACAATCTGGACTTTCCAGTGATGTCATCACGATGACATTCCTCAAAAGAGCAGTGGTTCCCTTTTTTAGATTGTGGATCTTCAGACTGATAATTCAGCCATTTTCATTTCATTTTCTGAAAGTCAGGGTTGGCTGGTGAAAAGTTGTTAAACAACATGCTAACTGTGAAACGCCAACCCTCACTCTAAACTTTCCCTGTTTGGAGCATGAAATGAAGACTTCATTGGGTTTTATAGCAGCTTTCTGATTTTGGTAGTCCATTGAAGATGGGAGTTTGAGAGTTGTTGTATACTGTTAATGATTGTCTGCCCATGTCCTGCCTGAAATACCATGATTGTTTATGAAAAGTATCTTTAATAAAGCTGGATATAGTTTGGCTTGGGAAAAAAAAATTCTGATGAGAATTATATTGTACAGAGTCTCACTGACTAGATCACATTCTTTATTACCTTATTTTAGTTAATATTCTTCAGGAGACTTCATGCCTCATAACCGTCTTTGAATAAGAAACATAATTTTCCATACTTGCAAATGTATTTGTGTCATAGAAGTCATTCAATATATTTTTATCATTACTGGAGGCATTAATATCAGGCATAATCTCTGCCCTTACTTTTTGCATCAATACTTTTCTCCTTCAACCTATTAAAACCACAGTCCTCACAACACCCTTCTTCAATAATCTGCTTCACTACACTGTCACTTGTCCTCTTTTATCATTAAAATTACCACTCAATTAATATGCTCAAAGCCACTGTCTTGACCTTCATCTACTGCTGTTTAATTACTGTTTTCATGTGTTTACCTCAGAGGAAAGAAAAGGTGCTGAAATATGCAAAATAGCATTTGTGACATGTTTACCCTTAAAAAAAAAAAACTACTCTAAATTAATCATGCTACAAAATCAAGTCCATCCTTAAATAGAAGTCTTAGCTAATATCTAAATAGTCTTGCTTCCTATTTCTTCACCTGTGGTTATCAGTAAATAGTATTTTGTGTTATGGCACTTAATGTTGAAATGTACTTGTTCAGCGGAGCTGTATGTATGAAGCTTTTTGCTCTGAGGGACAGTATATAGCTAGGGCTAGTGCTTGAATCAACATTGTGATCTCTAACATCAATAGATAGTTTTCCAGAGTTCAGTCATGCTGGTGGAGATCAGCCCCCTTGACAGAAAGGTGGTGCACTTGCTTTTGAATGGAGCACTTGGAGAAAATATCACTGACAGTACTTACTTTTGAAACAAACAGAGGTGAATGAAAGTATGCTTGTAAAATGTGAGTTATAGGTTAAAATCTCTTTTCACAAATACTAAGAGTGACTGGATAAAAATACTAAGAGTGACTGGATAAAAATTGTTATTTTTTTTACTCCCTAATTTCTCTTCCCAGGAATTCTCTGCCTCCAGACTTGTAATATGATTCACACTTCCTCCGGCTAAGTAAGGATTGGGATCATAGTATCGGTCTTTATTTGCATGGAATGAGCATGATGCAATAAGGTTTATATAAAAGGAGTATCAGTCACTTTGCTTTTCGCCCTAAGTCAGTGGTTTAGCCTCCATCAGAATCAACTGGAGAACTTATTAAATCACAGATTTCTGGACCTCATCTCTAGTGTTTAAGTTCAGGAATCATTCAGGTCTAGGTTGAGTCCTGAGAAATTGCATTCCTAACAATTTCCGAGGTAACAACAAGGCTGCCTGTCTGGGGACCACACATTGGAAATCATTGATCAACACGTCTTTGCAAATGAATAACCTGCAACCTTCTTAATCCATCTGCTAACCAAAAGGCTGGCAGTTCAAATTCACCAGCAGCTCCTTAGAAACCCTATGGGGCGGTTGTACTCTATCCTATAGGGTCACTATGAGTCAGAATCAACTTGACAGCAACAGTTTTTTTGGTTTTTCCTAATCCATGGGACTACTTCCTCTATTATCTTCCTCCTCAAACTTTTTATGCTCTCACTATTCTCCAACAGTCCACGCTTCTTCAGGCCCTACTCACTTCCCTATGGATTCACCCAGTTTACTCATTTCTCAAGGCCAGCTGATACATCCTCTTCTCTGTGAAGCTTCCCTCATGCTCTTTTTCTTTGTAAGTCTCTAATAATTTTGAGTTATCTCTACCTAATCACACTTAAACACATGTCTTTCCCACTAGACTGAGCTTCTTGAAGACAGGAATCTAGTCATTGACATTTTTACATTACCCTCACAGCTTGGGGCCTAGTTACATATCCTAGTACCAAGAACATACCCAGTTGAACCAGTTGCCTATGAGTCAATTCTGACTCGTGTGTTACAGAGTAGCACTGCACTCCATAGGATTTTCATGGCTGTAATGTTTTGGAAGCAGATTGCCAGACCTTTCTTCCAAGGTACCTGAGGGTGGGTTCAAACTGCCAACTTTTGGTTAACAGTCAAGTACTTAACTGTTTACACCACTCAGGGACTCCACCAAGTACATAATCCATTGTTGTCAAGTTGATTTCAACTCTTGGTTAACCCATGTGTTACAGAGTCAAATTGCTCCATTGGGGTTTCTTGGCTATAATCTTTACAGAAGCAGATCGCCAAGCCTTTCTTCCATGGTGCTACTGGGTGGTTTCAAACTACCAACCTTTAGGTTAATATTCCAGCACAAACCATTTGCACCGCACAGGGACTTGTAATTTCATTGGCTGGCAGAATAAACAAAGGCAACTATGTAAAGCCTGCTTTGTTCGGCTAGGTTCTGCTAGGCAAAAAAAAAAAAAGAAGTAGAAAAGATGCCTATTCTGAAGAAAAGGAAATTGAGGGGTGATACACCTACATCTCAAGGACACACAGGGAGGATACGGGGAAATCAGGATTGGAGACTTGGTTTATCTGACCCCAGAAACTACTGGATTATATTGTGGCTCCAAAAATAACACAATTATTCCAGGACACAATAAAAGACTAAAACTTCAAGCTTGTGATTCCCCAGTCAGTAGTCTTTTGCCTTATTCCAGGCTTCCTGACTTATTTTACACTATTTTCTTAAGTTTATTCAAAAGATCCAGACAGTTGACTCTGAACAATATAATATTCATCAGATTTTGGCTTTTAACTCTGCGCATCTCATTTTGCTGCTGTGAGCAAGTCACTGAATTTTACTGGCCCACTGAATTGTTAGTTTTAAGTCAAAACTGAACATTATATGTCATATCTAATTCCTTTGCAGTCAGTAAACACCTAGGGTGTCCTTAACATTATTTGTTAGAGGGAGTAAAGAAATACATTTCCATAAGAAGTAATTTGACCTTTAGGATACACTGTTGAGTGTCAGAAGTGGCTACAATCTCAGATTGTAGAGCATCACTGCCTGGTTATAATCTCAGCTCTGTCTCTTACTAGCTGTCAGACTTTGAAGGTTTTATTTTGACTCTTTGTACTTTAGCTTCTTAATAAAATAGGGATAATGATAGTACCTAATTCCTGTAGTTGTTATGAGTGTTAAATAAATTCAATTTGTAAAGTCCTTAAAATAGTACCTGACATATAATAAATACTACATGAGAAAACCAGACCTGTTGCTGTCGAGTCGATTCCAACTCAAAGCAACCCTGTAAGACAGAGTAGAACTGCCCCACAGGGTTCCAAGGAGTGGCTGGTGGATTCAAACTGCTGACCTTTTGGTTAGCAGTGGCGCTCTTAACCACTGTGCCACTAGGGCTCCGCTACGTAAGAAGTTTGTTAAATAAAATAAATACATATAAAACCCCTCAAAATTCAGGAAGTTTGGGGAGGCCTGTGGCATTAATCTCCAGGTTAAATTGTTTGTTGGTTATATTTTGTCCTTAAGCCTAATCTTTATTTTATTTGGTAAGGTCCTTTACTTCATTGACTTGTTTTTTTTTTAAATTATATTTGTAACATAGCAGTAATGCTTTGGTTTCTTGCATGAGTTAATGAATTGCCTTGTACATTTAATGATAAAAAGAAATCAACTATTTCTTTACTACAAAGATATAAAAACCTTCCCCATTTTTCCACATCAGACCAAATAACATCTATTTTGCGAAGTGTATGGGGTTGGTAGTCCCGAGGGTCATTCAGCCATGAACGAGGTCAGTGGCCTGAAACAGGGCAGTGATGATGGGACTTGTCACGGTTTCACCAGCAACACCATGGATCTTTTTATTATTAAATGGACTTGCAGATCTCTGGCAACAAGACTTTGATTCCAGCCAGCCCTGCAACACTGAGGCCATGCTCCCTCCTGCTCTGCTCCACAGGGCAAGATATCTGTGGATGGGAAATGGTAGCAGGACACCACAGCAGGAGTTGCAAAGTAGAGCAAACCTAAACTTGGCAGGCAGATGAAATGTCCGAAGCACAAACCAAACACAACATCAAGCCATGTGGCAAAGCTGTGAGACACTGGGAAATAGTAGAAATTGCCACCAGGATTACATGTGACAGAGATCAGATAGCATTAATAGTCTATGACACAACATGGCCACAGACCACACATGGCAACAGGCAGGTGTGAAAGGTTCTGCCAATCACGTCTTCCTGGGTCACTCACCTACCTGCAAATGGCAACACTGCCAGTAGTTTTAAATAGGCTCATATGACAATAATCAATGTAGAACAAGACAAACATACATGATAGGGATTGAGTTCTTGTTTGCAGTTTTCAGGCACTGATTTTCTGCTTGCTGTTTCAATTTAATTTATTTAATAAGAGGGAACCACTTCATAATGTCATTTTTCACATTTTATTAATTTCCTTATATGCAAACAAAGACTAAATGCTACCCACTGATCAGATTTTCATGAGGAATAAATGAGATAATGTAAGCAAAAGAATCTGTCATGGTGTTAGCTACACAGCAGGTGCTTAATATGTAATGCTCCTCTAAATCCCTGATAATGTTCCTTGTTCTGAGTCTGCTTTGTCTGAAATTAACATAGGTACTCCAGCTTTGTTTTGATTAGTGTTAGCATGGCATACCTTTCTTCACTCCTTAATTTTTAACCTATCTGCATCTTTATATTCAAATTGGCTTTCTTGTAGACAGAACCCTTGGGTCTTGTTTTTTTAAACCACACTCACAATCTGGCATTTATTTGATGTGTTTAGATCATTCATAATTAAAGCAATATCTGATGTGTAGTTGTATTAATATCTATAATGTTTGTAACCCTTTTCTATTCATTGCATTTGTTCCTTGTTTCTTTCTACGCTTTTTACCTCCTCCTTTTTTGCATGCTGTGGTTTCAATTAAGCATTTTGTATGATTCCATTTTACTCTTTTTTTAGTGTATCAATTATACTTCTTTTTAAAAATTAGTGGTTGCGCTAGAGTTTACAATATACATTTTAAACTAAGTTCACCAACCAATAATATTACATCACATGTGTAGTGCAGGTGATATAAAGCAAAGTATTTCCAATTGCTCCCTCTCATGTCTTGTGAAGCTGCTGCCACTCGTTTCACTTATCCATGTGTTATAATCCCTCAATGCATTGTTACTATTATTGCTTAAAAAAGTTATCTTTTAGATCAATTAAAAATAAAAAATAAAATTTTACTTTTATTTATTTTTTCTCTGATAGTCTTTCTTTCTTTATGTAAATCCAAGTTTCTGACCTAAATCATTTTCCTTCTACGTGAAGAACTTATTTTAACATTTCTTGTAGAGCAGGTGTGTTGGAAATGAGTTTCCTCAGTTTTTGTTTGTCTGAGACAGTATTTCTACTTCACTGTTAAAGGGTAACTTCTCTAGATATATAATTCTAAGTTGGTGGCTTTTTTGTTCTGCCATTGCTTTAAATATTTCACTCCACTCTCTTCTTGATCGCATGGTATCTGATGAAAAGTTTGATGTGATTATTATACTTGTTTCTCTATAGGCAAAGTACCTTATTTTCTCTGGCTTCTTTCAACAATTTTCTTTGACTTTAATTGTATGTACTTCGAATGTGATATGTTTAGTTGGAGGGTTGGTTTTTTGCTTGTTTGTTTGCTTTTTGGTATTTATCCTGCTTGGTATTCTCTGAACTTTCAGGATCGGTGGTTTGGTGTCTGTCATTAACTTTGGGAAGTTCTTGGCCATTATACTCCAACTGTTTCCTCTGCTCCCTCCTCTTTTCTTTCTTCTGGTATTCGACTACATGTATATTACACCCTCGAAATTGCCTCACCATTCTTGAATGTTCTGTTCTTTTTTTTTTTCTCTTTCCATTTTAGTTTGGGAAGTTAGTATACACCTATCTTTAACTTCATTGATTCTTTCCTTGACCATACCAAGTGTACTAATGAGCTCATCAAAGGTGTTCTTCATTTCTGTTACAACGTTTTTGATGTATAACATTTCTTTTTTTGATTGTTTTTCTTTGTTCTGTCTCTTTGCTTATATTATCTGTTGTTGCATGTTGTATAATTTTTCCATTAGAATACTTAATATATTAATCATTGTTGTTTTCTTGTTGTTAGCTGCCTTCAAGATGGTCCCCAACTCATGGCAACCATACACACAACTGGATTGGACCATAGGGTTTCATTGGCTGATTTTTCAGAAGTTGATCATCAGGCCTTTCTTCCTAGTCTCTCTTAGTCTGGAAGCTTCACTGAAACTTGCTCTTTCACATGAAAGACAAGAATTTTACCACTGAACCACAACTGCCCTAATATTAATCATAGTTATTTTAAATTCCCTGACTGATAATTTCAATATCTGCATCAGATCTGAGTCTAGTTTTAGTGATGGCTTTTTCTCTTAGCCAAGCTTTATTTGGCTTAGATTTCTAACTATATTGTCCTTGAACACCTAGGACAATCAGTCTCACACATAGCTGCTGCTTAATAAATGTCTTTGAATTAAATTATAATAATTCTTATAGCATGAATGTATTAAGCAAATATTTAGTATAAAGGCAGCTCACAATTTGGAAAGAGGATCACATTAGGAACAGAAAATCTTGCAACTTTACCTCAAGTTCTGTATTTGTGTTAACATACTGTGTAAAAGGGGGTTTATTTGTTTATTGGGCCTCAAGTGCAGAGTATTAGGTTAACCATTCTAAACAGTTCACAGCACAGGGTTAAGATAAGAATTGTACAGTCTTGCTCAGCTTGACTTTCCCTCCTTTGTTTCCGATCACCTCTTTCATCCAGCCTCCTCCCACCCCATACTCTATTTCGTTTGATAGATCTGCTAAGTTATGCTTATAAAATATGTAGTAGCATAGTATGTGTATTTGGTTTTTTTATTTATATGAGTATTGTTATTGCTATTTTCTATTTTTTAGTGTTTCTTTTTTTCCCAGAAAGGTTAATCTAGATTACACTCTTATATACACTGCATGAGGGCTCCCAGCTTCCCATATCCTCAACAAGCCTAACAATTATTAACCTTTCTAATTTATGCCAGTCGGATTGGTATAAAATGGCATCTCATTATCTTAATTTGCATTTTTTTTCCTGGTTGTTAGTGAGTTTAAACATCTTTTTACATACTTGTTAGCCATTTGGGCTTCTCTTTCGGCAATTTTCACTTCATAAATACTGTGCCTATTTTCTCTTGGAGTCCCTGACATTTTATTGTTGTTACTGAATTGAAGGGGCTCTATCTATATTTTGGATAATAATCCTTTTTACTGAATTTAGATGCTACATATACCTTCTGTTAAACTGTCATCTTTCTATTAGCTTTGTGCAATGCCCTTTTTTGACCGGAGTATCTTACTTTTCTTATCGTCATATCATTTATTTGTTTATAATCTTTATGGTTTTGTTTCTTGGATCTTATTTGTCATACTTCTGCAACCCTAGATGAAAAATATTTCAGGGTAGATACTTAATCATTCTCAGTCTTTGTGTCTTAGCTCTTTATTAGTTTGGCCAAGGCACTTGTTAATTAGTCTTTCAATGCTAGATTTCTAGAAAATTCTAAATTACTTTATGATTAATATGAACTGAGAATGTATTTAAATAGAATAAGGTGGATAAAATACCTCTAATTTCTGGCCCATGGGAGGAATATACGAAAGAGTAGTTATTATTATTACTGTTAGATGAGTATTAGCCAGAAAGGGCTAACCAAAGAACAGCCTAGGATTATGAAAAATGGTGGGTGTGATTTAGAGGTGGCATTTAATTTATATTTTTTTAGCTTGTACAGTTAAATGCTGATAGAACTAAATGTGTTAATTTTTTATTTTAAAGATTTCCAAATGAAAGATGCCACAAAATCCGAATGGCATCACTACAGAGCCAACAACTTAATGACAGCTGGATTGACAGTACAAGCATGATTTTATACTGTCAATAAGCAGATGAAAAGATTCACAGTGACTGAGTGTTTATGAAAGACTATTTCACGGTGTCCGTTTGGTGGGCAATCTGACTTTTGACCAGCCTATTCAATGCTTCTGAAAGAAGCCTTCAGAGTCTTCCATGGCTCTGAATGATGACTCTATTTTTTTATTTTATTTTTTTCAGAAATGCCCTGCAGGAGTTCTACAGAAGGCCAAACACAAATGACTGTCCTTCTGTGTAGAAGACAGAATTTCTCTCAGAGGGACACAGAAAACACAACTCTGTGAATTGTTATACACAGACCATAAACCCAAAGTATTCCCAGTCCTAGGTTCTTTCTCACCCCTTAAAATAGAATTGATTCTGCCAGGCGGAAAAACTATTCTCCTGAAGAGAGACATGGAACTCACTCCTAGAGTCCTCACTGCCTATATTACTCACTTGGCATGCTATCATTTACTGGGTTTAATTGTTAGTTATTTTTTCTTGAGAAGCATAATTTCTTTAACGAGTCTGTAGACTTTTCTAGCTGATCACATGATAGCTCTCTTTCTATTTCACAAAATACTCAACACTCCCAGCCTTACACAGAATAGGTGCTTAGAAATATTTGCTGACTTATGGATGATCTATGCTCTATAGTGGAGGTTTTACTATAGCCCAGTCCATGCTATTTTTACAGGGATGCTAGGATCACCATTGAGCTATGAACTTCCAGATGTACTGGACAAAGCCCTGTTGCTCCCTTTGGATTCTTGCAATGAAAATGTGCTCTCTCTTTTGTCGACATGAGCACACACATGTACTTACTTGCACCCTGTGATGTTTACAAGTGTGTTTTATTTCCTAAGCCCCTGCATGTAATGGGTGGTAGAGAAGGAATGGGGAGATATGCTGAACAGAACACCCTGAGGTGTTGCTGGCAGTCAGCTCTCCCCATTTTCCGGATCAGTCTGTCCTTCACATAAAAGCAGCAGCTGCTGACTGCAGAGCCTGACACTGTTACCAGCTCTGCCTCTTCATCACACAGTCAGCATGACTTTTGTGGTCAATCAAACCTACCCTGATTCAAACTGTTCCATTAGAGTGGTCTGGCTGCTGCTGCTGCTATTTCCCAGCTATTAACATAGACATTACGGAGCTCCAACCACTCGAAGACTGCAGCAACACAGTCATCCTGGACTGCAGCCACTTCAGGTAGATCTCAGACAGATGGCTGTTTGCAGAGGGCGGAGAATTTAACAGCAGTGCCTCTCCACACTACGATGATGAATTTCCACCTCAAAGGAAGTAATGGGCATTAATCGCCTGGAGATTTCACCATACTCATTCTACGTCTTTCTACCCATATCCTATTTTTCACCCTGGCAAACAGCAAGCAGATGCCAGCATTTTTTGGAGACCCAAGTTGAAGGAGCTCCCATGGTTACCACACAGCATCATACATATCCTGAGAGAAGGAGCCTGTCTCCAGGCTAACCCCACCTCTTGCGGATACTAGGTTTGAGATTCTAGGGTCACATAGCTTTGCTGAATGCTCAATTTTTGATTTGTAAAATGGAGATAACTATATTTACTCCACAAGGCTGTTGGGAGGATTAAATGAGGTGTCATATGTGGAGCACAGAGCATATTCCTGGCACTCAATAGGTGCCCAAGAAATGTCAGTTATTGCAAGGAGACCTGTGCACGGAGATGACATAGTGCCTCTCTTGCCTACTTTTCCTTTTTGTCTTTTCCTCTTTGTCTCTCAGAGACTCCCTCTTCCAGTAATTTATGGATACCACTGGCTTTTTCTTTTCTTTTTTTTTTTTTTTTACATCAGGTACAGCTTCCTTTCATTTTATTTTTTAGTAAAATATTATTTAAGTATACCATACACAGAGAAAAATGCTGAAACCATTAAGTCTACAACTCTATGAACTTCCACAAAGTAAACAAACCTGTGTAACCAACACCAAGATCTAGAAGAGATCATACTAGCACCTCCAAAAGCTTCTTCATTTCCTCCCAGATTGCGCAAGGATTTGAAGGACAATAGTGAACCAGAGTGTACTCAACTGATTCAAAGGATCCTGAGAAATTATGTACCACGGACAAAAGACGTATCATACATCAAATGACTGTTTTTCAAGAATTGAGTTTCATCAATTGACCCCAGGACTTCTGCTTGAGAAATTTCTTTCTTGACTTTCCTCAGTCAATATTCTTGGTTGTCTTTGGAAGATGGCACTGTCTTACATCTTCTCACAGGCTATTCCATTAATGGTCTCTTGGTAATGGGAAATTCATCCTTGAAGGGGCAAGATGACCACCACTGGACAAAACTGTTGGTCACAAGGCATCCATTAGATATGGATTCTGATGTAATACTGATAAATAATTGGGAAAAAAAAATCTGTAACCATCAAGATTATTTGTGCGATACTCTAAAGATTTTTTTGTATTGTAGTAATAATTAAAATTCCAAACTTTTTAGACACTTATCAACTATACCCCAGATCTAACTGAATAATTAGGGTTGCACAATACATCTGAACTTACACATCGTAAAAATCTTGAGAACTCTGTTGCCAAATCAAGGTACTTCAGGAGGTAAGTTTAAACGTTCGAAAATTAGCATATCAATTGTTTGCGTGGGGATGGAGATTTAACTTGATTCAAAAATTAGGTATCTCCTTAATGTTGTTGTTATTGCTGTTTTTGTGTGCCTTTTAGTCATAATGACCCCATGTGACAGAGTAGAACTGGCTCATAGGGTTTTCTAGGCTGTAATCTTTATGTGAGCAGATCGAAAGCAGATTGCCAGGTCTTTCTCCCATGGAGCCACTGGGTAGGTTCAAACTGCCAATCTTTCGGTTAGCAGCTGAGTGCTTAACCATTGTGCCATCAGGGCTTCTTAATAATCATGCTTGTATTTGCTCTGTGTAAACATTTTTTTTCAGATGCATAAATTTAGAATAAATTCCCTATTTGACATTATAAATTGTATATTACATGAATCTGAATTAAGGAGGATATTTGTTTTTTAATTGACCTTCAAATAATAAAAGTGTAGGGACTATATTTCATTAGAAGAAAAAGAGAAGAAGGCAGAAAAATGTAACTAAATCTATACTAAAGAAAAAAGTTGCTGTGAGTGAATCGATTCCAGCTCATGTTGACCCAATGTGTGTCAGAGTAGAACTGCACTCCGTAGTTTTCAAGGCTGTGGTCTTTCTGAAGCACATTGCCAGGCCTCTCTTTCAAGGACCCTCTGGTGGGTTCAAACCACCAACCTTCCAGTCAGTAGTGGATCAATTAACTGTTTGCACCACCCAAGACTCAAATCTATACTAAATATACTTTAATAAAAGATTCCCAATATATGGACTCAGACAAGCATATGAAAATAATATGTTGAAAATCATAAAGTTCTCAACCTCTCCTCATTTCTGTACTTACAGCTTTTGAAATATTAAAACTCATGTATTCCTCTTCACCTTGCAATTCTGGGGTTTTCTGGAGTATTTACATAACAGTAACAAATATATTGGATTTCAACTTAGCCCCAGGGCAGAAAGCTGTGTAGAGAAGACTGTTTTACTAGGGTTGAAGAGAGACCCCAGGGCTTCCCACCTGACTGCCTGGGGTACTCCACATTGTTCTATCACCTCTGAATGTCCAGAGTGTTCTAGTGTATGTCCAGGTAGGTAAGCAGCAGTCAGATGATGAACATGCCTTGAGAATTATTAGAAATATTGGAATACCAAAGTAAAATAATTGAAAAAATGAAATTTACTATAAGTGGAAATCAACCAAGCATGCTTCAGGAAACCCAGAGAGATAATGGAGCATCAGAAACTTGCTGAAGGTGGTAGATTCCCACCACCTTCAGGCCATCTGCAGAACACCAAGGCAACAAAGCCAGGAGAGGAAGAGGGAGCCAAAGAGGCCTCCTTCTCTCAGACTCATGCCGCTTCAACCCCAGGTCAAAACCCTCACCCTTATATCAGACTGCAGGCATTGTTGTTGTAAGAAAATGTTCAAGGGCCCCTTCACAGAGAGCAAGAGACTGTCTTTTCCAGAAACTCCTTCACCTGGATGCTTCTGCTTACGAGTGATAGAGCCCCAACTCAAACTATTTCAGGTAAAAAGGAGAATGTATTATTTCATTTAACTAAAATCAAAAGAAGAACTAGCCTCAGAGATAAATGACACCAGAAAATGATCTCTGGCTCTCTCCCTATCTCTCTCTCTCTCTCTCTCTCTCATCTATCTCTGATTCTCTGCATGAGCTTTAGTCTCTCAGAACTGCCTTATCCGCAAGGCTAGAACCATGGCTTTGGACAGTTCCCAAGTTTGCATGTTCACATGGACGCAGAGAGGAACTACCCTTCTCTTAGGCTCATTATTATTATTTAAAAAAAAAAAAAAGTTTACACAGTAAATTAGATTCTCATTTGACAATTTCTATACAAATTATTCAGTGACGTTAATTACATTTTTCACAACGTGTCTAAACCAGAAAAAAACCAAACCCATTGTCGTTGAGTTGATTCTGACTCATAGCAACCCTATAGGACAAGACTAGAACTGCCCCAAAGGGTTTCCAAGAAGTGCCTGGTGGATTCAAACTGCCGAACTTCTGGCTAGCTCTTAACCAGTATGCCACCAGGGTTTCCAAAATGTGATTGCCATTTAGCAAAATAAAGAGTAGCACACAAAATAAACGATATTGCCTGTAAGAGCAGTGCTCTATTAAAAAAACATTTATATGAGACAAAATGGTAATATCCTTTATTTTGTGTGCTACTCAGAGGATATTTTCAATTCAAGGTTTAAAGATTATCTCAGGGTGATAGTCTTAGAGAGTCCTCAGGTCTCAACTGGTCCAGTAATTCTTGACTTTTTAAGAATTTGAGTTGTGTTCCACATTCTTCTCCTCTTCTATCAGGGTCCATCTATTGTGACCCTGAACAAAATTGTTAGTAGTGGTGGCTGGGCACCATCTAGTTTTTCTCGTCTCAGAGGAGATGAGGCTGTGGCTTGTGTAGGCTGTTAGTCCTGTAGACTAGTTTCTTCTCTGAGACTTTGGTTTCCTTCTTTCTCTTTTACTCCTGATGAGTAGAGACCAATAATTGTATCTTAGATGGCTGCTATCAAGCTTTTAAGACCCCAGATGCTACTCACCTCACTAGAATGCAGAACATGAACTTCATGAACTATATTATGCCAATTGACTGAGTTGTTCCATGTGACTAAGGTCCTAAGCCTTCATACCTAGAAAACCAGTCTCACAAGGTGTTTGGTTATGCCTGAGAAGTATCTCTAATTGTGTCGTCTGTGAATATTTGTGTCTTCACGCACACATCTGTACTTACACATATATTATAGATATTTCTATCTGTGCACACATGTATACATCTGTACCTCCCCATATACCTATATGCCTATACACATACATATGTGACCATACACTTGTTTTTTGGTCATTGTTAGTGTTGTTGCCAAATTACATATGTAAATTTTTTTTATTACAAATATCCTTTTCTCTTGAGCACTTCTTAGTGACATTGTTTGCTTTGGTCAAGCTGTGCTCACTACACCCCCATTCAGTGCTACTTTTCCCATCACCAAAAATAAAAAAGTATATTAGGTTCATTATTAAAAAGGCTGGAAGTTACTCTGATTGACCCAACCTGGATCATTTGCTCACCCTCTTGTCAAGCAGGCAGAATACTCCAGTGATTGGCAGCTCACCCTCAGAGTACTTAGATGGAGTGATAGGACAGGCTGGAGCAGTTCCTCAATGTAAAAGTGGGAGGATGATATTTCAGAAGGTAGGACTGCTGGCCAGACAATCAATATGTGTCTATTATTATTATTACAACCCATGGACAGGCTATAAGGGAATTGCGCCTACTTTTATGTATATGGACTGGATGTTCATTTTTCATAGATCTTATCTCATTCTCAAAAGACTGTAAGATCCCTACAAACAATGAAAAACCACTGCTCTATAGCACAGTTAATGGAACTCCTTACCTCATTAAGCACTCACTTGTTCAGCAGTTTGAGCCTTGGACAGGGAAACTTGAGCTGCTTTTCAAAAGGTTTACTAACTCCACTAAAGACAACTGGTCTTCCTCCAGCAACGGCATCCCTGAAAGGTAGGCCATTGCTCTGAGCTGTTTGTGTCATCTTGGACTACAAGCACCACTGGGTCTTTGGCCTCCCCCCAGCTTGATTATTGAAATATGCACATGAGAAATATTTGCTTTTACACAAATTTATGAAACTTGTTTTTACGCTTTCAACAATTGCTCAAATACATTCTTAGGAATCAGGGGAGCAGGAAGTCTGGGTTTATGGCAAGAAGAGGGAAGACTGGCAAATCCAAGAGAACCAGAGCTAATGAAGGGTAATAAAGAATATTTTTAAGCACCCAAGTTGAAATAAAAGACCAGCTATATTCCAGAAAATGAAAAGGACTTCAAAATCTTCTTTTTTAGTGGTGGTACACTAGTTAAGAGCTTGGCTGCTAACCAGAAGGTTGGCAGTTCAAATCTACCAGCCGCTCTTTGGAAACTCTTTGGGGCAGTTCTACTCTGTCTACTCATAGTGTCGCTATGGGTTGGAATCAACTCAATGGCAGTGGGTTTTTTAATCTTTGCTTCAGAGTAACTTATGATCCTATTAGTTAATGTAATTGATAGAGTTTGCAATGAAGTATCTTTAAACTGTCGGATTTTACTAGAACACTATACGTTTTGCCAAAACTCTGGAATTCTTGTTCTGTGCCTTTGTTTCCAAGTCCTTGATCACAAGCAATTCTTGTGTTTTTTATGGATTTGCAGAAGCAGAGATGAATGGAAAATTATGGTTTTAAGTTACTGCTATAATACGTTGTAAGGAAAGAAGGATAGGTCATAGGAATGGAACGACTAAGGGCACATCATATAGTTGTGCTATACTATAGAGTCCCTGGGTGGCACTAATGGTTAAATGCCTGGCTGCTAACCAGAAGGTTGGAGGTTCAAGTCCACCTAGGGGTACTTTGGAAGAAAGGCCTGGTGATCTACTTCTGAAAAATCAGCCATTGACAAGCCTATAGAGTACAGTTCTATTCTGACACACTTGGGGTCACCAGGAGTTGGAATTGAATTGATGACAACCGGTTTTATACTATGCTTTATAGGTAAGCTGTAATGCAGGGCTCAACAGGTAAGTTGGGCAGGCAGTGTGAAAAAAGGAAGGATGATTGATGTGAGAAGGAAGGACTATTTCAATGGAAAAACACAAAACGTGGTTCTTACTGTCCATGAAAGGTGAGTTCTAAGGATTGATGATGTTAGCTAGCAGTATGGGTTTAATAATAAGCCTATTTACATAGCTGCAGTTTGTGTCCTCTTGGAAATACTTGCTACTAGATTGCTTGTAATATTACTGTATTTCATACCAAAAACCAAACCAGTTGCTGTCAAGTTGATTCCGACTCATAGTGACCCCATAGGGCAGAGTAGAACTGCCCCCACTGGGTTTCCAAGGCTGTAAATATTTACAGAAGCATATTGCCACATCTTTCTCCCATGGAGCAGCTGGTGGGTTCGAACTGCCGACCTGTCAGTTAGCAACTGAGCACTTAAACTCTCCTTTGGATTTCGTAGAATAGTAAAATTAAAATAAAAAAATATTTGGGAGACAAAAGATAATAGTTCTACCTTATTGCTTTCCCCATAAGGGATATAAAACAAAACAAAATAATCTTTCCTCTACCAATACCATCATTTCACTAAATAAAGGGATGTTTAAATCAAAAAAGGGAGAGTTTTATAATCTCAAAATAAAGAACAATCCTTTAAATGGAATATATTTAGTGTTATGAAAACTTTACTACATTGCCCTTATTCTTTTCCATTTCACCCATGAATGCATCATGATTGACCAGCACCAGTCCTTAAAAATCTTGTTCAAAGATACCAAGGGATACAAGCCAACCGCTGTGGGAAACTGTGGTGTTAATACATTTTTCTCTCTCCATACAAACTTGTTTCAAGTTTTCTATCTTCACCACTCTCCACTGTACTCAACACATTAATTTACCAGAGGCCAGAGCCAAGATGAGTTTAATCAAAGGAAGAAATCAAGAAGAGGCAGGGAGAAGAGAAACAATTCGGTCTACTCAGTAGTAAAATCATTTATGGAAAGGTGTGAGGGTCCTCCTCCCTTTCTGGACTATGTAAATTTACATTCCTTTTTCTCTTTGAATCTGCTTGTCGTTGTTGTTAATTACCTTTGAGTCAACTCCAACTCACAGCAACCCCACAAGTACAGAGTAGAACTGATTCACAATGTTTTCAAGGCTGTGACCTTTCAGAAGCAGCTCACCAAATCTGTCTTCTGAGGTGTCTCTGGGTGGGTTCGAACCACCGAACTTTTGACTAGCAGTCGAACACTAAACCGTTTGCACCACCCAGGGACCATGTAAAAACACAGACCACACCCTAAATTTTTGCTTTCAGCACCAATTAAAGCGCACAGATTTACTTTTGAATTTCAAATATTCTTGTAAGAATATACATGCTAATTTGCCAGTATTGTTTTCTAATTGCATTTTACCCACCCCTCCCACATATTCCTAAACATAATGAGATCTTCAAGCTGAAAGTTTTTCTCCATCACTAAAGAGCATAATGCAAGCAGCTACACTGAAATATATTCAGTCATTCCACAAGCAGAGCTTTCAAATTAGCATTTGCATTAGTGAATGACTCATATACAATATAAAATTAATCCTTTACAAATTTATAGAGGCTTTCTCAAACTGTTACTGTAATAGATTTCCTTATGAAAGCACATTTAATTACATCTTTTAGGGACAGTAAGTGCATCAAGACCTAGACGTCAATCTAAAAAAAAAAAAAATTAGGTAAAGTTGCATTTCTAACAAGAAAAAAATTCAAATGAGTAAAACAATACTAAAATCATCTATATAATTTTCAATCTTCAAAAAAGAGCTGGTACAAATTCCTATCAATCACTTGGTGGTATTTTTGGCAGGAAAAATTTTTGTTCTTCCAAGGCAAAGAAGTTTTTGCTCAAACCTCAACTCAAAATTTTTCTCATTGACAAAAAAAATCTCATCATGCTCATTTCACTTCCTCAAGCATTTATTACACAGAGAATCAATTAACAGTAAAGTTAATTACAAACTATAAAATTGCTAATTGAGACAAATTACACATGATGGCTTTGTAATTTGGGTAAATGACAGGTTCAGATGAACATGTGACCTACAAACTCATGTTATCCAAGATACTTTTTTTTTTACAAAAAATTAAATTAAAAAAAAGTATGTTAAAATTCAAAGGGAGCTGAAGCTACCATAACACATTACATTAGAGCACAAAATTCAGTAACAGGAATCTCCAACCTAGAGGCTTTATTACTTCAAGTTTTAGAAGCAGGTCATTGAACACTGTTAAATTCTTCATACATCCTCGTGACATAGACCCTGAGGGCTGAATTACAGTGAGAGTCAAGTCTGTTGTTCAACTGGTTTCTATCATGCTTACTATTTATGTATTATTATTCTAGTTGAGGTCAATTATTCAGTCTAGTGCAAACCTATGCAAACAGTTTAAATACAATGTTAAAAAAATTAAGCTCTTTTTTTTTGTGTGAAAGCTAACGTTTCATCTTCCCCTTATTATCAATGTGATGCGTATTCACTGTAGAAAATCTAAATGAGTACAAAAAAAAAAAGATAGAAGTCACCTATTGTGATGGATTGAATTGTTCCCCCCAAAAAACGTGTATCAATTTGGCTAGGCTGTGATTCCTAGTATTGTGTGATCATCCATCCTTTTGTCACCTGATGGTGATTTCCCTATGTGTTGTAAATCCTATCTCCATGATGTTAATGAGATGGGATTAGTAGCAATTATGTTAATGAGGCAAGACTCAATCTACAAGATTAGATTGTGTCTTAAACCAATCCCTTTTGAGATACAAAAGCGAGAAGTGAGCAGAGACACGGGGACCTTATACCACCAAGAAAGCTGTGCCAGGAGCAGGCGTGTCATTTGGACCCCTGGTCCCTGTGCCTGAGAAGCTCCCAGACCAGGGGAAGATTGATGACAAGGACCTTTCCCCAGAACCTTCAGAAACAGAAAGACTTCCCAGGGAGCTGGCACCCTGTATTCAGACTTCTAGCCTACTAGTCTGTGACAGAATAAACTTCTCTTTGTTAAAGCCATCCACTTGTGGTATTTCTGTTATAGCAGCACTAGATAACTAAGATACCTATAATTCTAATATCCAGAGATACTCACTGTTACGATGGTGCTGCCTTTCTGTGTACTTTTTTCTAGCTATATTTACATATTTGAAAGTGTTTACTTGCAACAAAATAGTATCAAGTTATACACATAATTTTATAATCTACTTGCATAAAATATATCAATATATTTGGGAAGACATTTTCTTATCTACAGTCAATAATATTATTTTTTACTACTGTTTAGTATTTGGTGGTATTGAATACATGATTGAATTAACACTACTTTTTTTTAACATTTGGAAGTTTCCGTTTTTGATATTAAAAACAGTACTGAGGTCATCATCCTTTTAACTAAGTATCTGCTTATATTTTGGGCTGCTTCTCAGTTTTTCTTTCTTACATTCCAAAGAAAATACTTATGCATCTTGATTAATTTTGTCATATTTTTAAAAATATTGTATTAGAGTGAAAACACACACATACACACACTCTACATTGTCTAGGATCTAAATTATGTATAGTAGTATTTGACTACCCATACTTCCTAACTGAAAATGAAATTGTAGGAAAAAGGGCAAAGTAAAGAAATTAATCAGCATCAGTTGTCAAATTCATATACTTGAAAGGAGAACCCTTGTGCAAAACATCCTGTAAAGGTAATTTCAATTTTGTTTTAAGATTGTGTCCAGATCTACCTATGCAATCTCACTACTTGAGAATCCAAGAAGAACCTTCTCAACAAATCCACTCTAAACTGACCACACTGTAGACCATCCCAACATCTACTAAAGAGACAAATCATATGAATGGCTGTCAACTAATTGGAATACGTTGACAGGCTGTCAAAGAAATGATTTACTATACATATCCCAGAGATTAAGATACACAGGTCTGTTTCATAACCTGACTTTGAACAAGGTATTTAAGAAGCAACCAAAAATTCCTGTTAAAGTCTCCAACAATAATTACGAATAAACAGCTCTAGATTCAATATCAGGCAAAAGAAGAATGAAAAAGAAAGCAAAATACTTTATTAATGACGTGAACCCATGATCTTGCTTTTCATTCATTCAAATATGTTCATATTTCAAATATGGAGTACCTACTATTTGTAAGGCCACAAACCAGGAACAGATTACCCAATAAGCAAGGTAAGCACATGCTTAGGGCATCAACAAAACAGGGGCATCAGCTGTCCAAAGCAAAGACCCATCGATGCCAAGCAGACGGGACACAAGGAAAAGAGAGCACTGCAGTGGAAGGGACCGGCAGGGCATTAAATTAAACTGATACCAGCTCCAGTGTATCAGAATGTGCCGGCCAGAAATAAGTTCACACAGGGTTATGAGGACATTCACCTGCAAGGTTGTTTAAGCTATGAGGCCCCTACCACTGCAACAACTTCATTGACATCTGTCATCTACAGTCCCCTTCCGTGTAACTGAAACTCTTTTTCTTGATGGGTCTCTTGGGAGTGTACTATTTCTTTCTAATAAACAGAGGTAGGGGTGGGCCGTCAAGTCTAATTCTTGCTACATTCACCCAATATGCAACTGGATCCAACATGAGCAGTTACTTGGCAAGAACAGATTCTAGTAATAGATAACAGTTCTCCGATCCATTTTGAGAGAACCATCTTGTACATTCACATCTGCTGATCTAGCAGCTCCAGCTAGGAGAGCCAGCAGTGTTCTTTGCCATGATACAGACACAAAGGTATAGTCTTGCAAAATTCCTGGTAAACAACTAATGGGAACTCTAGACAGATGAAGCACAAAAATGAAGGAAACTGAATAAGTCTACCATTGCAATGAATTCAATCAAGTTACTTTTTAACTGTATAGCATTTATGTATAGTTATGTCCTAAGTTTTGTAAACAGTAATATTTATAACTTTAACTTCAAAATATGTTTGATATATACACGGACGTAATCTAGCATACATTTAAGATAATACTAAGGTGGGTAACAATTTAATATAATACTAACATAGGAAACATCCCAAAATACTAGAAATATTAGTATTTCTCTAACACAAAATATTTTATGTATCAAGTGAGTGTCGTTTTTTATTGTCTGTTGTGCGGGACGTAGTGCTTGCTATTACTCTATACATGCTAGTAAATGAGGTATCAGGCATGTTAAGAGGAGGCAAAATTCAGTATTTATTTATCATGCAAAATATGTTTCTGTTTTGCAACAATGAGTGTGTGTCTAAATTTGTTTTCCAAGAAAACAACAAAGGGTATTTAGCAGAACATTATGTTTATGTTTTAGCAGAATATTTACGTTATCTCTATGTAAGAAAATTAAACAATTCCTCGAGGGAATAAGTGAAATGAATATTTAGATAATAAAAATTATATAAATGCCTTTTATTTTCCATTTCCCTTAGAATGACTTTAAGAAATTGATTGATATTATTGACTCACGAAACAAACTTGCTCCCAGGGAAATAGTGCTATTGTTACATCAATTATGTACATATCTTAGAATATAAGAGTTGAACAATTTCACAAAGAAATAAAATACGTTTTATAAATTTTGTATACGATAACAATTATATTTTCCTTTTGATTTCAGACTGATCAGGTACAACTTCACAGTCAGTTCTTTCCCCTTGACCACAAAACAACGCTCCAGCGGGCAGTATAATCACTTGACTTGTGACGTATCTGGTCCTGTCCTGCGCAAAGCACACCAAAACGAGTCTTCAGATTAAGCATACTTTTTTTTTCTGTATCATGCTCTTTGCGATCGCAGTCCAATGAACTGCGAAAACGCAGCACCAAAGGATGGAAAGTGAGTGCGCAAGTTGTTAAGTACTATTGGCAGAGGCCAGTCCTATAACAATGCTGCCAATATGTCAGCGTATTATAATGGCATGCAACAGAAAATTTTAGAATGTAATGAATATGCCATTTTCATATCATGTGCTGTGCATTCACTTAATCTTGTAGGATGTAGCGAAGCAGATTGTCTGGAAGCAGCTGATTTTTTTTTCTACTGTTCAGTTACTCTATACATTTTTTGCTGCCCTTCCTCACCAATGGGCAGTTCTTAAAACATATTTAGACAATGCTCAAGTATTAAAATGTTTTTCTAATACACGTTGGGAAGTGCAGGCTGTAGCAATGAGTGCAATCCTGTAATTGTACAGTCATATTCTAGATGCCTTAGAAAATATTGCTGAAGACCAGACACAGAAGGAAGATACCAAAACAGAAGCTGAAAATATTACCAACAAAGTGCAAACACTGGAGTATGTATTTAGATTGGTTATGTGTAATAATGTATTGCAACATTTCATTGGACAAGTCAAACTCTCCAAGACTCAGAAGTATATTTAAAGACACGCACAGATCTCTATCAGTCATTAACAGAGTATTTACATAATTTAAGAGAAGATTTTGAAAAATTTGAAAACAAAACAAACAGTGCCAAATACTGATTATCAGGCAGTTCACCGTCACAGAGGCATTAGAAACAAATAAATGACAGAAATGCTCCAGAAGTATCGAGTGCCAGAGATCAATTTCTCGTAATCACATACTACACCGTCATTGACACACTTGAATATGGCATGAAAAGAAGTGTGAAAGTGTATGAAGTTCTTTCAAATAGATTTTCCTTCTTAATGTGGACGTACCTGATGAAGAATGCATGAAAGAATCCAAGAAATTAGTGCAGGCTTATCCCAATGACTTAAATACAAATCTTTACAGAGAAGTGTGACAGTTTCATTACTACATAAGAACTAAGTTTACAGACAAATTTACTCATGTAGGCATGTATGATTCCATAACAGAAGATAAAATACAATGAGTATTTCCCAATATTGTAATTGCTTTATGCATATTCCTAACTGTAAGGATCACAAACTGCACAACAGAACGCTGATCTTTGTCCCTAAAAAGATTTAAAAACCCTCAGAGTACAATAATGATTCAAGAAAGACTCAATTCTTTATCCTTATTATGTATGGAAGTGGCTGTTTTTTGGCAACTTAATTGTGATGGAATCATTGAAGAATTTGTAAAAGCGTAGAAAGAAATATTTTTTATTATGCTAAAGATGAAAGATCTAAAAATAAAATATAGTAATTTGTTGTAATATTTGTTTTCTGATTATTACATTTTCTTTTATGACATCTTTTCATTTGTTCATTTATAATTATAGCATTTATTACAAAACAAGCATCAAAACCGAAGTATGAGCAAAATTGGTAAAAGTCAATTTTCTGTTGTGGGAGATCAACAGAATTTTAATTGATCATTGAAACAACTAAGTTCACTGACACATTTCTTTGTTGTAGAACATGTGAAATATTCTTTTTATAGAAAATGTGGTATATAGTAAAAATCTTAGTACCCCCATCCACTAAAAATTTTATAATCCAGTTCATCTGGCTCCACTAAAATGACATTTGCCATTTTCACGTTCAATCACTAATATCATAGTTGCATTTTAAAGGAAGTTACATCATGGATAACTATGTATGTATATGTATATGCATATATGTATGTATGTGTATTCATATATGTATACGCATATATATGTATGTGTATATATACATATATATGTGTATACATATATATATGTATATACTTGTATATATGTGTGTATATATATAACTGAGATATCCCATTCAAATGGATGAGTAAGCAGAGGGGGGGCACCACAGATTATCAGTGCTTAGGGCTCTCACATGCCTTAATCAGTCCCTGCCTCTAACAATGGGTTAGCTGCCTGGTAAAAGTCAGTTACTTGTTGATTACATTTTGTTGTGTGTATATAGACTTCTACTAAAGTTAGCACATGATTACTCACTTTTCTTAAGAGCTGCGTGTTTTGTTCCCCAGGTAATGGCAGCCATTTTCCCTGTTCCTTGTTCCAAAATAAGTCACATAATGATATTTTTCTCTATAATTCCCTTCTCTGTTCTCTTCCCAACCCAATCCAATGTCCTTGGCAAAATAACGGACCAGGGAGATTCCTCCCCGGTGATCTGAACCGGGCATTTCCACAGTTCTTTGTGACCAGGTCTTCTTGGCTGCTATCTGGCTGTAGGTATTTCCTCCTCTCCTGCTGGGTGGGGATATTCCCTATATATATCAATGCCTAAAACAGCAGGTCAATTATAGGTATGAACAAAAACTGCTGTTAATTTCTTCAGGTACCCCCTACCCCCAGTCTGGTGATGCCCAATATCTATGTCAAGAGAACCATCTCCAGTCACTGTTGTTGACACTAATGCTGCTGATGTCTTGTATGCTCAATGTCCCGTTGCCACTTTAATGTAACATCTTTTCTGGGACTTATTTACACTTTCATTACAATGCTTTGAGAGTCAGGTATGATTCCACAGGGAACTAGGTCAGAAGATATTCTTAGCAATAGTTGCTGTGCTGAGTTAACTTGTGCCCTTAGACTCAGGCCAATATAATTCCAGTCTCTTATACTTTACAATAAATTACAACCTAGAAGTTTTCTGACTCTCAACCCAAAATTATTCTAGCAAGCCTGCATTTCCCAGCCTCAACTATGTCTGAAACTTAGGGTAACAGAATATAGACTCAAATTGGAGCATCTACTAGCTGGCACCTACTAATGACCAGTTGTTAGATGTTATTCTGAACACTGGGTGACATAGTATTCCAAAGTAATACTATATACTTTAATTCCTAGGATGTTGGGTATGTTGTTACTTTTTATAGAATTCTATCTGATGGTCTCAGCTCCTATTCCTTTAAGGCTGCTTTTGCCTTCTCGAACATTATTCTCTCCTTGTTTTCCAACTCCTGCCACCCCTTTCATGGTCCATCTCAGTCATCTGTTTTCTTCCACTTCCCAAAGTGTCTGTTCTCTTTTCTTTATTCTCACTCCACATACATCTTTTTAGTGTTCTGTGCACATATGTGGCTTTATCTGCTACTTACATGCTGAAAACACTAGATGAGGAGGAAGAGACCTTGAGTTCTAGTTCTATTTTACGTGTTAATCGGTGCAGTGACCTTGGGCACACTTTTAACCCCTCCTGTCTTCTGTTTTCTCATGTGTAAAATGAGGTGCTTTGGCTAAATGAAAATAAGTCTCTTCAAAATCTAAAATTATTTTGAGCCTATGATTAAACATTTACATATTTTTATATTCAACATATACTTTGATAATAGATTCTGTAAGAACATAATGTGCAGTTTCTTAAGTAATGATCATAAAATAGTATCCTAACATATTTTAATAATAAAAACTTTAAGAACAAATAGAACAAAAATATAGTTTACGAAGATAAACCCACCACTTTGAGGCAGAGAGTAAATAAAACGATGTTCTTATCCATATGAGAATGTGTGTGATTTGATGGAGATTTTCTCCAGCTACCCAGTTTGTTCATCAGCCCTGTCCCTTAAGCCACTGCCATTACCCACTTTAACTTTCATCACTACGCAGATGGATTTGGAAATGTTCCCCCTTTCCCTGTCCCTCCTTCAAGAGTAGTGATCACTATTAATTAAGTCTCTACTCTGGGCCATGTGCCAACCCAGGTGCTTTACATATGGTTCTCACTAGGTTCCCAAAACAAGCTTGAGAAGAATGATATTACCCACATTTTATAGATGAGCCAACAGAGGGTCAGAAGGATTGAGTGAGTTGCTCTGGGATATAACACTTGTGAACTAGGATTCAAAATTCCATCTTGTCTGTCTCCAAAACCTCCATCTTTCAGCACATGGTCTTAGAGATTAAGAAGAGGGATGAAACACGGTCTCTTTTTTTCTGGGAACTAATAATTTAATGTGTGAGATACATGTAAAGAGTAACGTATAATCAAATGAGGAAATGGTAACGTACTTAACAGCAGTATGAACCAAGTGTGTAGGGCAAAAGTGGAGTGATTATTTCTTCTAAAGTGGTAACGTGGTAACACTTGAGTAGAGCCTTGAAGAATAAGTAGAATGTTGACAGATGCTGAAAAGTAGAGAACAATATAGATAGGTTCAAGGACAATTAATTGCCAGTTGTGACTAAAGCTTAGATAAAATATGGGTGAATATGAAAAGTTAAGTTGGGATTATATACTGAAAGGTGTAAAATGGCATGTTAAGAAGTACGTAGGTAAAAAATACAATAAACGAGAGGTTTGTCCATTTACATAAAACAGTGTAGTTTACCAAGTCTGCAATATTTGGAGACCTTTTGACTTTTTTGTCTTTTCTTTTTTTTCTTTATGCTTCTACACACAGCTTGTGCTGTTTTCATTTTTGAGAACCTCTGTTAACTATATGCTAGCTCTTCAATACTTGCAAGATCTTGGATAAATTCTCAATTCACTGAAAACATGTAGCACTGTCAACCATACTTTTGTACTATAATTAGCATCTTTAGAATTCAGCAAATTGAAGACGAGAATAAGAAAATAAAGATTCCTCTGATGTTTTTGCAGGCTTAAAAGTGTATTGAAGCATCACACATGTTTGGATTCCATTCATTACTCTGGAATTTCAAGTTCTATTCAATCAGTAATAATTTTAAATAATTGCTAGATGACCTGGCAGCTAGTATGAAGTTGACACCATTGTATTGACTTTGCTCTGAAAGATAAAACTCTCACTCACTGACTTAATTTGCCTTTGAATTACTAAAGTACTATTATTTTTAATTCGAAAATGAAAGTAACTTTAAACTGATGTGCATGATAGGTGAAGGCTTTCAAATAGTTCTTCAACATTTTGCACAAAAGAAATACCTTCACCACTTTCTGCAAGGGTATGTTCTTCGGGATGATAATAGACAATCATGATTCATAGTGTTCTTAGATAAAATTCTTATTCCAGCATCCCTCACATTGTTAATAGTTCATTATAGAGAATTTGAAAAGGTTCTAATGTTGTATGATTTGTAAATAACTGGTCCCTCCCCCCCAAAAAAAGATTGGTTTTAAGACCAATATTCACACAATTGGCTGAAATAATAAAAAATGAACAAAATGCTAAAATAATAAGCCAAAATCAAGCCAAACCCATTGTCATCGAGTCAATTCCAACTCCTAGCAACCTTATAGAAAAGGGTAGAACTGCCCTATAGAGTTTCCAAGGAGCAGCTGGTGGATTCGGACTGCCGACCTTCTGGTTAACAGCTGAGCTCTTAACTACTACACTACCAGGACTCCAAAGAAGATATCCTTGCCCAAAAAGTGGTGAAGGTATTGCTTTGTGCGAAATCTTGAAGACCTATTTGAAGCTTCACCTATCGTGCACTTCACAGTTTAAAGTTACTTCATTTCCAAATTTATAATTCCCTCACATTTTTGCAAAAGATGTTTTACATATTAGAAGATAACAATGTTGATGCTTTATTGCTCATATAAAAATGGCAGTATAGCACCTGCTGTCCCTCCTCATTCTCTGATTTCAGTACTACTGTTCTCAGCTTGGTGCTCTGGTTTTGTAACTTAACATCAGACTAAAAATCCTCAAAGAATGAAGAAAAGCTCTTGGTTAATTATTACATTTAGGCCTAGTCTTTTCTGTATAAGAGCAACACTCTCTACTAAATCCCTTAAAACTGGTTTCTACAGTGTTAACTTTATTACCAAAAAAAAATATGACTATGACAAGGAGAACATTGTCTTCCCTGGAGTTAGATATGCAAAAGAGAATAGACCGTCTGCTGCTATCATCCTAGGGCTGAACTGTTACCAAAACCTGGCCCTTGTTTCTTTGAAACCATGATGGTAAGGATAGGATTCTAAAATTTCAGGTAACTGGTTTCAACAGCTAAGAAGTTGAGGCAAGGACAGCAGAAAGAACTTGTTGGCGTTGCCTTCACCTTATGCCATAGGAGAAATCGTAGAGGGGACATGGACTGGGCAACAAGTACCCTTCAGACAGCGTTAGTTAAGAATGACCAATAGAAGATGTACTGTTATTTTCTGCTCATTGTTTTGTCAAAGCAGAGTGGAAGGGCATGCACTGTTTGAGGGAGAGGAAGGGTTTCCTCTGAAACTAGAGAGATTTCTCATAGTCATTCTTACTAAAAAGAAAGATCACTTTAAGGGATAAAAAATAAGAACTAAGGAGATGGGCCTTGTGAAGAATGGGGTTGAGTATAAATTCATTACCTGCCTAAGGGGAAGAAATGGGCCTAAACAGGGTGTTGTGGATTTGGCCTTCAATAAGGCTGCAGTGTAGTGGGAGAGAGTGGGCCTTGGGTGCACAGCGCTGTGCCTAGCACTGATAAAGCAGTATGGACTCACTGTCATGATGAGCTGAGGAAGAAGAGAGAGAAAGAGACTTGAGTATTGTCTGAGCTGACATTAGCCCATTCCTTCGGGGCTGAGAAATACTGAAGGATGCTTTGAGGAGAAGCCATGGTCCTACCTCTCTCAAAATTTATGTGGCTGATAAGGTCTGAATAGTGAGCTCTATACCATAAAAGTTCCTTTTGCTTTTTTATATGATAGAATGTAAGGAGCCCTGGTGGTGCGCTGGTTAAGCACTTGGCTGCTAACCAAAATACTGATGGTTCAAATCCAGCCAGAGGCTCCACAGGACAAAGATCTGGAGATCTGCTCCTTATAAACAAGAAGACCCTATGGGGTAGCTTAATCTGTCACATGGGGTTGCTATGAGTTGAAATCGACTGAATGGCACCTAACAAAAACAACATGACAGAATGTAAACTACAAGAGAGAAAGGTTTTTTCTAAGTTTTGTTCACTGATGTGATCTGTTCCTAGACCAATGCCTGGCA
Source organism: Trichechus manatus latirostris (assembly GCF_000243295.1). NCBI lineage: Eukaryota > Metazoa > Chordata > Mammalia > Sirenia > Trichechidae > Trichechus > Trichechus manatus. Next base: position 9,312,658 of record NW_004444046.1, on the reverse strand, counting down.
CATTTTAGGACTCAACAAATATTATTGAATATATGATATTTTTGTTCATTTTCACTATGACTTTGACAATAGGCATTAATATCCCCGTTTTACAGATGAGGAAATAAGACTTGGAGATGTTAAGAGAACTGCCTGGGCTCCCCAGCTTCAAAGAGAGAGTGAAAGGGAAGCAAAGTCTAGACTTGAATCCCCCATTGCTGTCAAGTCAGTTCCAGGCCTCTTAATTACAATCACACAACTATGACCATTTCAGCACAGTTTTGGATCCAATAAATGTAAACTAAAGTTTGATAATTAATAGAAAGTTTAAACCAAATTCCCAATGATAAATTACATTTTTTGTTTATAGTCACTATTCTGAATTGAAACTATGAATATAGAACTCCTTTTTTCTCTTAGGAGCAACAATAAAAATAAATGGGCCACATGCACTAGTGTGAAATTGGAACCATTTTTTCCTCCAGTAAGTTAAAAAATGAAGGCATATTATACAATACAGCAAAACAGGATGACCGAAAGAGGGGAAATGCTAACAAACACTAAAGCCAATTTATTACTCCAATAAATGTCAGGGCAGTAATTGTGTGGGATGTGGATTAATATTGAAAAAAATGGATTTGTGTTATTCTTAAGTATAAATATGAATGTTTTTGACCATAGAGTTAATAAAAGTATGTAGTCTGCAGTCTCTGGTAGTTGCTGCGAACGGTTACCTTTACTTTATCGTGTGAGTGGCAGAAACAAAGCTTCCACTGAGGGGGCTATTCACATGTAAATTGTGTTTAATGGTTTCCTGTTAATGTGGTCTGTTTTTGTAATGAAAGCCTAGCCAAATTTCAGGAGAGATTTTCTTAACTCCTTTACTGCTATCAAACTGAGCAGTAATTGAATCAGGCAAGAAATTCCTTTTTGACCTTGAAGGCTGAGATTTAGATTTTACCTTCTCATCCCATCAACAAAATTGAGAGAGACATGGTATTAATTTTTGTAGCTTTTTATATTTTATATGGTAACTTCATGGCGCTAAATAAAAGGCTTCCAAGTGGAAAATGCAATAAATCATCAACAAACTCATCAATTTTCATGCAGAAAAAAGAAATTTTGATGAAGCCCAAATTTAATTTGCCAATTCAATTTTTTTTTAATTCAGGATTTTGCCTGCTGTAAAACATTTAACTAGTATGCAATTCAGATATTATATAAAATCTATCATAAAAAGAATCATTCCTATATGTAGAAAGTATGGACAATCAAATCAGAAAGAAATGTAGTACATGGAATAGGCAATAGGAATAGATGCCTTAACAAAATTATTCTTGAAGGCTTTCAATAATATTTAATTCAATTGAAAACCATTTTGTGTCTTTGTATTGTGTTGTAAATTCAAAAATCACATAGCAATATATTTTTTTGAAGTGTCAATATTTGGGATCAACATATTAAAAGGACTGCCCCTCTATATAACTTCAGTGAGTTTCAGGAGAACATGATTTACATGCAATTGGCTAATTACGCACCACATTAGACAGATCCACCCTCATTTTAAGGGAGCAACTGGCTAATTGTATTTCTGCTCCTTTGAACTTCGGAGACTGAATTAGTCTTAAGCATTACAATTTGTTTTCAGAGGTATTATGCTTTGATTTAAAACAATGAAAAAGTTCTGTTTTTAAGTTATCCTTAAATTTGTCATTCCACATTCCCTAGAATATCTCTAAAAAGTTGATACTGACCTTAATGCCAGGTGCTCCTTGGAAGCTCTGTGGGGCAGCTCTACTCTGTCCTGTAGGGTCACTGTAAGTTGGAATCGAGTCGACGGCAACGGGTTTTTTTTTTTTTCGGTTAAGGTCCTTTGTGACCCCAACCTTTTCTCTAACCTAACCAGGCATCCTCTTCATACAGCACACCCAGACCTATGTCCTGATCCCTTTGCATGGCCACATCTTGCTGAATTTGCTCAAGCCATAAATGCTCTCTTCCTATTAAACTCCTGTTCATCCTTTATGCGCATCTGAGCCATTGCCCTCTCTGTGATGGCTTCTCATTTTCCCCTTCTGTTACCTATTGGAATTAATCACTCCTACCTTTTTCTAGTGTCTTACAGGACCCATATTATAAATACTGTGATTTTTTAATTTTTTACTTTGTATTTAACCTAGATGTTTAGAAATCACTACTTCCACTCATCCACCAATTAGATAATAAAGTTCTTGAAAAAGCAGACTATGTACACTTAGTGGTTAAAGGGGTGGGCTTAGAAGTCAAAGAGACCAGGATTTATGTCCTAACTCCATTGATTGCTGGCTGAGTATGTAAGGCCAAGTTATATAGCCTCTCTAAACCTTTTTTCTTCTACTATAAACTGATAGTGTGTACCTATTAGGGTTTTGCAAAGATGAGATGAAATAATACACTTTGTAATGCATTTATCATGGTGTCTGGCACATAATAAGCATGCAATAGCTTTAGCTATTTTCATTAATAGTTATCTAGTATCTTTCATAGTGGAACACAGAATCTAACACAGGGTAGATGCTCAATAATTGAACATTAAATGAATGACTGAAAAAATAAATGAAATTAAGCCAATAAAAAGAAAAAAAAGGTTCCAATTTGAGAAAGGTTTCTGTATTTGTTTGTTTTCTTAACTTCTTTCCAAGAAGCACTGTTCCTGTATCCAAGACTATGAGAGAACCCTAAGTTTTATGGAGAAATTTGCTTCAACATTGTGAAGGTGAGTACAGGCAGTCCCTGGGTTAGGAACAAGATCCGTTCCTAACTGTGTCTTTATATCTTTAAGTCAAATTTGCAGGTAAGTTGGAACAGGTGTATATGGTTCTTATTTAGCCTTACTTTTTAGGGCAAGAAAAAGCTCAAAGCCTTTTCAATGATTTAAAAGCTGCACTTGCAGCAAGTTAAGGTGATTGTGATGAAGAATTTGTTGCGAGTAGGGGTTCAATCATTTCAAAGTGAGGGCAAATTTACATAACATTAAAGGGCAAGTACAAGTTGTCCGTGTAAGTCAGACATTTATAACCAGGGACTGCCTGTATATAGAAACACTGTGTCCCTTGTCCCCCTGCCTTACATTAGTCTGGGTTATCTCCTTAACTCCATAAAGCATGATCTATATTTTAGAGTGAAGATCAGTATTTTGAGCACATTCAGAAGGATCTCTCCTCCTCTATTGTTGGGCTTGTCTATACAAGTAAACCTGAGTACTTGTCTGAGGAGCCAAGAGAGAATGGGTTTCAGGCAAGAACATAGGTGAGGAGCAAGCAAGAGAGGACATGGAGAGAGAAATGCTGGGGTGGGAAGCAACAGGAACTTAGGAGTTGTCTCTACCTGTTTTAATTCTCCAATTTTCACTATGTTCCTCAGAACTCAGCACCTATTGAAAAAAGGCTCCTTCTGGGTGGGGAGTGGCTATTATTCTCATCCCGCTGATATCAGGCTTAGCATTTTGGCCAATGGGAGGTGAGCAGTAGTGACCTATGCCACATCTGAGTAGAAGCTTTAACAGATAGCGTATGGTCATTTCATTGACATTTTTCCTTTGCCTTAAGTTTAGCAGAAATGAAGAGGAAAAGGAACACAGGCACAGCTAATCTACAACTTTTGTCATTGCAAGAATGGAGATTTTTTTGGGGGGGGGGTTATTACCATAGCATAACCCAGCAAAAGCTGACTAACACAGAAGTCTTCTGGGGCTCATCCTTATGGTAACCAAATCCTCTTGCAAACTCCCATGCAGCCCCTTGCCCCAAGACTAGTGCGGGTCAGAAAAATCAATATACTTACTCTGGAGAACTCAGTAGTTAACAATTAATGCACATATATCCATCATCGTTTTTTTATGCATGTTTGTAAGTTAACAAGTGTGTTTTTTGTTTGTTTGTTTTCTTTTGTTTTTATTCAAACTCCAACTCTAGATATCTTCCATAAGAAGACTTGATTCTTGCTTTCTAGGGATTACAACATTGATGATATTAGACAGAAAACCTTGGGACCAGGAAAAAAAAATAGTTCTTATTTCACTAAACACTGCTTTGCCCCATATAGTGTGCTAAGTATAGAGGATGATATAACACGTGCCTTGTTAGATGTGGTTTCTCTTATCTAGGAGATTTCCTCCTAGCTGGGGAAATAAATATGCACATGATGAGCTATAACTTGTCCTAAAATATAAACTAATATATGCCATAAACCAAATAAAAAACCAACCCATTGTCATCAAGTTGATTCTGACTCATAGTGACCCCATAGAATGGAATAGATCTGCCCCATACAGTTTCCAAGAAGCAGCTGGTGGATTCGAACTGCCTATCTTCTGGTTAGCGGTGGCCAAACAGTTAACCACTGTGTTGCCAGGGCTCCCAATATACGCCATAGGGAGGGTAAAACAAAGTGGTATGGAAGGTCACAGTCAGGAAAGATTCAGGAAATGGCTCATGATGGAGTGGTTTTGGAGAAGATTGATGGGAGAAGAGTCATGGCATTCGAGAATGAGAGAACAGCAGGATCAGAGTGGGAAATAATAACTTGTTTCAGTGAAAGCACGAGACTGTAAGAGAAGTCGTGGATAGACTTAATAAAGTGGAGGCTGGTTGGCAACTGGAAATAACTGAAAATTTGTTTTCAAGGGGGCACACAATTGGAACCGTAATTTAGATTAATCTGGCATTTGCGTGCGGGATGTGTAGGACTAGGGGAGAGACTGGACAAATATTTTCAAATACAGGAATACAGGAAGGAGTACATGTTGGAGAAAATGTGAGATATAATGAATAGCTATTGGATGGGGGACAGTAAAGCAGTAAAATGAAACTATCACTGATTTTATTTCTGTTATGGCCACAGAAAGATGAGACTCTTGAAGAAAGTAAAAATAGAAGTCTTAGAAATAGCCTCTAGAGAGGTAGAAAGAGATCCTAGAATGAGCTACCAAGTCAGAAGAGAGAGCTTTTACAAAGTCATTGGGGCCTTTAAAACTATTTATGGGACAGAGAGATTGAAGAGAGTAAATTCTCAGAAAAGTCATTATATTTGGCAACCAGCAAAATATTGGTGACCTTTATCAATCAGTCCAGGAAAGAACAAGGGTAGAGCTGGGGGGCTGGGGGTGGGAATGGAAGTAGAGGCAGGAGAGAGGAGCTTGATTACACAGCACAGAGGAGTGTATGAACAGTCTTAAATGAAGTAGAAGATATAATAAGAGTAATTGCTGAGTAGTGGATCATTCATTTTTACAGCATCCTATGAGGAAGATAGTACCATAATCCCCATTATACAGTTGGGGAAAATGAGATACAGATAGGTGAAAATATCTCTCTACTGTCACATAACTGGTGAATGAAAGAGCTATAAAGGAAGATCTAGATTTGACCCTGAGCATCTCACTCTGGAATGTACATATTTAACTGCTTTCCTTTTGTTTCTCATACAAATTTAGTGTGGTTGTAAAAAGGTGACCAGAAATGCCTGAAGAACTTCTTAAGGACAAGACTGAGCAAGGTGTGTGCTTATGTGTGTGAGGGTTAGGGGGATGTTTAGGCTGAGTTCAGCACAAATGCAGCAGAGGGCTTATGTTGAGTACTCACTGTAAGAGATAAGAAAGGAGCGAGTTGATGGAATAAGTACAGTTTATGTATTTGAACATAGCAATATAAGTAATTTCCTAAGTGAATGGGGCATATATATTACACTTCTTTGGTACTTTCATTCAACAAATATCTAGAACCTAGAGATATGACGGGAAACAATACAGACATGGTCCCAGAGCTTATAGATTTTCTAGCTAGTAAGGAGCCCTGGTGGTACAACAGTTAAGTACTGGGCTGTTAACTGAAAGGTTGATAGTTCGAACCTACCTGAAGGCTCCGTGGGAGAAAAGACCTGATGATCTGCTCCCGTAAAGATTACAGCCTCAAAAACCTTATGAGGCAGTTCTACTCTGAAACGTGGAGTCACTATGAGTTAAAATTGACTCAATGGCACCCAATAACAACAACAAAACTTAAAAGAACCACCAGCAAATGGATGAAGAATGGGACAAGCTATTTGATACTAGAGGTCATAGATTATAAGAAGACAACATTCATCATAAATGGGACATACAATTCAAGTAAAGTCATATCACAGTTTGTCCATCAGTGAAATAGAGATCAAATTAAAAAAGACTATTACACCTTTGGATAAAAGGCACATTGGAGATGCAAAGCAATATTAATAAATTAACACAGCATACCATACTACTTAATAATAAGAAATCATTTTATTCTCATTAGGGAAATATTACTTATTGGCTTTGACCCAGGCAGACTTGTTATTTTAAATACATTGAATAATCTTTAGAGACTTTTATCATTTTCTCCAGAAGTAATAAAGCTATAATTTGTAAAATCAGAAGCTAATTAAATACAACAATCTGACGGTAAAATGATGTTATGATTAGGTTTAACAGGAACATAATTTAAGATGTTGTTATGACTCCCACAGTGACCATACCTGGTCACACTTCACCCTCTGTGTGTAGTCTCTTAACTCTGCTTACCCAGCAGATGTTAATTCTTGTATTGAGTTGTTCTCTGACCAAATACATGAAAATATTTCTGCTTTTTGAAATACTGATACTGCTTATTCTATTTTTATGATTAAGTAGAAAATATTTTATCCTATTCCTTATCAAATTAGCATCTTTGCATTCAGAGAAAAAAAGAAAAAACTGAGCAGAAGGTACCAACATAGGTTCACATAGAATCTTCTCCCAAACTCATCTAATTTTGTTTAATGTAGTTACTGTATTAGTAAGTCAGAAAATAAGAATATTTTAGTTTTAGTGGAATACTCCTCCAGGGTTTGAACATTTCGGCTAATTATTTAAATAATAATGTAAAAAGACATACAAAGTTTACAGATGACACAAAATATAGAGGGATAGTTGATACGAGAGGTTATAGAATCATAATTCAAATTTACCTTAAGAAAAATACTGACAATGTTACACTAAACCCAAATAACTGATACGTGTTAGTTATGCTTTTATTTAAAAAAAAAAAAAATTGTACAAATCTAGATTGGTAGAGACCCCTCTGGGTCAGAATTCCTGGGAAACTGTTCTGATAGTTTTGGTTAAACATAATTTTAAACAAGTGGCTCTAAATAATGTGAATAACAATAAAAACAAAGCTAACAGGAATCTTTAGGCTATACAAATCGAAGTACAGCTTCCAAATTCCAGAAAGTGACCATTGTTTGTCGAGATGGTATTTGATTCAACTCTGAGAACCATATTTTATGTGACACTGATGAGCAAGACCTTATTCACAGACAGAGGAAAGGATTGCAGAATTGGATGTGAATTATTTTAGATCACTCATAAAGTACATTCTAGCCTTAAGATTTTATGATTCCATGCAAAGTATAGACAATTTTAGAGCATACTTACATCATACAAATCACATTAAATATAGTACACATAATCTTTGATTATATACAGTAAGTACTTCTTATTGAAATTATTATTAAAATTATGATTATCTTGATAAGTTCAACTGCAAAGTAAAACTAGTTCTTATCATATTAACCCAGGGGAAGCATCTAATCATATAGGCTTCAAAGGGCCTTATTTTCCATCCCATTTTTTTGAACAAGGACAAACCTCATTTTTACATTAAAATTTACATAAAGAGATAAGTTATAGTTTAAAAATACATATTCTTTCTGCATTCCTGTAGGAAAAGATATTCACTGGATAATGAAAATCTTTTAGAATTATTTTCAAACTCACCAGGATTTGCAACATGACATAAAAGGCTTTCAAAAATCACTTGGCTCTAATGTACAACTACCCATCAAAACCTCAGCTCTGTAATATAGATTAGTGCTTCTCAAATTTTACATGTGCATTCAATGCACCTGTGAGTCTGGTGTGGGGCCTCAAGTTATGCAATTTCTAGCAAGCTCCCTAGTGATGCTGACAATGGTGATCCATGGACCACTCATTGAGCAGCAAAGATATGAAGAACTCTACTTCATTGATGCCATTATGTATTTAAAAACAATTCCAGCTAAATATATCAGGTAAAATAAAGTAAGTTATTTTCAAAAAAGAAAAGAGCCTTAGCCATCTTCTCTTCCTTGCAAGTCCTTAGCATCTTTTGATGCAATTCCTCTGAATAATGTCATAGTATTCCTTTAAAACGTTAATGCTTTCTTCTTCCACTACCTTCACCTCAAGAGAGGCCATTTCTCTGGTCAAGGGCTCACAAACAAACTTGTGTGCTCTCATTTTGTCATTGCTATCCCAGCCTCTCCCTTTAATTCCCTATTGCTATTAGTTTTATGCTCTCTTCTTCATCATGAGCCTCAAGGACCTCCTATATACATTTCTAATTTCCCTTCGTTAATGCATTAACAATTTGTGGGTAAATGAATTACTCAAAAGATTTTTACCCCAACTGCCTTAAAATCCTAATATATGAAAGAACTTCTACTTGCCACGAATAGCTTCTACCTGCCTCACCCTAACAGAGCCACAAATTAGAAAAGTTGAAACAGCATTAATCAGTCAGCTTCACTACATCCTTCCACTCCTCACAAACTTCTTTCCCATAAATAGTGTGTAGAATGACTTCCCTCACTGGGAGCAAAATTTCACTAGAAATTCACTGTGTCTTTTAACATTCATCTGCTTCAGGGGAATAAAAATGCAAGGTCCAGATTCATAAATCCTTCTCACTCACTTTGGACATGTTTCAGGAGGTACCAATCCCTGGAGAAGGATGTCATGTTTGGTAAAGTAGAGGGTCTGTGAAAAAGAGAAAGATCCTCGACGAGATGGACTGACAGTGGCTGCAATAATGGATTCAAACACAGCAATGATTGTGAAGATGGTGTGGGAGCGAGCAACATTTTGTTCTGTTATACACAGTATCACTGAGGTGGAACTGATGTGATGGCACCTAACAACCTATCAGATATTTCATCTAGGCCAGCAGTTCTCAACTTGCAGTGCCACTAGAATCACTTAAGGACTTTAAAAACACTGATTCCTGGACCCAGCCCTCCCCTCATTCTCCTCCCCTTTCCCCAGTTCTATTCAATTAGTCTGAGGTGAGGTCTGGGCATTGGTATTTTTAAAAAATCTATCTAGGTGATTTAGTTATGCTAACTTATCCCACTTTCACCCAAAACTCCCTCATTTTTGTTTCTATAGCATCTTGTACCCACGTTATAGAATTTCTTCTACATCAAGTTTTCTCAACAGCAGCACTATGGACATTTTTGGTCTAGGTAATTCTTTCTTGTGGTGGTGGCCTTGTACATTATAAGGTGTTTAGCAGTATTCCTGGCCTGTACCAATCAGATGCAAATAGCACTTACCCAGTTGTGACATGCAAAATGTCTCCAGATGTTGTCAAATGTCCCCTGGGCAGCAAAATCTCTTGAGAACCACTGCCCTTATCATCATTGCTTTTATGTGACCACCACCACCACATCAACGGATGCTTACCATGTGCCAGGCAATTAGCTAACTGTTGTACACAGCTTATCTATTGCATTTAATCCTCAAAACGCTATTATGAGGTAAATACATACTTTACTCATAAGGAAACTGAAGCTCAGAGATGCAGATATGATATAAAAATCGCAAGAGCTCCCAGATCTGGACATTGGTGGATCCAGAATACAAATCTGCATCTGTCTGATTGATTCTAGGGATTGTGCTCTTAGAAACAAACCAAATCTATTACCACAGAGTTCATTCCAACTCATAGTGACCCTAAAGGACAGACTAGAACTGCCCCATAGGGTTTACAAGGCTATAATCTTTACAGAAGCAAACTGCCACATCTTTCTCCCATGTAATGGCTGGTGGATTTGAAACGCCTGCCTTTCAATTAGCAACTGAGCACTTAACCACTGCACCACCAGGGCTCCTTACTGTGCTCTTAACCCCTATGATATATCGTACTTTGTAGACTCTATAGTTGTTGATCTCTTAAGACTGTAAGTCCTCTGGTAACTTATGACATAATGACTTGTCTTCACTTCCTCACACACCATAGGTACTAAATTAATATTTATCAAATTGAATTGTATCTAAGAATGAGTTCATGTTTTTCATTCAAAGCTTAGCTCCATTCCCAATCTCCTAACATTTTTCAAAGGTATGCCCATCTGTTTTCTCACTCTGGTAATGAATTGTCATTCTCCCTCCACTCCCACCTTGCTGCCCTTCCCAGTGTTTAGTTTGTCTTGGAAGCCCATCATTTTCCTGGTCACTGCAGACCTGGGTCTTTCAATAGTCTTTTAACAATTATCTCTGTCTCCTGTGTTTTTCCTTTTTATACACACTGAGTTTTGAATAAAGACTTTTTAAAACCTGGATTTTCAGCTGATTACATAGACTTTACAACCACACTGTCCTGTACGAATATACACGTGGACCTAGCCAGATGGAATACACAGAAAGTAAATTGACTACATCTGTGGAAAGAGACAATGGAAAAGCTCAATATTATCAGTCAGAACAAGGCCAGGGGCCAACTGTGGAAAAGACCATCACTTGCTCATATGCAAGTTCAAGCTGAAGCTGAAGAAAATTAGAACAAGTCCAGGAGAGCCAAAGTACGACCTTGAGTATATTCCACCTGAATTTAGAGACCATCTCAAGAATAGATTTGATTCATTGAACACTAATGACCAAAAGATCAGATGAGTTGTGGAACAACATCAAGGATATCATACACGAAGAAAACAAAAGGTCATTAAAAAGACAGGAAAGAAAGAAAAGATCAAAGTGGATGTCAGAAGAGACTCCGAAAATTACTCTTGAATGCAGAGCAGCTAAACTGAAAGGAAGAAATGAAGTAAAAGAGTTGAACAGAAGATTTCAAAGGGCAGCTCGAGAAGACAAAGTAAAGTATTATAATGAAATGTGCAAAGACCTAGAGTTAGAAAACCAAAAGGGAAGAACATGCTTGACATTTCTCAAGCTGAAATAACTGAAAAGTCAAGCCTTGAGTTGCAACACTGAATGATTCTACTGCAAAGATATTAAATGATGCAGGAAGCATCAAAAGAAGATGGAAGGAATACATAGTCACTGTACCAAAAAGAATTGGTCAGCGTTCAGTGATTTCAGGAGGTAGCATATGATCAAGAACCGATGATACCGAAGGAAGAAGTCCAAGCTACACTGAAGGCATTGATGAAAAACAAGGCTCCAGGAATTGATGGAATACCAACTGAGATGTTTTAACAAATGGATGCAGCACTGGAAGCACTCACTTGTCTATTCTATGCCGAGAAACTTGGAAGAGAGCTACCTGTACAAATGACTGGAAGAGATCCATATTTGTACTCATTCCAAAGAAAGATGATCCAACAGCATGCAGAAATAATCAAACAATATCAGTATTACACACAAGTAAAATTTTGCTGAAGATCACATTCAAAAGCAGTTGTATCAGTAGATCGACAGGGAATTGCCAGATATTCAAGCTGGATTCAGAAGAGGACGTGGAATGAGGGATATCATTGCTGGTGTCAGATGCATCTTAGCTGAAAGCAGAGAATACCAGAAGGATGTTTACCTGTGTTTTATTGACTGTGCAAAGGTATTCGACTGTGTGGATCAAAACAAATTATGGATAACATTACGAAGAATGGGAATTCCAGAACACTTAATTGTGCTCATGTGGAACCTGTAGATAGACCAAGAGGCAGTCATTCAAACAGAACAAGGGGATACTGTGTGGTTTAAAATGAGGAAAGGTGTGCATCAGGGTTGTATCTTTTCACCATACTTATTCAATCTGTATGCTGAACAAATAATCAGAGAAGCTGGATTGAAGGAAGACTCATTAACAACCTGCAATATGTAGATGACATAACCTTGCTTACTGAAAGTGAAGAGGACTTGAAGCACTTATTGATGTAGATCAAAGACTATAGTCTGCAGTATGGATTACACTTCAACATAAAGAAACCAAAAAATTCTCACAACTGGACCAATAAGCAACATCATCATAAATGGAGAAAAGACTGAAATTGTCAAAGATTTCATTTTACTTGGATCCACAATCAACACCCCTGGAAGCAGCAGTCAAGAAATCAAAGGACACATTGCATTGGGCAAACCTGCTGCAAAAGACCTCTTTAAAGTGTTAAAAAGCAAAGATGTCACTTTAAGGACTAAGGTGTGCCTGACCCAAGCCATGGTGTTTTCAGTTGTCTCATATGCATGCGAAAGATGGACAAAGAATAAAGAAGACTAAAGAAGAAGTGATGCCTTTGAATTATGGTGGTGACAAAGAATATTGAGAATACCATGTACTGCCAGAAGAATGAACAAATCTGTCTTGGAAGAAATATAGCCAAAATGCTCCTTAGAAGCAAGGATGGTGAGACTTCATCTCACATACTTTGGATATGTTATCAGGAGGGGCCAGTCCCTGGAAAAAGACATCATGCTTTGTAAAACAGAGGGTCAGAGAAGAAGAGGAAGACCTCAGTAAGATCGACTGACACAGTGGCTGTAACAATGGGCTCAAGCATAACAATAATTGTGTGGATGGCATAGGACCAGGCGGTGTCTCGTTCTCCTGTACGTAGAGTTACTATGAGTTGGAACCGACCTGATGGCACCTAACAACAACAACACAAATTGTTCTATCATGGCCTTTATGGATACAATAAAAAATTTTAGCCTGGCACTTTTAAAGTCCATTTTAATCTTGTCCTCATATGATTATCCAGCTTTATCTTTCATTAAAGATAATGGGTTAGAGTGATTTTGAGAAGTCTTTTGCTGGTGAATCTTCTGTACGATTAGATCTTGCATTTAAGACTGACATGCAAAGCAGAACCAGAGTAGGGGTGGAGGGTGTGTTAAACTGGAGTACTACACCACAAACACAACACAAGTTCTTTATTGGGCTCCCTGATCTTCTGGGGTTCAAAGAAGTCCAAGAAAAGACCAGTGATTACCCTCTCCCCTCCACTCGTTGGCCCACCACTGAACACACCGGAAACATGTCTGTTTTTGCACCTGTTGTCTCATTGCTCGTCTCAAGTCAAGTCTTCTCATTTTCCCTCCTCTCCTCACATGTTTAAATCTACAATTGCTGTCGAGTCGATTCCAACATATGGTGACCTCATGTATATCAATCAGACTGGAACTGTGTTCCATAGGGTTTTCAGTGGCTGATTTTTCAGAAGTAGATCCCCTGGTCTTTCTTCTGAGGCACTTCCGTATAGAATCAAACCTCCAAGTTGCTAACCAAAAGGTGGGAGATTTGAGTCCACCCAGAGGTGTCTCAGAAGATCTGGAGATCTACTTCTAAAAATCAGCCACTGAAAATCGTATGGAGTACAGATCTACTCTGACACACATGGGGTTGTCATGAATTGGAATTTATTTGATGTCAACTTATAATTAAATCTATTCATCATTTAAGTTCCATTAACTTCATGAATTCTTCTCTACCTTCCTCCACACAATGGGCTCTCTCTTCTTTGCATTCTTGTTCTCGTTAAGTGACTTCCACATTGGATGCTTAACACATTTTACTTATACAAGATAAACAGATAATTTCCTAATCAATATACTAGGATTTTCTTAACTAACCTAGATTTAAGCAACTCCCTGGATTAATCGAGGCTCTCTGTTACTTTTGTAAAACCTACTGGCCTGCAGAGTGCAGGAGGCCATAGGAGTCTCTCTGATTTGCCTGCTTACTTTTGCTCCCACAAGTTGAGTTGTCTGTTTACTAAAATTGTTCCCGACATTGTTTATGTCAGTTGACTTCATGTATGTAACTAACGTTTCTTATAATGATAAAAAGGAGTGTTAAAGAATTGTTGCTCTGAAAATTAAGCTAAATCCTTTAGAAAAATTCAAGTTTCCGTAAACTGGGGGTGGAGGTACAACAATAAAAAAAGGAGAAAGTAATAAAATTTAGAAGTATTCTTTTCACAGATTGATGAGATATTTTCTTTAAGATTTTACTCCACTTTAAAGAAATGAAAACTGGGAATGTGCAGTCAATGTAATATAAGTGAGAAACCATGAGAGATATGCCCATCAGTGGGCCAGTTCACAGAGGAAAGTCGGTCCTATATCAAAAGATTAGCAAAATAATTTGTATTTATATATTTAGGGGTAATAAAATGCAGCTCTTTATTATGCTTCCTTGCTTTAATGGGCTTTTTACTATCTAGTCATATCAGAAAAGAGCATTTCTGCCCTTTCTCCAAATTAGTAACTCTAGAAAGCCATGCAATTACCACACTGTTTAAAATTAGTTTTTTACTCTTCGTTTGAAAATGGTGTTGCATCTTGAAATGCTTTGCCCAGTGTACTTATTAGTGGCATCTTTTCATTCTTGAAGGGTGTCATGGTTTGAATTATGTCCCCCCAAAAATGTGTGTATCAATTTGGCTAGGCCATGATTCCTGGTACTGTGGGATTTTCCTGTATGTTGTAAACCGCCTCTATGATGTTAACGAGGGAGGATGGGTGGCAGTTGTGTTAGTAAGGCAGGACTGGATCTACAAGACTGGACTGTGTCC
>NW_004444046.1:9277974-9297978 GCF_000243295.1 Trichechus manatus latirostris | reverse complement strand
TTTTAGCCTACTTTACTGTAAGGAAATAAACTTCTCTTTGTTAAAACCATCCACTTGTGGTATTTCTGTTATGGCAGCACTAGATGACTAAGACAGAGGGTGAATTCACTTCTCTGGATCAGTTAAATGTTAGTTGAAGCTTCTTCTGTGAATAAAATAGTGATCTACCTGGGTAATACGAGGAGGCTTGGGCAAAAGTGAGTATAACTAGAAAAGAAATTGATCTCTTTGTCTTACAAAGTGGTTCTGAAGGCAAATGAAGAGGTAAGTTCCCAAAATGCTTTTATAATTTTTAAAAATTAAGTGATGCTAGGGGAATAAAGGAATCCTTCACCTGTATCTCTTAAAAATTATATTAATTCTTTTTATCAGTGATTTTTTGGACTTCTTAAAATATTATATGAATCTTCCATTATTTACATCATATTATTCTGAGTAATTTTTTCCCATTATTACAAGATGGACAGTTCAAATTATATTTCTGGCTTTTTACAACATGGATTCAGACGTATCAAATGTAAAATTTTCCAGAACTTCACTAACATTATTTATGACCAAGAGCTTCAAATGAAATTCAGTCCTAGAATTTTTAAAACCTTGATGGGTTGGAAAAAATGTCATCTAAAAGCTTTCTTGAAAACACCTTGAAATTCCTCTGGGGCAGATTGTTCTTGTGTTCTGGGAAAACTACCAAACAGACCTTCTTTTATGTGAATATCAAGCAGCCGTCCTCTTCTGAAATGGATATTACTAGGAAATTGTAGCTCCAAGGAGCTCAGCTTCTCTGTCAGGTAACAAAGAGATTATTTTATAGGGCATCCAGTGTTGCATTGCACCCCTAGAGATAATGACTCCTACAGAGAAAAGTTTCTAAGCATGCTCCATGCCTGAAGACTATTTCTAGTCCTTATAAAAGTAAACATGTTTCCTTTCTTTTAGTTTTTGCAGCATACTAATAGGAGGTTAGGCACTGAAGATCAGAAACTACAGAGACAGTTTCATGGGACCTTTGCTAGACTCTGTTATGGGTAATATGCTTTTGGACCCAGGTGATAACTTTCAGAACGGAGTTAGAGGGAGCATATAAGTGAATAATGTTCTTTCCAACTTGGTCCAGGACCAAGAACCCAAAACCACACCGGTATCTTTGTGGTTGGTGGCTTTGAAAGAACTAGAATCAGCACAACCATTGATGTCTGGAGGGAGCGGTGGTAAGAGAGGCACTGACTCCCTGAAGAGAATAAAAGACATGAGTAGACTTAATCCTGAGCACATATCAAATCTTGCGGACTCTGAAATTACTAGAGTATAGGTGGCTAAATTTCTAGTAGCCTGGGAAGGGATCAAAGTATTATAATTTGGGCTTTAATAAAAGTGATATTTGTATATGATGTACATAATCAAGTGAAGTTTGACATCGGGGTTATCCTTTACTATTTCTTCTGAATATATTTCAGCCACCTGCTAAAGGGAAGGCATAACATTATTAATTACATCCTCTTCCTCAACTCTAAAGGCACAGGGACACTTTCTCCTAAAGATGTAACAGCAGTGTGCCATAAGCTTGGATAAATTACATGTGAATGAAAAAGCTGCCTCTGAAGCAGCTAATTCCAAAAATAATATGACGATGGAGAACCTGGGAATTGAAATATCAATGGATGAGGTGAAAAGAATGAATGCTTTGAAGGCAGGTTGCCTTGGGTGTGAAGCCTGCCTATGCTCCTTTTAAAAGATAACACAGGTAAAGCTATGTATCCTTGTTGGGTGTCACTTTCTTCCTCTGTAAAATGGGTATAAAAAGAGCACCTACCAGAAGTGCCTACCTTGGTAGCCAGCCCCCAGCTAATCTCATGTGTTGTTCGCCAGAGCAGTTATCACTGATGACATTATGTTGCCCACAGGGACATTAGCTGTCAGGGTGTATTGGCAATAGTCAACACCTTGGTTGAATCCTTGTTTAATGTATACAGCATCATTTCCATCTCAGTCATCTAGTGCTGCTCTAACAGAAATACCACAAGTGGATGGCTTCAACAAAGACAAATTTATTCTTTCACAGTCTAGTAGGTTACAAGTCCAAATTCAAGGCATCAGTGCCAGGGGAACGCTTTCTCTCTCTGTTGGCTCTGGAGGAAGGTCCTTGTGATGCATCAGTCTTCCCTTGATCTGGGAGCATCTCAGCGCAGGAACCTCAGGTCCAAAGAACGCACTCTGCTCCTGGCACTGCTTTCTTGGTGGTGTGAGGTTCCCATGTGTCTCTGCTCCCTTCCCTCTTTTATATCTCAAAAGAGATTGGATTAAGACACTATCTAATCTCGTAAACCTCATCAGTATAACTGCCACTAATCCATTTTACTAGATCATAGTGATGGAGTTTACAACACATAAAGAAATCACATCAGATTATAAAATGGTACACAATTACACAACACTCAGAATCATGACCCAGCCAAGTTGACAGATATTTTTTGGGGATGCAATTCAATCCGTGACACCATCCAATACTGTGGATTGCAATTTTAGCCCTGGATGTGCTGCAGCTAAGGAATCTGGATCTAGTAATTTATTTCATTGAGCTATAAAGCTCTTTCTTAAATTAAGTAGTTGGACAAGAACAAGATTTTCAAAGTTGAGTTTATTTGTTTTAAACTCTGGTATAGTTGCGCTATGACAGGTAGCTCTAGTATAGTGGTTAAGAATACAGGTTGGAATCTTGAAAAAAGTTACTTAAACTTTCTGTGCTTCAGTTATCTCAAATGAAAAAAATGGGTGTAATAATTATATTACTGTCCTCAAAGATTGTTATGAGCATTAAATAAATGCTTAAAATAATGCTGCTGTTGTTTTGTGCCATTAAGTTGATTCCAACTCATAGCGACCCTATATGACAGAGCAGAACTGCCCCATAGCGTTTCCTAGGCTGTAATCTTTATGGGAGCAGATCACTAGGTCTTTTCTCCTGCAGAGCTGCTGGTGGGTTCTAACCACCAACCCTTCAGTTGGCAGCTGAGTGTTTACCATTGCAGCACCAGGGCTTCCTAAAATAATGGTAGGGATGTAGTAATAGCTCAATAAATCCTATTAGCCCTAGAATTCTTTTGATAAAGAACTTTAATTGATGAGTAAGGACCAATACCCCCACTTTCTTAGCTTCTATTTCACCATCCTTAGCAATCACTGAAAACCTCCATAAAACCCTTGGAATTCTGTAAACACAATATAAAATTCTCTGGAATAAATGATTCTGAATATTGCATCTAGCTTAAAAGTGTTATGACTTTTGAAACATATATACAGGATCTTAATCAATTGGTATGGATCTCAATGTCTCCTCTGTTCAATAACCCATCACCAGATTGGCTGTAGGATGGAAATATTGCTTCTCCATCATCATAATTTTGCACAAAATGCAGGCCTATTTCAATATAATTAATGTCTTTGTCATTGCTATCTCATTCACTTCTAAAAATGATTTAATGAAGTTTATTATAAATTCATATAACCATGGCCTTTATCATGAAACAAAAGCTTCACTGTACAATCATAACTCTGAGTATGCGATGCACTCTGATATTTTCCGTCCCATTCCATAAAAAAAAAATAACCCACTAAATTGATTTAGTCACTGCTTGACACATCACAACCCAATGTTTTAAAAATATTTTGTTATGTGGATTTCAGGATTATATTATACCCTTTTACGGTGGTCTTGGAGCCCTGGTGGTGCAGTGGTTAAGAGATTGGCTGCTAACCAAAAGGTCAGCAGTTCAAATCCACCAGCTACTCCTTGGAAACCCTATGGGGCAGTTCTGCTCTATCCTATAGGGTCACTATGAGTTGGAATGGACTCGATCGCAATGGGTTTGGTTTTGCTTTTTTTATGGTGGTCTTGCTGAGGAAATTCCCAGTGTACTCCATTATGAAGTCATGTTGGTGGTTAGTCAAGAAGTCATCTCTTATGGGAGTCCCTACCCAATCCTTCATTAACTGAGAAAGAATAAGCAAAAGCCTGCAACCTAGATTATTTTGCTGCATATTGTCTTCTCTATATTTTTATCTTGTTTCAGAGTAATGCCTTGTTTATACAGTATAAACTAGTTCAAATGGTGTTCCTGGAGATTAAGATATAAATTACGAGTTGGGAAGAAACATCAATGGGTACCTCCTGAGGCCAGTGGGATACTGACGGTGCTAATTAGTAAAGCAATCTCTAAGGAGAAAGCCAGTTTCAGGGAGCAGGGGTTACAATTACAGCTTTAAAAGGAACATCTTATTTCATTGGCCAATTTTGGAGGAGCTGAATTTATTTTATTTAAGGAAATGAGTCTCAAGTGTGGTCCAGGACTAGCGTCCTCAGTATCACCTGGTAACTTGTTAGAAATTCACGTTTTTGGGGCCTCCAGACCTACCACTGAATCAGAAACTCTCTAAGTGTGGGGCTGAGCAGTCTGTGTTGTAACAAGCTCTCCAGGTGATTCTGATGCACTTGAAAATTCGAAAGCCACCAATATAAGGAAATAGCCACCCTTTGCCACTACACAGCAAGAATCTTAAGATAGAAATAGAGATAATTTGAATCATGTGGAACGACCAGAATGGTGCGGAGCCACAATCATTGGATAGAAGCAGGAATCGGAAATTTTCAGTTTGGCACCATTTGAGATTCTGAACTTGCTTTTCAACTTAAAAATGACAACAAGCAAATACAGTAATACTTAAACTGGTATTCTACTCCTTTTGGTGACTCATTAAATATCTGTTGAAATTTTGTAACTAACAATAGTCACTTTTATGATTAGAATCAAAACACAAAACAAAATCTGCTATCAGGCATGTTTTGCAGCGTCTGATCAACTCGCAGTAATCTCTTCCTGAGTTCCTTCCTCACTCATGGCAGAAGGTCCTCTACAACTATTTTGTACAATGGAATGCCCTCCAGACACATTTGATTGGACCAGGAGTGAGCCTGCTCAGAGTCTCTCTTTTAGGAATTTCGCACTGAGATTCATAGAGATTCATTCATTCTCCGTTTATGCAGCTGGAATGGAAACATATAAACTCAGGCTAACTGAGGGGTGGCCACGTTTTCTTCCATTTGCCTCTGAAAGACAGAAAGCTGGTGGTCTACAAAGAGGAGAATGGCGTGGGTGCACAGAGAGAAGCAAGGAGCAGAGACGCCAGAGAGCTCCCCCAGGCTTGAAGTCCCTGGCTGCAGTTCCTTCCTTGGGAACAACTATAGTCTGACCCATGGATTCCATTCATAAAAAACCAAAACCCTTTGCTGTCAAGTCAATTCTGACTCATAGCAACTCTATAGCACAGAGTAGAACTGCTCCAACAGGGTTTCCAAGGAGCCTCTGGTAGATTCGAACTGTCGACCTTTTGGTTAGCAGCTGAGTTCTTAACCACTGTGCCACCAGGGCTCCATAGCACCTGAAAAACCTTCCAGTAAAACCAAGGGTAGGTTATTCAATAGGCAAGGTAAGCACAGGGCTTAGCTTGCTTACCAGATTATCTGTAGCTAACAATTTTCCATTTTTTTTTAACCACATCAAAGATTTTGCTTTTAGGTATGGCTGGCATCTGTCTCTCTCCCAACTCCATGACACCTTCCTACAAAGCAAAGCCTCCTTTCAAATTTATAATCCGGGAGCAAGAGAGACGAATGCTTTTGCCCATGAAAATCTACAGAAATGAGCATGTAAAGAATGAGGGACAAACACTAACATGAGAAAATGTCACTGAAAGTCAATATTTTTTAAAATATCTAATAGTGTTTGAAGGGTTGGTGCCCAACTCTGTTAGTTTTTATCCCTCTCCTTATGTTTCCTCTCTGCAAGGGTAAAGTTCAGACATTTCCTTTGGAAAGCTGTTGATGTTGGTCTAGCCTTCTGCTTCGTGTTATTATGATTGACATTTGTGGAGTGATAATCGTGTTCCAAAAACTGTTCAGAATTTTACAAACAAAAATAATAGTCCCCTTCAGGCAAAGCACATGTCCTTGATTCTAACCTAAAAGTAAGGAGTTAGAAGCTGGGGGAGAGAAATAAAGGATTAATGCTGTCACCTAATTTTACCTGGGTCTTAGCTAAACAAAATGTTTCACTGTAAAAGAGACGTGAATCATGCAGGAGCTTAAAATTTTGCCATCAGATGTGAGATAGAGAACTAAATTGTAGTGGGTTTGAAAATAGAGTTAATGCTTTACTAATGAGGGTTTTTTGCTTTTTTTTCAATGTTAAAATGAAAATTTTCACACAAAAGAATAGGTCACTCAGTAATATCTACCAGTACATCTTCTATGTGTTTCACAACTATTTAAGTGAAATATGATGCTCATTTATTTTTTCTAATTTATTTTACTTTTTCATTGAAAGTTGAACATGCAAAATCCTTAATCCACTTACATTGATCTGAAAGATTTACCTACAATATCATGAGATAAAATGTGTTTGCCTAAAATTGGTTTGCTGATGACTATACGTATATATATGTGTGTATATATATATATACAGAAAATTGGTTTGTTAATGACTACATATGTATATATACACACTCTCATAACTATTAAAGTACTGAATGGAAAAGTTGAGCTACTTAGTTAGTCCCTGAACTATACATCTCTATATATTCTGTTTTGAATAAGGCCAAAGTATACAAAAGAAAATGAACGTGTCTGGAACCTGGAACTCCATCTACTGACCAAAAGTTACCATTGCATGCTTAGGGACGACACACAAATCTACACACACACACACACACACACACACACACACACACAAACAGTTGACCTAACAGCAAGTAGCTATATTCATTTTATGCTATGATAACTTGTGCCTGTTCTGCAACAAGGAGAGTGAATCACATGTCCAAATTCATTCTGACATTATGCCACAAATACAGTTAGCAGGGAATGGATCATTAAGTGCACACATGGTGCATCTTTTACAAACCACAAGTAGTAACATGAATAACTAAGTTAGTGAATTACCCTGGCCACATACAAGTAGATCCATGAGGCACTGATCTTTCAGATGGTTTACATGTTCCCACAAAACACCTAAGGCATTTCTGTGAAAATGTTGTACCAGTGGATCTGGGATTCAGACTGTGTATAGGCCATTCATTATGAGAGTATTAAAATATGTCGCAGTGACATAAAAAATAATGAAAATGCCTGTAAGGTGTCTCTCTTCTATTTATTTACATATTTTAACAAGAACCAGGAGGAATAATAAATGATAATGAAGAACCATTTATCCCCCAAGTATTAAATAGCCTTTTGTTCTATTATACCACACAATCATTAATTTTAATTGCTTCAGATTTGTAACCCACATGGATAAAATTAAGATCCGTTCCAATAGGAGAAAAAAATAGACTAAGATTGTTGTAAACAGAAAACTCCTCAGGTTATTTTTTAACAAATAAGCACAAATATTGCTGCATTATTTGTCCTAAGGGTCTATAATAAATATTTAGGTTCATACAATGAATAGAACTAGAGACTATATGTGCGCTCTTAATATTTTCTAGGTTTTCCCCCCCGTGGCTATAAAAATGAAAGAATACATTAAAAACTAACATAACATACCCTGAGAGTCTGTTATAACTACTCATTTACAGTTTAACATAAAAGTCACCACAATATCTATTTTTGGACAAATTCATCATCATACATAAAGAAGATAAACCTATTTTACTTATGAAAATAATTCCTTCATGGGACATTTATGTCTGATTTTTTATGGCAGTTAGACCATAAATATGAAGTTTATTCTTGAATCACTTAAAAGAGAAAGAAATAAAAGAGGTATTGGTCCTTTTGTTAAATCAGAAGTTTCTTAGCCATGTAGGGGGTGCCCATGGCTTAGTGAAGGGTGGGGCAAAAAAAATTTTCTCCATTTGCTGTTTTTGTGCCTCTGCCCCCACGTGCCATGTTCAGTGTCGGGGCCTGAATCTTGGCCATCCAATGTAATTTTTTTTTTTTTAATTTGAGTCCCAAGACTTTTTGAGGTCATAAAATCAATTTAGTGGGTTGCCTCCAGAGTTTAACACAACAAAAAACAGCAGAATATAATTTAAAAGATCAGAGCTTACTGCACCACAAAAGGTTAATAAGGTTTTTTTGTAATTTATGTACTGTGTGTGTGTTTGTACACACACAGGCACACACACATTATATACATATACATGTATATCCATCCATCCACGTGTGTGTGTGTGTGTGTGTGTGTGTGTGTGTGTGTATGTGAGCGTGTATGCACACAGGCTGGGTAACTATAAATTTATTTCTTACCATAAGTAGTGGGCCAAAAGGCAAAAGTGTTTGAAAGTCACTATTCTAGTGAGAGCAGCTGCTGAAGCTGGTGTTTAGAGACAGGCAAAGGATATATTTAGGTAGAACAGTGTTTCTTAAAGTGTAGTTCTCAGACCACCTGTATCTGAATAACTCAATATTCAGATGTCTCTTAAAACCTACTGATCAAGCATCTCTAGTATAGATGATCTTCATGCAGAATTGGTTCTCAGGTAATTCTCCTGTGCCCTGAAGTTTGAGAACCACTGTAGAGGAGACCATCTCCTTACTGAGAGGCGGTGTCCATGGCCTTCAACAACGTGTGAAAGCAAAAGTATCCTTACTTCTACTTCATACTTCCTTCTAGATCTGTGATGTACAGTACAGTAGCCACTATATACATGTGGCTATTTAAATTAAAATTAATATTAAATAAAATTAAGAATTCCAGTTACACTAACCACATATCAAGTATGCAATAGCCATATTTAGCTAGTAGCTGTTGTATTAGACAGTGCAGATATGGAACATTTACATCATTGCAGAAAGTTCAATCAGACAACCCTCTCTAAAGGTTTCCAATGAATTATACAATTGGGTAGACTATGTTTTGACATTCAATACATTCATATTAAATTCAAGACATTAGATCATATATAATTTCTAAAATGCATATAATTGTGATAGACAATTTATATGTATTGATTTTAAAAGTCTTTTCTATTATGTTAATGTATGTATTTTAACATTTTAGGAGTCAGCATCAGCTTAGGAAAGTTATTTTTAATAAGAATATAAAACAGATACTCTAAAAGATTCTTTTTTGTATTCTAATATTGTATATACCATGTTTCTTAAGAAAAACTAAAATTAATATATTTTATTAGGATGAAATATTTATGAATATTCATAACTATACAAGCACATTTCATATGAAAACAGCTGTGAGTTGTTCACTAATTTTCTCTTTAAATTATAATGACATTATCTCAGGAAGGCACATACTGCTTGAACTGCCATTGTAATTGTAGAATTATCAACTTGCCAAAAGAGAAAACAACTTCCATGATACTAGCTGCACCAAATAATAGTTAAAATATATTAAGACCCTCTGAAAAATAAAACTTAAGGACTTGGAACATTCTTATGGAAATTGTTATGCAAGTCATGTAAGAATTTGCATGTTTTATTTGCAAAAATTTTCAAACCAGTTGCAATGTTAAATATGTTTGCATCAAACAAAATGTTTCTTTCCTTTAAAGGTACTATTGACCTATTCCTTTTTCAAATGTTTTCACCTAAGATAGGGAGAGTAAAGAAAATAGTCAACAGGCAAAGAGTCTGGATAAGAGAGAGAAAGGTAATGTCAGCAGTAAACAGAAAAAATGTTGAGGTTATCTAGCACCTTAAAAACCAAAAATACCAAACCTGTTGCTGTTGAGTCGATTCCAACTCATAACAAGCCTAAAGGACAGAGTAGGACTACCCTATAACATTTCCAAGGAGCATCTGGTAGATTCAAACTGCCAACCTTTTGGTTAGCAGCCATAGCTCTTAACACTGCGTCACCAGGGTTTCTAACACAGAACTAAAGGAAGTCACATTTCCCTCATAGTATAACTACATAATCATCCCATGGGGCAGTCACTCCCGTTGGCCTGTTTAACAACCAGCTCCACTTCTTGCTTGTTAGGAGAACTCCATTTCCCCCACCCCAGGCAGTGTGCCCAGCTGCTGGGGACAGGTCATGATTGTTCTAAGCCAATTATGCCAATCGTATTCTTCTACACCAGTAATTTGTCTAGAAGTAAGCTCATGATCTAGAAAAGTGGGAGGTACAGGTTGGCTGGGGTGGGTGAAGGAATAGTTCTGATAATTGTGCTCCAAGATTAGAGAGCCCTTTGGCCTTCTTGGTTTGTGTGTTGTTATATGAATCATAAAATCCAAAGCAAGGCTTTGGACCAGTTCAATCCGGTTCAATGCCCCTGCTGAGAAGTGTTATTTCCAACCCAGATATAATGAATCAGAATCTACATTTTTACAAGATACTTAAGAGTCCCCTGGGGGTCTTGTTAAAATATAGATTCTGATTCAGTATGTCTGGGGGGGAAATAAAAATTCTTAGCAGGGAGTTGAACCAGAAGGAACAGGTTCAAAGCCTGATCCAAAGCCAAACTACTGAGCAAGGGGGAGAAGGGTGGGAGAAGGTCTTTGATGACATGATTGCGCTTCTGAACCTGCCCTGAGGCTGTAAAGTCACAGACTCCTTTTTAAATGCCCTTATGGTTAAAGCACAGTGAATTGGATTTTCTGTTACTTTTGTCTGCACACATTTTAACCATTATAGTGGGTGAAGTGAGATGCATGCTAACTCATCTTAAAGTTACAGAAGACTCCTAGGATTATAACTTGACTCACTGTATCACCATAATTAAATAAAGAATTTGTTAATCATAAGTGAGGCTGCTAAGACATGAAAGTGTCCAAAAAGACGCATCAGAGAGAAAAATAAACCCTGACTTTGCCCATCCAAGTGCTGCCCACGGGAGAAGGAATTTGGCAACAGATTTGAAGGATGATGATCATTATCCTTATAGTGGCCAAGAATTTCTCAAACTCTCTTAGCTGAGGATCATTTCTTGAAAAAAACAAAAACAAAAACTGACTCAGTTTGTTTTGAGTACAAGCATGTGATTTCCCATGAAGATTTTTCCTACAGGTAAGGAATATGTAAGTCATACTGATGCTGTTATATCGGTCTACGTGAGTGTTGGGTTCTTCCTTCTAAGACAGTAACTGCCTATTCCTTGGGTTCTGCAGGCTTAGTTAATGAGTGACAACCTGTGAGAGATGTCAGCTCTCCTGGGCTGACAGAAGGAAGCTAGCTGAGCCTAAGCCTGGTGAATTCACCAAGTTATATGTCACCTCATGAAGCATATTGGCAATCAGTTAGCTGGTATCTCCTGCCTTACCTTTCCTTCAGATTTCTAATATAAGGAAAAAAGGTGGATTGGGCAACAGAGATGGAGACAGAGGCAAAACTGAGAAGTATTTAAATGAGATCAAAAGGATAGTAGGTGGGAATGGTACGGAGATTAATAATTTTTTAGGAGAGCAATAGTACTGAAGGAAAAAAAAGGTGTGCAATTAACAGGAAAATTAAAATAGGATAGAACAGATCAATTAAAGAAAGTACTAGAACTTAGGGATAAGTAAAATTTCAAAACAGAACTGTTGGTCTATGGATTTCAGGAAGGTTGAACAGAGAACAAAGAAAGTGGGAGAGAGAGAGAAACTTCTGCCTAGACAGCTGTGCTCCCAGGAAATATGACTAATAATTATTGGAGCAAGTATTAGCGCTCCTTTGAAGTGGTGATGGATAGGTTTGTGCTAAGGAGGTACAGCCCTTCCATCCTAGTGACTCTAAGGTCAGAACAACCTGTTCTTTTCCTGATTCATCCTGGAATTGGCTAAAAATAGCAGGTACAGGAAGTCTTGAGAAAACACAACAGATTATTATAAAGGATTGTTGAGGACAGAAACAAGGTAGATGAGAGAATGAAAAATTCTTTACCTTCATTTCCTTTTAAGACTAAGCTTGTCCCTAACTCATGCAGAACCAGGATCCACACAAAGAAAGAACATTTAAACTGGAATCTGCCATTTGTTGTGACTCTTCTACAGAGAGAAGCAAAATGGGTGGTTTCAGGTCCCAGTCCCTCGACCGAGGCTATCAGACTAGACAGGTTGGATTTTATGAATTTGTTCCTATTTACAAAAACGCTTGTGTCCCAAAATCTCTTCTATATTGCAAACTAAGTAAGAAATGCTCTCTTGAGTATGTGAAGCAACATTTCAAAAGTGGGTATATTCAGTAACTGAGTTTTTTTTTTTCTTTACTTCAGGTGGTAGAAAAAAGTGAGTTTTCTCCAAATGTAGCTGTGTGCCTTTATTAGTTACATGACCAGAGTAGAAACTGCTGGCTTTAATAAGATGTAAATATGCTTTAAAAGACTGGCATTTATAAGGAAAGGTATTTGGAATATTTGGCAGTAAAGTCATGACTGCAATTGGCAATCTCACTAATTCTCAATGCAGGTGAGAATTAGAAAGTAAGACCTTCTTTCCTAATAAAACCAAAAAGAATTATTAAGTCATTTGCTAAGTCCAACTGAATCACTGCGTGGCATGCAATTAATACAGCAAGCTGAGGTATTTTCTTATTGAGGCTTATCGTACAGCTATAAATAACTGTAGGATAGCAGGGCTGGGTCTTCACATAGGTGTCTGCACAGCATCAGGTGGATAGAGCACCGAATGATTATTTTAATGGTAAAAATGAAGTTAATGGTGATGATGGTGATGTAGATAATGAGATAATTCTTCTATGGTAAGGTGGACTAAGAGATATAGGAAGGAATATTACATAAAAAAAAATAAAACTTAGAAAAATGGTGACAATTTTCACAGCTTTGGATTCAACCCTTGAGATTTTTTGTATCATAATTAAGCCATTTCCATATTTTTGTCAACCCTGCTACATGGAGATTCATGTCAAACAGAAGTTAAATGTGGGCACTGAATCCCTTTTCTAACTGCAAATTACAAATGATAATCTAATTGTCCTAATTGGTAGCATTCTCACAGTTGATTCCTTCAGATTTGGATTTCTTGATTCAATAATGGCCAGACTCAATTTGAAGTAACATCTGAACTAATTGGTGACAAGAAGACTCTTCCTTTTGTTATACGTGCCAATTTAAAGCTATGACTTCTCTGTGTTAAGCTGAAGGGGTGTGAATTCCATTAGGCCAATCTTCAAAAATAGTAGTAATGGTAGCGGTAATTTCAGGTAAGATCTCCTTCAATTTCTATATTACCTGCTTCTAATATCCACTTTAAAAATCTAGGCAATTTTACCCCGAGAGTATGGTCCCCGAACACCCTTTTAGCTCAGTGGTGAAGTCACTCCCGAGGTTCACCGTTCAGCCGGGGGTTGGACTGCCCCATAAAACAAAACGGGACTAATGAGGCACAGCAGTCCAGGGACAAGGACTAGAAGGCAGGAGGGGACAGGAAAGCTGGTGATAGGGAACCCAAGGTTGAGAAAGCACAGTGTTGACATGTCGTGGGGTTGTTAACCATTGTCATAGGGCAATATGTGTACTGTTTAATGAGAAAATATTCTGTTCTGTAAACCTTCATCTAAAGTACAAAAAAAAAAAAAATTATCTATGTGAGATCAAATTGACAACAGCAACTCAAAAGATTGGACGGGAAGCCTGGGGGCAGTGAGTTGAAGATAATGGTGATAGAATAATTTGGAAAAGGATAGTGAGAATAGCAGCACAACTGGAAGAACGTAATCGATGTCACCGAATCATACAGGTAGAAATTTTTGAAATGGTGTTTTTTGGCTATGTATATTTTCACCAAACAAGAAAAAAGTTCCTCCAAGGTTGAGAAGGGAGAGTGTTGACATGTTGTGGGGTTGTTAACCAATGTCATAAAACACTATGCGTACTGACTGCATAATAAGAAACTATTTGTTCTGTAAACCTTCACCTAAACTACACTAAAAAAATTTAAAAAAAAAATCTAGGCAGTTTTGCCCAAAATGTTGTTTGGTCAACCTTATGGGGTTGTACAAAGTGGTTGCGGAAGTAGTTTCATTACTTTTTATCTTTCCAAATATTTGTAATTTCTTCCAGTCTTTGCTTATTATGGCTGAAGCAAAATGTCCTAAAACAGTAAAGGAAGGTTCATCAAAATGTCATTAAGGCATCTACTTCAAGACTGGAGTTAAACCTATTCTAGGCCACAAAAAGCAAAGAAAGTGTGATCTCAAGAAGACTGCCTACTGACCTGTTCTGTCCTGCCCCAGGACCACTGAGACACTGGGTAGTCTGGACAGAGGAATTCATCTAACAATTAAGTAGAAGTCTATATAGGACCCAGAGACCTGATTCCAATATTTAGAACACAGTAGTTTCTTTTTGCTGATCACTTTATTAACAAATGCATGGCTTCAGGGCTATATAAAATTTTCTGGAGCAGAATCAATTGACCTACCTGAAATATGGCAATATTGTGTCAATGTTAGCAAAGGGACACATTTAAACTCCTTGTTTTATTTTTTCCCTGCACATTTTCTACAGAGAAGAACAAAAGCCTCTGGGTCAATCCATACCCTGGAACAAGAATGAGTTCGGGTCACGAAGATAAGGGTTCTTTTGGCGTGAACCCCTGAATCCTTGCCTAGCTCCTGAGATTCAAACTTGCCTGGTGGCTGAACTATGTATATGAGACTAAATGGGCACACCAGCCCAGGGGCAAGGACAAGACGGCAGGAGGGGACAGGAATGCTGGACAAATGGAAATGGGGAACCCAAGGTCGAGAAGGGGAGAGTGTTGACACGTCACAGGGTTGACAATGAATGTCACCAAAACAATGTGTATTAATTGTTTAATGAGAAACTCTTTTGCTCTGTAAACCTTCATCTAAATACAATTAAAAAAAAAACAAAAACAAAACTTGCCTGGCAGGAGTGGGAAGGTATTCGGCCCCTGCTCTAATAGAAGGAGGCTGTTCTCATCTAGAAGCAGTGGTTAAGAACATGGCTGCTAACCAAAAGGTTGGCAGTTAGAATCCACCAACTGC
Source organism: Trichechus manatus latirostris (assembly GCF_000243295.1). Lineage (NCBI taxonomy): Eukaryota > Metazoa > Chordata > Mammalia > Sirenia > Trichechidae > Trichechus > Trichechus manatus. Next base: position 9,283,015 of record NW_004444046.1, on the reverse strand, counting down.
TCCTTGCAAACCTTATGGGGCAGTTCTACTCTGTCCTATAGGGTTGCTATGGGTCAGAATAGACTTGACGGCAATGGGTTTGGTTTTGGTTTGGTTCTCATCTAGGATGGCTTCAAGCCTTGGGGATGCTGAGAAGAGGTTTCAACATGGAAAGCAATAAGGTTCAAATTGTCATAGTTCTCTCCAACTACAGAACAGAAGTCGGTCCCAAGAGCACTGCAGAGCCTCTAGAGTGAATGGTAGGCATCATTGAGTGTGACATCCAACACTTTTGGACCACTAGAGCCAGAGAATAGTTTTGGGATCATGGAGAGCAGCACTTTTCATATTAAATTTTGTGGAATGTTCATGACTGTTGCAGTAAAAAGAATGCTGTTATCAGATAAGTTTGATGAATGCTCGGTTAAATAAATGTAAACATTTATATACGTAGGATTTTCAGTATTTTAAAATCACATGTGAACTATGAATCTTTAAGAGAAAGATACAATAGTTCGAATACCCTACACATTTTGACCATGTAAATTTTTTAAAATTCTTTGTGTTAATTTTTTGGCAAGGCAGTATTTAGGACCTAATGAATTAGCATTTTGTAGAACCAAATATGGAGAATACTCATCTGGCCAGTTCTCATGTTTGCATATGAGGAAATTTAGGTCCTAAGAGATAGAGCATCTACAAAAGATTCCTGAAGTCTACGATTGTCGATTATTTGGCCTAACAAAGACAAAGAATAAGCAGTAGACCCAGGTTCTTAGATCAGTGAAATTTCACAGTGCTACAGGACTTCTCAATGTACTGTTGGCTGAGCTACTTTTAAGGGCAATGGAAAAACTTGGAAACAGGTAACTGTTGATAGTTGAACAACATGATAAGCATAAGTAATGTTGCTGAACTGTACATGTGAAGAATGTTGAAAAGGCAAATGATTTGCTACATATATATTTACCACAATTAAAAAAAAAAAGAAAAACATTTCTATTCCTCTGAGAAGATCTGCTTATTCAGAAGAAGTGGAATTGCCTGAGCTATTGCACTCTTTTTAATTGAGAAACATGTTAGTCCGTTGGTGTCAAATTGAAGGTGTAAGACTTGAAACGCCTATTAAAAATTTTAGTCATTTATTCAAGAAGTTGGGCACCTTGTGTAAACAGAGACATGAACAAGGTAAAGAAAAGTCCCTGCATTAGTAGAGTTTCAATTTTATTAGAAAAAGAATGACATTAGATTTAAAAAAAAAAAAAAATAACATTCAATAGTAATAAGTAATTTCAAGAACACAAAATATGCTCATGAAATAGAAAGTGATGGCTTGAGGGTAGGGGGTTATTGCCGCTTGTGCGGGCAATGAAGTCTTCTCTACGGGGGTGACATCTGACGGACAATGAATGAGCGGAAACCATCCATGAGAAATTTGGGAAATGAGAGATCAGGCAGAGGGAAGAGCTGTGCACAGACCCCTAGGGGGAGAGATGCTTGTCATGATTCAGAGACTGAAAGGAGCAGAGTGGGGCATAGTGACTAAGGGGTAGAGAGATGGGTATTGAGGTCAGATTCCTGGGATCCAATCCCAGAGGTTTTAATTCAATAGCTCTAGGATGGACTCAGGAATCTGCCTTTCAAGGATCTAAGTGTTTCTGATTCAGGAGGTCCATGGAAAATTCTCAAGGAAATCCTGCACTAATCTTTTGGGCTTTCCCTGGTCTCAAAGTAGAAATCCAGAAATATTTCCTGAGCAGAGTAGGATTAGTGTTGTATATTCACACTCCATATACCCAGGACAACTTGAGAACAACTCAATGACCGATTTAGGGAATTTTAAGGGAAGGGTATCCTGGAGTTCATGCTATATACAAAGTAACTTACAAGTTCCTTCTTTAGCACATGCCAATTGACAACACACTCTGATACGCCCATATAAGACCAAGTAAGGTGCTGCTCTTCAAATATGAAGGCAAAATAAAGGAAAATTGACAATATTTATGAGGAACATGCTAAGGAGTTTATATAAAATAATAAAGAAAAAAAGAAGATATTGATAACTTGTATTTTTAATATTTAATTATTCTGTATATAGTTCCTTTTTCTTGAGAGAGAAAGAATAAGAATAATAGGAAATAACAAAAATGTCTTTATGAGGAGAAAAAAAAAAATAGAACTCCAATAGTCTCTGGATCATCTGGCTCTACCAAATATCTTTAAAAGACTATCCAGACTTCACAAATTTTTCTAGAGACAATACCTCTTTTAAAAAAGGATGCTCAGCTTTGGAGTTGCATCATGTTGCCATGCAACAGGCAAAAGCTTGTTGGCCACCAAAAGAAAAAAAAAAAAACCTTTTGACATGGAGTCGATTCTGACTCACAGCAACTCTACAGGACAGGGTAGAACTGCCTCACAGGGTTTCCAGGCAGTAGCTGGCGGATTCTGACTGCCAACCTTTTGGTTAGCAGCCATAGCTTTTAACCACTGTGCCACCAGGGATCCACAAGGGGGTGTAAATGGTAACCTTATATTTGGGTCCTATACTTTTAAAATTAAACGACAGACTAAACTTCAAAAAGAGAGTCTGATTACCGGCAAAATATAAAAATTCCAGGTACTATATATCCACATTGTCCTCATGAAAACTCTCAGCAGTGTAGAGGTGAATACTGGATCAACCTTACCAATATGACAGACAGCAGTTTGACTAAGAAAATGATACAGGGTATGTCTGGCTGTGATCATCAATCAATTCATTCACTACTTATTCCTCAACTTTCTTATTCTCTGGAATGATCAATAATCTTTCACCTTATAGAGTTAACTGCCCTTACTCTGAATTTAAATTTACTTTCCATGAAGTGCTCTGGCTCCTTGTCTGCAGGTTTTTTTAGTTCTATGGACCAAGCTTTTAAACATACCAGGCAGAATCAGGATGATAGGCTACTGAAGTTCTGTTTTTCTGTCCTAAAAACATTTTGCTTCCTATTAGCCTTATTCTTTCCCAAGGAAAACAAACAGACAAGCAAAACTATAAACAGAATAATTAAATATTAAAAATATAAACTATATTATTTTTTCTCTATTATTTTACATAAAGCTTTTTGGCATGTTTCTCAGAAAATTTACGTATTTTCTTTTATTTGTCAGGAACCAGGGTGCCTCTTTTTTGTCATTTACATTTGTACCAAACTGAAGAATGACACCTATGAACAGTTAGAATAGAGCTAATGGTTAGAGACCTGGGTTTTAGCCCTGGTTATTTCACGATATATTTATATGATCATAAAAACAGTCATTTAATGCTTTGAAGCCTTAGATTTCTCATCCATAAATTAAGGATACTAATAGCTGTTCTCTATTCCTCCCGCAGTTGAGGTGAAGATCAAAACAGTTTTTTTTTCTTTTAAATATGAGTGAAGGTGTTTTAAAAATCATAAAAAATGGTACATAAATGTCGGTTATTAAAATCATTTTACTTGAAAAAAGAGCAGCACGGCAGATGATCTCTATATTATGATACTCATAGGTGTACAGCCTGAGTCAGGTAACGTTCATTAATCAAAGAGAAAATGAATGCTTGTAAAATGCTTTGAAATTGTAAAGTGCACTATAAATAAAATGTGTTATTGTTAGAATAAGGAATACCAAAGAAGAATTGATGCCTTTGAATTGTGGTGTTGGCAAAGAATATTGAATATACCATGGACTGCCAGAAGAACAAACGAATCTGTCTTGGAAGAAGTATAGCCAGAATGCTTCTTAGAGGTGAGGATAGTGAGACGTCATCTCACATACTTTACACATGTTATCAGAAAGGATCAACAGTCCCTGGAGAAGGACATTGTGCTTGGTTAAGTACAGGGTTAGTGGAAAGGAGGAAGACCCTCGATGAGACGGATTGACACAGTGGCTGCAGCGATGGGCTCAAACATAGTAATGATTGTGAGGATGGCGCAGAACCAGGCAGTAGTGTGTTCTGTAGTCCATAGGGTTGCTGTGAGTTGGAACAGACTCGACGGCATCTAATAACAACAACATTGTTAGAAGTATGACTGTATGTAGTGAATGCTTGATACCATAGTGGATACAAAGAGGTATACAATGCAAACAGCATACCTTATTACACAGATATAAGTTAATGAAAATAAATAAACAAATGTCAAACCCAACACCAACAAAACAAATGGCACATCCATTCATGACTTTCCATGGCAATATAAGGAACAAAAGACACATCCAACAAATGTCACTGAACAGCACATTTAATCCATTGGATGAAATGATACTTCTGCTTTCGTATAGCATAGAAATTGTTGGAGTTACGTGGTGCAACAGTGATATCTGTGAGCAATGACCTAAACTCTCCAGCACTCTGAAGTAAAACAACTTGTTTGGAAATACGTTGTTGTTAGTTGCTGTTGAGTCGATTCTGTCTCACGGAGACCCCATGTGTGCAGAACAGAACTGCTCCACAGTGTATTCACGGCTGTGAACTTTCGGATGCAGGTCGCCAGGCCTTTCTTCCAAGGCACCTCTGCTTGGGTTCGAACTGCCAACCTTTTGGTTATTAGAGGAGCACTTAACTGTTTGCGCGACCCAGGGAAATATAACGGGTTGATATTCCTTCTAAATATTTTACCATCCTGTATTTTTATTCCTGTTGTGAAATACTCAAATACTATCAACTCAAAACTTGAACCTCCAAGAGTACGATAAAAATAAAAGTTATCCTGAGTTGGCTGGTAATGTAAATCAGTGAATAGCCAATGTTTGTTGAGCACAGTGCTTACGCACCTTGTATTTAATCCTCACACAACTGTTATGCAGTAGTTATTACTGTCCCACTAGTAGGAAAACTAAAGTGGCAGAACTGGGGTTTAAATCAAATTTTGTGTGACTCCAATGCCCATAGCTTCAACCACTAATATATTCTGAAATAGAGCAAAAAGTAGAGATTTGATATAACTCTATTTAATAAAATATTTCATTCAGAATTGTATATATTAAAAATTACTGAACTATAATAAATTAAAGGTGCCCGAGTGGCACAGTG
>NW_004444046.1:9275336-9276713 GCF_000243295.1 Trichechus manatus latirostris | reverse complement strand
GTACAAATATAGGAATCATTAAAGTGCTAAATGGAAAATTTCCTCTCAATCCATTGAACATATTTATTGAGTATTCTTATATTCAGAACTGAGATAAAAGAAATGTAGGCTTAAAGGGATAATAGAAAGGAATATTCTGAGGGCTCAAAATGTAGACTCATCTAGATAGACATATAAGCAATCAACAAAAGGATATCATATTAGGACTACCAAACCAAAACCAGACCCACAGCTGTTGAGTCAGTTCCGACTCACAGTGACCCTGTAGGACAGAGTAGAACTGCTCCCAGAGGGTTTCAAGGCTGTAACCTTTATGCAAGCAGACTGCCACGTCTTTATCCTGCGGAGCAGCTGATGGGTTTGAACCACCTACCCTTTGGTTAACAGCTGAGTGCTTAACAACTGTGCCACCAGGGCTCCTAATAGGACTACAATAAAGCTAAAACTAACCAGTTGCTGTTGAGTGTATTCCAACACATGGCGACTCCATGTGTTTCAGAGTAGAACTGAGCTCCATGGGGTTTTCTTGGCTGTAATCTTTATGGAAACAGATTTCCAGGCCTTTCTTTCATGGCACCACTGGCTGGGTTCAAACTGCAAACCTTTAGGTTAGTAGATAAACTCAAGCCATTAGCACCACCCAAGGACCTTAGGACTACAGTAAGGATACACAAGAAAAGTAATATGCAAGTATAGGAAGATAACATGTCCCTCCAGTAACCTTGGAAAGACTTCCAGTTCATGGTTCTCTTGAAAATTTCTGCATTGTGTACAAGGTTCAGCATATACTATGTTATGAGAGAGCACTCTTTAAATGTTAGTGCTCAGTTACACTAACCACATCTGCTAGTCTTGTTGGAGACTTCACATCATTGGCACTTCTTTTTGCTTCTTACCCAGTATCCTCACTCCTTTATATTCAACCTAGATTCTATGAGCCATTATTTTAATACAATCTCATGTTTAATAACCCTCTGGCCTTGTACACTGTACCCACCTTATAAAACCTGTGCTCTGAATCCCATCCCTTCCCATCTATTGATTCCTTTTATTTTATATATTTTCAATTTCTTTCTCTACATCTACATTTAACATGTTCATATGTCTCTCATCAAACAAACAAACCCATCTCTTTGGATCCTAATTTCTCTATAGCTACCTCTTTATGTCTTCCTCTTTACAATTAATTCTTCTGGAAGAGGTATCTATCTACCCTCGCAGTCTACACTTCCTCACTTCATTTTTACCCGTTCACTCCTTAATTTACTCCAATCTAACTTAACTCCCACTTGCTTCAATATACCATGCTCCTTATAAGGTCACCAATATCATTAGTTGCTAATGAAAATTGATGGTTTGGGTCTTCATTTTACTTGA
>NW_004444046.1:9270660-9275188 GCF_000243295.1 Trichechus manatus latirostris | reverse complement strand
GCACACTCCCGCAGCTTCAATTACTACCTTCTTTTATTTCTAACTGCCCACTCAACATCTGCACTTGGATGCCTCAAATATCTCTCACACTGAACATAGTCATGACTAAACTCAAACTTTCTCTCTAAAACTGCACTTCCTCTAGTATTATTCATCTTAGTAAATGACTCCAATATGTAATTAGTTGTGTAAGTCTGAACCTGGGATTCATCTTCGTAGTCCCTTCTCACACATTGTCCCTATCCTATCAATCAGGAGTGAGGATAGTTCCAATGCCACAGAGAGAGGAGGATATATGGTTCTTAGTGGCACTGTCTGATCAAGGCTTGCCTGAAGTCAGCTAAATCTTGACTTTACTATTATCAGAGTCAATAAATACCGTTTATTTGTTACTTGTGAAACAGTAGTTATCCCTCGCTTAGTCTCTTGGAAGCATTGATACTGTTAATACTCTCTTTTCCCTTGACTTTCTCTCACTCCTTTTTATCCTGTTGTCAGGATTATCCTTCTTCAAGCCACAGAATATTTTCCTCTATAATTGTTTCTTAGCTGTCTCCTTTTCTCACGGTATATGTTCTCCCTAGGTGACCTCATTCCAAAGAAAGGTGATCCAACAGAATGCAGAAATTATTGAACAATATCATTAATATCACAAGCAAGTAAAATTTTGCCGAACATCATTCAAAAGAGGTTGCAGCAGTACATCAACAGGAAACTGCCAGAAATTCAAGCCGGATTCAGAAGAGGATTTGGAACCAGAGATATCATTGCTAATGTCAGACGGATCTTGGCTGAAAACAGAGAATATTAGAAAGATGTTTACTTGTGTTTTATTGACTATGCTAAGGCATTCGACTGTGTGGATCATAACAAATTATGGAAAACATTGTGAAGAATGAGAATTCTAGAACACTTAATTGTGCTCACGTGGAACCTATACATAGACCAAGAAACAGTCGTTTGAACAGAGCAAGGGATTATTACATGGTTTAAAATCAAGAAAGGTGTGTATCAGGGTTGTATCCTTTCACCATGCTTATTCAATATGTATGCAGAGCAAATAAGCTGAGAAGCTGGACTATATGAAGAAGAATGTGGCTGCAGGATTGGTGGAAGACTAATTAGCAACCTCTGATATGGAGATGACACAACCTTGCTTGCTGAGAGCAAAGAGGACTTGAAGCACTTACTGCTGAAGATCAAAGAAGACAGCCTTCAGTGTGGATTACACCTCAACATAAAGAAAACAAAAATTCTCACTACTGGACCAGTAAGCAACATCATGATGAATGGACTAATGATTGAAGTTGTCAAGGATTTCATTTTACTTGGATCCACAATCAACACCCACTGAAGCAGCATTCAAGAAATCAAATGATATATTGCATTGGGCAAATCTGCTGCAAAAGACCTCTTTAAAGTGTTAAAAAGCAAAGATGTCACTTTGAGGACTAAGGTGTGCCTGACCCAGACCATGATATTTTCAATAGCCTCATATGCATGCGAAAGCTGGACAGTGAATAAGGAAGACCAAAGAAGAATTGATGCCTTTGAATTATGGTGTTGGCAAAAAATATGGAATATACAATGGACTGTGAGAAGAACAAATAAGTCTGTCTTGGAAGAAATACAGTCATAGTGCTCCTTGGAAGAGAAGATGACGAGACTCGTCTCATGTACTTTGGACTTGTTGTCAGGAGAGACCAGTCTCTGGAAAAGGACATTATGCTTGGTAAAGTAGAGAGAGGGTCAGCAAAAAAAAGGAAGACTCTCAATGAGAGGGAATGGCACAGTGGCTGCAACAATGGTCTTCAAACATAGCAACAATTGTGAGGATGGCACAGGACTGGGCAGTGTTTTGTTCTGTTGTACGTAGGGTCACTATGAGTCAGAAGCCACTCGAAGGCACGTAACAACAACAGGAGACCTCATCCATGCTCACAGACTCAATTATCATCTAGACACAACTGATTCATACAATTATATCTCCAGGTCATAATATTCTTTTGAGTTCCAAATTTGTATAACTGACTGTCTACTTTATATCTCTTCCTGGGTATCTCAAAGACATCTCAAAGTCAACATGGCCAAAATTGAATTCATGATTTTCCTTAGCTCCACCAAACATCCAAGTTGTTAAATAAAAGTCATTAGAGTCATCATTGGCACCTCCATCTTTTAATATGAAAATTGTAAATTCTTGCTTAAAAACCTTCAGTGGTTGCCTATTTCTTTCAGGGTTAAGAAACCCCTTAGTATACCTGCATGATCCAACCTCTACCCACCTTGACAGCTTGGATAGAGCACCTTTCACTCTTTGCACCCTGGCCACATTGTTACCCTGGCCTTTTAGTCTATCCTCCCATCACAGAATCTTTGTTCATGTGCCACCCCCTCCCAGTCTCTCTGAAACCTGCTTCCCTCCCCCACTTGTCTAATTTCTAATAGGTCATGCTTCGGATTTCAGCTGAAGTGTTATTTTCTCAAGGAAGCCTTTCCTGTCCTATTTGGCAGTGTCTAATAGCCTATGGTGGAGCCCTGGTGGTGCAGTGGTTAAAAGCTTGGCTGCTCACCAAAAGGTCGCAGTTCAAATCCACCAGCTGCTCATTGGAAACCCTACGGGGCAGTTCTACTCTGTCTGTAGGGTCACTATGAGCCAGAATTGACTCGACAGCAATGGGTTTGGTTTTGCTTTTTTTGACTAGCCTATGGTAGGTTCACATAGCAAGGATATCTCCGATTTTAGCAATTGTCACAATTGAAATCAAGTATATAATTGAAATACACATACACACTATATTTAAAAAAATATGATTAAAATCTCCATTCCTTTATAGGCTGGAAGCTCTTTGAAGGCGTAAACTTTCCCTGTTTTTGCTGACTGATGTATCTGTGGTGCCTAGCATAGCGTCTGACACGTGGTAGACGTTCAACAGATGTTTGTTAAATGAAAGAATGTATAAAGGAATGACTGACGGAGTGAATTTCTTTGCTATACTGCTCAGAAGGTTGGGTTTAGAACACGTAGCTCCAAACTTGACATGAATCAGTAAAGTGACAGCATGTATGCTTAATAAATTAGCAAGTGGTTAAGAAAATATCAAATGATTGAAACAAAATCTATGAGGAAAGATGAAAAGAAATGCCAATGTTTACTTGAGAAAATGATAGTTAAGAAATATGAGAGTTCATAAATTCCTTAAGGGCACTTGCTAACGAAAGGATCATTGGCTTGTAGAGCCATGCTCTTGAGTATAGCTTGGAAAACCTAAATGAAATTAAGAAAATCAGAGAAATTGACTCATGATAAGACACATTTAAGAAACTCTGGTGGCTCAGTGGTTATAGTGCTCAGCCGCTAACCAAAAGATCAGCAATTCGAACCCATCAGCCGCTCTGCGGGAGAAAGATGTGGCTGTCTGCTTCCATAAAGATTTACAGCCTTGGAAACCCTACTCTATCCTATAGGGTTGCTATGAATTGGAATCAATTTGATGGCAGTGGATTTTTTAAGACACATTTATTCATGGTAGGGAAGCAACAAAAGAATAACAAGAATACACAGCCATCTACAGTAAAAAGGTATATTTACCTGAGAACCAGGAGACCTGGGTTCCAGTTCCACCTCTGCAATTACCTCACAGTTTAACTTTAATTCAATCACCTAAATAGTCTGGCCATACCTTCTTCATTAGTACAGTGTCTATAATAGGTCTGAAACTCTGATTCTGTCATTCTAAAAGAATTTTCCATGCTATTAGACTATACCTACTAAAAGGAAAGCACCACATCTTATTAAGCTTCATACCCCCCAGGATCTAGCACAGAACCTTGTACCTAGGTACTCTGTGTTGTGAAGTCTGTTGAATTGCTTATTCCATAGCAAATTCTTGTTCTTATCTTAGGTCAACAATTCCTTATAAAAGTATATACAAAATTTTATGTGTGTATGTTTATATGCATTTTTCTGGAAGGAAAAAAGAGTAATAGCTTTCATAATATAGTCAAGTAAGAGAATAAGATATCTAGAGTTCTATAATATTTACATTATCTCCATAACTCCTGTTGTACTCAATGCATATCACTCAGTGTGGATTACCCTGATTTATCACCACCTAACCCAGTTTTTAAGGAGATCCTGGGTGGCACAAACAATTAAGCGCTGGAATACTAACTAAAAGGTTGGTGGTTTGAGCCCAGCCAGAGACACCTTGGAAGATAGGCCTGGTGATCTGCTTCCTAAAGGTCACAGCCTCGAAAACCCTATGGAGCAGTTCTACTCTGTACACATGGGGTCACCATGAGTTGGAATCAACTCAACAACAACAACCCAATTTGTGTAGTAAATCAATTGTTGATTAGTAAGTACAATAGTCAATACGTATGTATTGACGGCCTGCCAATATTGTACTAGGTGCTGCGTATAGACCAGATTTAGAGACAGTGGTGAATAAGATATATTACTGTCCTCAAGGAATTTCTTTTCTAGTGAAGGAAGACAGTGAATAAATATACATGAAAAAAAAAA
>NW_004444046.1:9269031-9269938 GCF_000243295.1 Trichechus manatus latirostris | reverse complement strand
TTGCTCTAGAGTGAAGTGACCTTGGGTCACCATTACACTATGAGCTTATTAAACCTAATAGTAAATATTCAGGATGGCATGTGAGAAGAGGGTTATTGGCTTTTGAGTCAAAATAAAAGCTAAAGGCCTAATATTGACTATTTATGACCCACAACTTTCCTTCTAAGGAGTCCTGGTGGCACAATGCTTAAGTGCTCACCTGCTAAGTGAAAAGTTAGCAATTTGAACCCACCAGAGGCTGTGTAGAAGAAAAGACCTGGAGATCTGCTCCCATAAAGATTACAGTCTAGGAACCCTATGGGGGCAGTTCTACTCTGTCCTATAGGCTCACTATGAGCTGGAGTTGACTCAAGGGCACACAACAACAGCTCCTTCTAGTTTCACCCATCTAGGAAATAAGACAATGAGACTATCAAATCAAATATACACTTGGAATTATAAGAAAATGCACATAGACTGATAAAACATAAAATAGGTCCACTCTAGAGAGTATCATAAAACAAAACATCCTTATATGTTGAAAATAATTAAAGGAATGGTTTATATCTTTATCGACACGTGTGACAAATCTGTCAAACTTAGAAGACTTAGGGAGCAATTCTAAAGCTTTCTCTGAGGTTCCCACAAAAGCAATCACTTCTTTTTAACTCAAGTACTTTATCTTACCTTTCTAAAAAGTCTTTTACCTCTCTCTAACTTCAGTCAGATTTCTAAGAACACGTTTTAGTTCTCCACCACACTATAATCTCAAAAGGCATGATTCATGACTATTTTCCCTCTCTTCAACAAAGTGTTTAGTTTAAAAAACAAAACAAAACAGATTGTTGCCCATAGGGTTTCCAAGGAGCAGCTGGTGGATTCAAACTGCCTACGTTTTGGTTAGCAGCCATAGCTCTTAACCACTGGG
>NW_004444046.1:9264867-9266182 GCF_000243295.1 Trichechus manatus latirostris | reverse complement strand
GACTCTGAAATTTTATCCAAGTTGTAGCTTCTCCTGCTACAGGCAGGTGGACAATTCTTACTTGATTAATACTGTTATAAAATGTGCCTGGGTAGTGTAAATGCTTTGCAGTTCTACTACTGACCTAAAGACTGGCAATGTGAACCCAGCCAGAGGTACCTGAATCACACAACCTTGACCCTGGACCATTCTGAGAGTACAGTTTCTTTCTAAATGTGCACTTTCTTGATGTGAGTTGGACACCAGTCCTCTGTGCCCTGTGACTGTAGGGAACCCATATTATGGCCCCAGGCGAGCTCAAGAAACCTAATTTGACATCTCTGTAGGCTGGTCTGGTGTATAATTTTGGAATTCCACATCTGCTTTTTCTCAGTGCTTTGGGGGAAATTTAAATTATTCTTTGCTTTCTTGTGCACTTATTCTCCTTTATCAGCTCTTTCCCTGCAGTGTGATAAGATACTCAAAATGAAATCAAACACACCCTTAACTTCCCCTCTCAGTGTCATGCCTCTCTCTCTTTCCGTTTTCACCCAAGTCTCTATATTCTCTTCTCCATTTCTGCAGGTCCCAATCACTTCACCTCCCACTAAATTTTGGTTTTACCCCTTTTCTTTCTCTGAAAAGTGACCACTGAAGTCCTTGTTTCCTGTGGTTTTTTTTTTTTTTTTTCCAGTCCTTGTCAAAGCTGACTTCTCTTTTGCAATCAATATTATTAACAATTACCTCCCTGTAACTCTTTCTTTCTTTGATTTTTGTGACATCACTCTTTCCTGGTTACTTTTATGGTTCTCTCTTTCTCATTCAGGACCTTAGTTTTTTTCTTTTCCCCCAGACCATTCCTCAAATTTTAGAACATGCACCAGGATTTTGACTTTTGACATTTTCTCATCTGTATCTTCTTCCTAGGAAATTTCACCATTCACACACAGTTTCACCATTCAACACAACATTGCTGATAACTCCCAAGTGGATCTCCACTGGATCCCCACTTGCTATCTCAAATCCGACATGTCGAAAACACCAAACTCCAATTCAATTCTTCTTCCTATATTCCCATTCAATTTCCCAGTAGCTCTCTACTCCTCCTTTACCTCCAGTATGCAGTCTTCAACTCTGTTCTGAGAACTGGTTGGTAGTAGAAGCAACATCAGCAACAACAACTTCCATTTATTGCATAGTTATTATGTGCCAGGAAGATGTTTTGTAGATAAGGGCACATAGGTTAAATAAGTTACCCAAGTCACACAACTCTGAGTCGGCAAGACCAGGATATAAACCCAGGTCTAGACAGATTCTCTCAACTACTGCATTCTTT
>NW_004444046.1:9262025-9263720 GCF_000243295.1 Trichechus manatus latirostris | reverse complement strand
GTTATCTGTGCTTCATTTAGAATTTAAATTACCTAAATTTTAGATAACGTAAATTTCATTTACTAATAGAATTTCATTTTGGCTTTTATAAATTGATAATATGGAATATTTGAAGAGACTTTTCCCTTCCTCTGTACTATACATTGCCAATTATGTTACTTATAGGTGCTTTGTGAAAATTTATATGATAAGTTCCATCTAGAAATCAATACCAGGAAATAATCTGTCCCTCTAGATGAACTGGTAGGCACTGCTTCATCAAATACCTAAAGTCATATTGTGTGGTATATTGTCTTTGTGGCTTTAACTAAAGGAAAACCAAAACTTCTTATAATTTATTTTTAGTTCTCTTTGTTTTGTCACATTTTGATGTTGAAATCATCCTCAAATATTTTTATTTTAGTCTATAAGTAGGATGCGAAAATAAATGTAATGAATATATATGTGTGTGTGTATATATACATACATATATCACTAAGTTGACAGTAACAAGCAATTTTTGTTTCTTTTACATCTCTGCATTTTTCTTCTCTTATCCAGCTAAGAATCTGCTAATGTTAAAGATGTTTTCTCAGTAATTGTGAAGTATTAGCGAAAATGACTACACCTAAGTTCATTCTATTACTTGGATCTACAATCAATACCCACGGAAGCATCAGTTAAGAAATCAAATGACACGTTGCATTAGGCAAATCTGCTGCAATAGACCTCTTTAAAGTGTTAAAAAGCAAAGATGTCACTTAAAGGACTAAGGTGTCCCTCACCCCAGCCATGATGTTTTCAATTGCCTCATAGGCATGCGAAAGTTAAGAAATGAATAAGGAAGACTGAAGAAGGATTGATGACTTTGAATTATGCTGTTGGTGAAGAATATTGAATATACCGTGGACTGCCAGAAGAATGAACAAATCTGTGCTGGAAGCAGTACAGTCAGAATGCTTCAAGGACGGTGAGACTTTGTCTCACATACTTCGGACATGTTATGAGGAATGACCAGTCCCTGAGAAGGACTCGAGTTTGGTAAAGCGGAGGGTCAGCGAAAAAGAGGAAGACCCTTAAGGAGATGGACTGACACAGTGGTTGCAACAATGGGCCCAAACATAGTAATGATTGTGAGGATGGTGTAGGACCAGGTAGTGTTTCCTTCTATTGTACATAGGGTCCCTGTGAGTCGGAACCAACTTGATGACTCTTAACAGCAACAACAAGTTCATTCTATAATAATTTTTCAGAAAGTCTAGCATTCAACAAATCATTTATTGTACCTGTTTATTTTATTTGGTTAACACAGTTTATTACAGGCCCTAGGCAGTAGTTTGTCAAAGAAGTAAAAACTGGAATTGATGCATTTTTCAGAACTACTAAATTGTCTATAGGACTAGAATTGTTTGAGGAATATATGGAATAGAATATAGTATACATGATGACGATGATATATATATCTATAAATGCCTATATATGTAAAGATATATATAATAAGATATATAGCTTTATATATGTGGGTGTGTGTATGTGTATAATTTTCCTTAATCAATTGTTAAAATAGTTCAATTAATTCTGGAAAAAAAGACTCCAGTAACTACATAGTTGTATAGCAGGTAAAATGTTAATTCAAAATTTGGTCATTACTTATAAGATTTATTTTCTATGAGATACAAAGATGCTCTTGATAGTAACTAAACTGGACCAGGGAGT
>NW_004444046.1:9258635-9260751 GCF_000243295.1 Trichechus manatus latirostris | reverse complement strand
TTTACTCATAAACCTTTATCTTTGAATGAACCTAAATGTGATGTCATAGACACTTACCTTCTAAAAGACATTCTGGTTCATCAAACCACTTTGAATCTTTGGGTTTACCAAGGTCAACTATCAAGGTTTCAATGCACTACAATAACACTATACTGAGGGAAGATTTCATTTATCTTTATATAGTGTTCTGTTCAACTTTATGTATTTGTTTTTTAATCTAACAAATTAGCAAGGTTGACTCTATTGATCAAGAAAGTACCACAACTCATAAAGGCTGTTTATCACTAAATCTGGTAATTCATGGCAGATGGAGTAAGCGAATGCAAAGTATATGTACTTTCGGTGACCAGGTGGGGCATCTGAACATTCTTAAATTGATATCTATAGTTTTCCATATTTGTTTATGTAATGCAAACAATGGGTGGAAAACTTCATGTACTTCCTTAGTTTATCATTCAATTATCTTTATGTCCATTTTTTGTTTACACAGTATCTGTTTCTGATGCTAGCCCCTTCAAGTTTGACCTTCTACCTCATAATAGCATTTTAAATGAAAGCAAAACAAAACCAAATAGCTCTCTTGACATCTTTATATTAGTGACAAGCCATCCACTTTTTTGATTTAAGGAAGCATGCTGTTACCTGAAAGGGAAATGTACTGAACTGAGCTTTGGAAGGCAGAGCTGTGGACTTTTCCGTGGAGCAGACACTGAGTATTGGAGGAGAGATCTTAGGCAAGAAGTCATTGGCTTTATTGTTATATAAAGGGACAAGTGTGACCAAATTGTGATAAGAATCATATTTATTTTGAATATCAGTTGATGTTATCCAAACTTCAAATCCCCTATTCTCAATAATAATTTCAAGATAAATACTCATGAATAGTAAAAAAAATAAACATAAAAATTGAGGCATTCGCAAGATATGGGTAAGTCTGTGAAAAAGACAAAGTTACAATGATAGCCACTGCCCCCCTAAAATGCACATAGTGACAGTATGTATACCGATATATTTTAAAATTACTTTTCATAGTATCAACATTGATACAATTTATATGTATTAATAAAAAACATATGTCACAATAAAATACAGGAAAAGAATTACATGATCATCTCAGTCGATACAGAAAAGGCATTTGATAAAATCCAACAACTTTTCAGTAAAATATGAATAGAAGGAAAATTTCTCAACATAATTAAGGGCATATATACAAAACCAACAGCCAACATTATTCTCAATGGAAAGAGGCTGCAAGCATTCCTCTTGAGAATGGGAACCAGACAACGATGTCCTTTATCTCCACGCTTATTCAATATATTCTAGTTAGGAAGCCTTAACTAGAGCAGTAAGGCAAGAAAGGGAAATAAATGGTATCCATATTGCTAAGGAAGAAGTAAAAGTATCCCTATTCGCAGATGACATGATCCTATACTTAGAAAATCCCAGAGATTCCACAAGAAAGTTACTGGAACTAGTGGGAGGATTCAACAAAGTGGCAGGGTACAACGTCAACATGCAAAAATCATTTGTATTCCTTTACACTAACAAAGAGAACTCCAAAAAGGACATCAAGAAAACAATACCATTTACAATAACCCCCTAAAAGATAAGATACTTAGGAATAAGTCTAACTAGGGACGTAAAAGACTTATACAAAGACAACTACAAAACACTACCGCAGGAAATGAAAAGAGACCTACATAAACGGAAAAGCATACCATGCTCACAAATAGGAAGACTTAACATTGTGAAAATGTTAATACTATCCAAAGCGATCTACAGATATAATGCAATCCCAATCCAAATTCCAAAAACATTCCTTAACAAAATGGAAGATCTAATCTCCAACTTTATATGGAAAGGAAAGAGGCCTCAGATAAGCAAAGCATAGATAAAAAAGAAAAAAGTAGGAGGCCCCACACTTCCTGATCTCAGAACCTACTATACAGCCACAGTAGTCAAAATAGCCTGGTACTGGTTCAAGGACAGACACATAGACCAATGGAACAGAATTGAGAATCCAGAAGTAAATCCATCAACTTATGAACAGCTGATCTTTGACAAAGGGTCAAAGTCCATTAAATGGGGAAGAGATAGTCTCTTTAACAAATGGTGC
>NW_004444046.1:9231348-9258275 GCF_000243295.1 Trichechus manatus latirostris | reverse complement strand
CAAAAAGACAAACAATTCAATTAAAAAATGGGCAAAGGACTTGAACAGACACTTGACCAAAGAAGACATTCAGGCAGCTAACAAACATATGAAGAGATGCTCGCCATCATTAGCCTTTAGAGAGATGCAAATCAAAACTACAATGAGATACCATCTCACCCCTGCAAAAATGGCACTGATCAAGGAAAAACAGAAACAAATGCTGGTGAGGTTGTGGGGAGACTGGAACTCTTATACACTGCTGGTGGGAATGTAAAATGGTACAACCACTATGGAAAATGCTATAGCACTTTCTTAAAAAGCTAGAAATAGAAATACTGTATGACCCAGCAATCCCACTCCTAGATATATGTTCTAAAGAAATAAGAGTCATGTCTCGAATAAACATATGCACACTTACGTTCCTTGCAGCATTATTCACAACAGCAAAGAGATGGCAACAATCTAAGTGCCCACCAACAGGTGAATGGATAAACAAATTTTGGTGCATACACACGCAATGGAATATTATGCAACAATAAAGAATAATGATGAATCCGAGAAACATCTCACAATATGGATGAATCTGGAGGACTTTATGCTGAGTGAAATAAGCCAATCACAAATAGACAAATATTGCATGATACCCTGTTAAGGATTGAATTGTGTCCCCCCAAAATGCATGTCAACTTGGCTATGCCATGATTCCCAGTACTGTGTGATTGCCCACCATTTTGTCATCTATTGTGATTTTCCTAGGTGTTGTAAATCCTACCTTTATGATGCAAATGAAGCAGGATTAGAGGCAGTTATGTTAATGAGGCAGGACTCAGTCTACAACATTAGGTTGTATCTTGAGTCAATCTCTTTTGAGATATAAGAGAGAAGCTAGCAAAGAGACAGGGGGACCTCATACCACCAAGAAAGTAGTGCCAGGAGCAGAGGGCATCCTTAGGACCTGGGGTCCCTGCGCTCAGAAGCTCCTGAACCAGAGAAAGATTGATGACAAGGACCTTTCCCCAGAACCCACAGAGAAAGAAAGCCTCCCCCTGGAGATGGCGCCCTGAATTTGGACATCTAGCCTACTAGACTGTGAGAGAATTAACTGTTTGTTAAAGCCATACACTTGTAATATTTCTGTTATAGCTGCACTACATAACTAAGACAGACTACTGTTATAAAAAATCAAGAAAAGGTTTATACACAGAAAGAAACATTCTTTGATGGGTACCAGGGATGGGAAGGAGAGGGGAGGAGAATCACTAGCTAAACAGTAACCCAGATGTTGTTAAGTCGATTCCAACTCGTAACGACCCTATAGGACAGAGCAGAACTGCCCCGTAGGGTTTCCAAGGATCAGCTGGTGGATTGAACTGCTGACATTTTGGTTAGGAGCTGAGTTCTTAACTACTGCGCCACCAGTGCTCCAACTAAATAGTAGATACCTGTTAATTTTGGTGAACAGAAAGACAATACGTAATATGGGGGAAGTCACCACAATGGCACCAAGGGAAAGGAAGACACTGAGAGGTATGCAAGAATAAAGGGCAACTATGGTAAATACTGGAGCCTTGGTGGCTCAGTGATTAAGAGTTACAGCTACTAACCAAAAGGTTAGCAGTTCAAACCCACCAGCTGCTCCTTGGAAACCATATGGGGCATTTTACTTTGTCCTATAGGGTAGCTATGAGTTGGAATCAATTCGATGGCAACTGTTTTGGTTTTGGTATAGTAAATACTATACCATATACAATCCTGCAACAAAAGTAATAACAAACAATAATTTACGAGTGGATACATAGGTAGATATGTATGCTAAAAAAGTGTAGGAGGTCGTAGGAGAGTACTCTCAAGTGCATATATAGGTATGGTTGTGGATATTTCTACATACATATTTATGTGTGTTGCATGTATGTTCATACATATAATAGGGCACATAGGGAGCACAGTTATGGAATCTTCTTAGACATAACCAAACACCTTGCAGGACTGAGATACTGGGATTAGAGGCTAAAGACCATAGTCTCAGGGGACATCTAGGTCAATTGTCATAATATAGTTCATAAAGGTAATGTTCTACATCCCACTGTTGTGAGTAATATCTGGGGTCTTAAAAGCTTGTGAGTGGTCATCTAAGATAAAACTAGTGGTCTCTTCCTGTCTGGAGCAAAGGAGAGTGAAGAAAACCAAAGATTCAAGGCAACAATTAGTCCCAAGGGCTAATGGTCAACATGAACCACAGCCTCCACTGTCTGAGACCAGAAGAACTAGATGGTGCCCAGCTACCACTACCCACTACTCTGACCAGGAACACAATAGAAGGTCACAGTTAGAATGGGAGAAAAATGTAAAACAAAATTCAGATTCATAAAAAACACCAGACTTACTGGTCTGATAAAGACCAGAGGAAGCACCAAGACTATAGCCCTCAGACGCCCTTCTAACATGGAACTGAAGCCACTTCCAGAGATCATCTTTCAGCCAAATAATAGACAGGCCTATAAAATAAACAGAATATCCATGAGGAATGTGCTCATTAGAACAATCAACTATATGAGCTCAAAAGGGCAACATTTGCCCAAAAGCAAGGATGAGAAGGCAGGAAGGGGCAGGGAAACCAGATGATGAATGGAAACGGGGAATCCAGAGTGGAAATGGAGACAGTGCTGACACATTGTGGGGATTGTATTGCAATCAATGTCACAGAACAATTTGTATATAAATTATTGAATGGGAAACTAAGTTACTATGTAAACTTTCATCTAAATCACAATAAAATGTTCAAAAAAATTTACATCTAAAATGAAAAAAATCGTATGTCATGTTTTCTCTTTAGCTATTTAGTCTTAGTATTTGCTTTAGTGCAGTAAAAGTACTTCTGTTTCAGAGAAATATAGGCATATGTGTTCAAAAGGGGTCTTAAAAACTTGGACGTTGAATAAAATATCCTGAAGGAAAAGTGAATCTAACCTACGAAAATTTCCACCCATCTGTGAAACACATATCTTTGAGATGGTAATTGATGTACCAAGAAAAACACAGGGGGGAGAAAAAAGAAAAACTGCTTTGTGGTCAAACAAGATTGGAAAACATGTGTTTGGCAGAGTTAATAGGAATTCTTTATTGTAGGATTCTTTTGGCTTTTAACTATGCATTATAAATCTTCAAGCAAGGTTGGCGGCGGTCATAGTAAAATTATGGTATCATTTGACCATAGACTTCTTTACTGAAAGAATACTGTGAACAACTCAGAAACACAATTTGAGAATCAATGGCAGAAAATATACACCAAGGTACAGCATGCTACTCTTCAGAGATGCCCTGCCTGTTTTTTTAATGACTATGTATGTTCTTACTCAGAGCAACCATGTGGATGTCCTATCTTCACGGCTACCACAAAATCTCCTCTAAATTCTGATCCATGTGATTTCCAATTTCATTCTCATATACTACCTTAAAATGTATAATGCAACTCAAACACTAACTTTTTTTGCAAGAATCTTGGCATAAGTATGCATAAATGTAACATGTGAAGGTTACAGTAGATAACTTCCAAGGTCGTTTCCATTACCAGCATTCTGTAATTTCAGGATGGTAAAGACATCAACTGTAGGATATTATTTGTCTCTCTATACAGAGGTATATAAAACACAGTGGTAGCTAATGCGAAGGTTTGGGCTGCTACTAGCCAATACTTGTGCAAATTAGAAACAAAGGCATCTCTTCTGGGAGGATGAATTGTAAAAGGTGTCTTCTCTGAGTACAACAAATAGAAAAAGATGTCCCATTTTGGAGGACTGTTAACAAAAATGCCCCCCTTTCTCCAACTGAAAGAGGTTCAGGCTGTTCAGTATCCAGTGTCCCCTCCACCTGGTGCCCTACACGATCATCTGTGGCAGCCCTCTCTGCACATCGTGGTGGCATCTAAGCGCTCGACTCCCTTCAAAACCGTATTTCCTTTCATATCATTGATGTGTCTTTTGCTTCCATCTTCTCCTTCATCATGGATAAATCTCTCTAATAAAACCAGTCTCTTGATTTCCACTTTGTTGTTGCTGTTTTTAGTTGCTGCTGAGTTCTTTTAATCGACTTCTCTGCACACTGGGTTCTATAAAGTTTTCATTCAAGTCCTCACCTGCCTACCTACCATTCACCCTTGAACACACTACTTCACTGAGTTCTCTAGCCTGCATGCCTCTAGTCAGCTCACTGGGATCAGTTAACTCTACCTAACTGGCAAATTCAGTAGATGCATTTCAAGCCTTATCTTACTTGACTCCTCTGTAGAATTAAACATTTTTGATGATTCCCTACTTGCTAAAGTTGTCCGTCCTATTAGTTTTGATGGCAATATCCTGTTCTCATTCTATTACTAATTATTATTGCTATTTAAATACTAATCTTTCCCTAATCTTAGCTTTTGTCCTCTTCGCACTTTACAAAGCTCCTTTAGGATGTTTTATCCATAGCTGGAACTTCAACTACTGTCATACCCTGATGATTTCCAAATCTAAAGCTATAACTGAGCCCTCTTACCTAAATTCCAGACCCCTATCCCTCATTGTTAGCTAGGCAAGCCAATCCCTGCTGGAAATCTCCCAATCATGTTAATTGTCACATGTGCAAATGGAACTGACCATTTTTATTTTCTTCTGTTTTCCTTTATTTTTTTATATTTTCCAAGACACGTGTACTATTAAAGTAATTGAAAAATCTACAATAAACATTACTTATAAGATTTTAAAAGCTCTTTAATGCAATCCATTTTCTAACTTCCCCTTCTACCCATACCACCTAAGCCCCTGGCTCCCATTCTTGCCTTAGTTAAAACTGTCCTATTAGCTCACCTCAGCCACTTTAACTGTAGAATTGAAATGATAACTCCCTCACACAGTTGTGGCAGGAGTCAGATGAGATAATGCATTTAAAGGCCTGGAACACAGCAGGAGTGCAATAAGTGATAGGATATTATTATTGTTGGAGTTATTATTTTTATTACTAGCAGGATTATGAGGTTCCGTAAATTGTAACTCGACCATAACTACTACTAACTTTATTTGCTATAGTAATAACGGTTTAGGGTTGAACTTGATCTGATCTACTAAATTAGCAGTTTTTCAACTGCTACATCACAGTGAAAGAGAAGATTATAACTAATTCAACATAGGAGATCCCAGCTTAATTTAGAATTGTAGTTAGATATGGTATACTGAACATCAGCTTTCAATTTTTTAATTAGAAAACACCCTTAAGCTATTCGATATCAGAAGGGTAACTTTGCAACTATTGAGTCAAATATAAGAATGTATTTCTTAGCTAATGAAAATAACACACATCTTTGTCATAATTGGGAGCCCTGGAGGCACAGTGGTTAAGAGCTATGGCTGCTAACCAAAAGGTCAGCAGTTCGAATCCACCAGCCAATCCTTGGAAACCCTATGGGGCAGTTCTACTCTGTCCTATAGAGTAGCTATGAGTCGGAATCAATGCAATGTCATTGGGTTTTTATGGGTTTGTCATAATAGAGGATTTCTTACTTTATTACATAGTAAATCTTTATCCTTTCAGAACATTAATTTTTTGGACTGAAATTCCAGTTTGGATTTTTTTTTAAATGATTATTTAGAAAATATGTGAGCTATTCTAGCATTTGTTTTAGAATTAACAACTATGTTCTGGTTTATTCAGGTAAAAATGAAAAATAAAACATCCCTGCTGGAAGCTTTGACCAAAACATGATAGTCTGTGGTAAAGCTTTCACCAGACTAACCTGAAAAAGATGTCTGACTTAATATGGTGTACTAGACGATAGGGATGAAATACTCTCTTCATGTGGCTTTGAATTTAAACTGGCATTTGACCAAGAAGCTCCTTATTTGACCTCTCCCTGCAATGACCTCCAAGATGATTCCTGAGACCAAAAAATTGACAAAACTCACCTAACACACAGATTAAGCCTAACACAAGTAATCACCTGACTATTGGAGGAAATCTCACCAATTCTTGATTGAGGTAGTTTGGGAAAAAAAAATTATATATATATATATATATATATATATATATATATATTCCAGGCTTCATCTTGTTGCAGAACCAGCATCCTGTGTTTGATTTTCAAAGTTCAAGTTCATTTTTATAATCTCTCTTCTCAGTAAAAAGTGTTCATGAGCTGAGCACAAAGGGTCAAGCTTTTTAAAAACAGTTTTCTGTCTCCCTATTCCTGTCCAGAGTCCAGTAGAAAATTAAAAGTAGGAAGGAGAAAGAAGACAACTATGGGTGAGAGAGTAACTGGCAGTAACTTTTGGGGCTCAAGACAGCTGAGTGGGTATTAGGGGTACCTAATGTTAAGTTTTCCTAAGAAACCCTATGGGGCAGTTCTACTCTGGCCTAAAGGGTTGTTATGAGTTGGAATTGACTTGATGGCAACAGGTTTGGTTTGTTTGGTAATGTTAAGTTTTAAAGTAGAAGCTACTCTAACTTGGATGACTTGTGTGAAGTTACCTTCTCAACTGATTGTCATCAAAGGTGAGAAATAATCATCAGAATCCTGAACCTTCAGACCCTCCATTCAGCCTGCAGTCTGATCTTCTCCATCTACATATGGGGCACTATTTCTGTTTTTGATGTACTCTGAGTCTTCTGTCTTACCAGGTGTCTTTTTGCTTCTGACCCAAGCCATGGTATTTTTAATCACCTCATATGCATGTGAAAGCTGGACAATGAATAAGGAAGACTGAAGAAGAATTGATGCATTTGACTTATGGTGTTGGTGAATAACATTGAATGTACCATAGACTGCCAGAAGAACAAACAAATCTGTCTTGGAAGTACAGCCAGAATGCTCCTTAGAAGTGAGGATGGTGAGACTTCATCTCATGTACTTTGGACATGTTATCAGGAGGGACCAGTCTCTGGAGAAGGATATATGCTTGGTAAAACTGAGTGTCGGTGAGAAAGAAGAAGACCCTCAATGAGATGGATTGATGCTGACCGCAACAATGTGCTCAAGCATAGCAACAATTGTGAGGATGGTGCAGTACCAGGCAGAGTTTTGTTCTGTGGTGCATGGGATTGCTATGAGTCAGAACCGACTTGACAGCACCTGACAACAGCAACAACAACAGATAATTCCACCAAATTTATACTTTTAATATACATTTAATAGCTACTTGCTTCTCTGTCATAAGTAGTCGGCAAAAGTGAACTGGTTATATACACATATAGTCCAACTAATACAAATGACTTTTCTACTTTATAATCTTTTCAAACAATAATCCATATGTGGAAACAATATTTTCATAGCACTCCTAGATGAGTCCTGGGAAGGAAAAGGAATCAAATTATAAAGTGTTGTGGTTAGCATGATTGAGAATAGAGTCAACATATTCCCAGTACCCAAACTCTGGTACATATTCTCAGTGTATATCGTGGGTACTGATTTTGAAGGTTCCCTTTCAAATATTTCTACTGTTCTTTCTACTTCTGTAAAGAGTCAATAGGTCTCAGAAAACAAAAGCAAGCAAACAAAATGACAACAAAACAAGGAAGAATGGTCAGAAGATCGGTTGGAAGAAGTATATTACCTTTCGGGATATGTAGGTTCCTCAAGTTATTACCTATTGGGCAGAAGTGGAGAAAGGAAGACTTTGGAAGCAGAGTATGGTAGGACAGGAAGTGTTTAATGTCCTCTATTAGCAAGATTCCATGAGGTTGTGATAGTTCCACAGAAGTTGGATCCAAAATTCACTTCTAAAATATGTGTTTAATTATCTTAAGTGGACTGATTAAGATAACCACTGGAATATTTCATATATCAGATTTCAACAAGTTGGAGATCACCAATGCTTTATTTTAGGCAGCCAGATTAACTCATTTTTTGGCAGAACTCTGAATAAAGTTTATATTATCTCTGCACATATATTTTTACTTTTTAGCATCATTTATAATAAGTAATAATAATAATAATGTTGTTCTTGTTAGGTGTTGTTGAGTTAATTCTGACTCATAGAGATAATGTTGTTGTTGTTATGTGCCATGGAGTTGGTTCCTACTCATAGTGACCCTATAACTAACATATATTTAGTGTCAACCATGAGCTTGCAACACTGCTGAGTTTTATATGGATTAATTTAATTCTCATAAATAGCCAATGAATCAGGTATTATTGATATTCTCTTTTTGAAGATAAGGAAACATTTAAAAGATTTGAACGTGAGTGGAGACAAATAGCATAAAGTAATATTGCCTTCAATTCCTCATTTTATTGCTGTTGTTAGGTGTCATTGAGTCGGTTCCCACTCATAGAGACCTCCCGTGCAACAGACTGAAACACTGCCAGTTCCTGACCCATGGTCGCAATCGTTGTTATGCTTGAGCCCATTGTTGCAACCACTGTGTCAATCCATCTTGTTGAGGGTCTTCCTCTTTTTTACTGATGGTCTACTTTATCAAGCATGATGTCCTTCTCTAGGGACTGGTCCTTCCTGATAACATGTTCAAAGTATGTGAGACAAAGTCTCACCATCCTTGCTTCTAAGGAATATTCTCCCTGTGCTTCTTCCAAGACAGATTTTCCTCATTTTAGATGTAGAAATTAAACAAACAAAGCTTGATTTTGATAATTAGAAAAGTTGAAATTTAATATTGTTCTCAAACTTATGTGGGAACTATATAATTTTTGTGCTATATATATCCAAACACTAGAAAGGATAAAAGGAAAAAGAACAAGAATATATATATATGTATATACATTCTACGGTTCTTACAGCTAAGGAAAGTAAAATAAACATAGGAAACGTCAAAGAATCACAAAAATGGAAAGTAGATTACTAATTTTTTTCACAAAACCAAATCCAAGTATATACTTATCTAAAAAAAAAAAAAGACACACACAAATATAAAGAATGTATCACAGGAAGATTAAAAATAAAGAAGACGTAACGAATTATCATGCTAATTAAATGAGAAAATAGGAATCAGTGTATTATAAATTTAAGTGGAATTTCAGACATTGATGTTCTGCCTCTAATATGTATCCTACACATTGATAAAGCATAGGATACATATTAAAGTCAGGACAGACATGAACATTTGCAAGATGAATAATATTGCAATTAAATATATAAAACAAAAAAAAATTAGATCTTTAAGGATAAATGACCAGAAATATTACAATAATGAGAGAAAATAACTTGCTCTCTGTTTTATCTTAAGTCCAACAAATTAGAATGCCAAGGATATGAAAAAGAAAATGAATGCATATATGTAATATATTCTCTCTATATAGTTTATAGTTTAATGATATATCCTATATCATCATTTCAAAATTCCATGCAATTAAAAAAGATTATCACGTATTAAGCATCAAAAAACCTGAATAAATTTCCAAGGGTAGACAACCCTTAAGCCATGTTCTCTGAACCCCATGCTATAAAAATTGAAATTAGTAACAAAATTGTAACACTTCCAAAATCCCCTGAAATTAAAAACAAAGGCACTCCCTAAAGTAACTGTTGGAGCAAAGGAGAATTAAAAATTCCATTAGATATTACTAGAAAAATGACAGGATACTACATAAAAAAAATTGTGGGGCATATCAAATGTTTAATCAGAACGTAAAATTGTATCCATAAATGCTTTTATTACCAAGCAGGAAGACTAAAAACAAATGAACAAACCAATCAATTCAAGAAAAGAACAAGAAAAGCAGGAAGAGAACGTGTTTGCAGTAACTGATAAGTTAATCAACTGTAAAGCAGAAAAATCAGTGCAAGTTATTTGACAAAGCAGTCAAATAGACCAACTCCTGCCTTAGTTTGTCTATTCAATACTGAATAAAAATAACTGCAATATGACAAAAAGGAAGAAACTCAAAAGCACTAACTGAAGAACGAGAAAGAAGATACAAAATCTGAGAGAAAGTGTGAGAATTGATATATAAACTTGTGCAAACTTATATCAAAATTTCACAGAAATTATGATATTCTGGAAATATGTAAATACACAAAATTGACTCAAATAAAACAGAAAGTCTTGGAATATTAATTATTATGGAAGAAACTGGAAAAGCTGTCAAAAATGTTTAGGACTGAAATGGTTTAAAAAAAAAACTTCTTTCCAATTTTCAAGTAACCAATAATCCCCTGACATATAAACTATCCTAGAGCATAGAAAAATTGTAATCCCAAATTTATCTTAGAAATTTATTTATGAATATAGTATAATTCTGATATTAAAACATTAAAAAAACAAAAAATATTTATAGGTTAATATCACTTTTTAATATTGATGTAAGTAGCCTAAATAAAATATTAGCAAATTGAATCTACTGCAAAGTTGACCAACAAAGTTTATTTTAAGAATGTGAGACATTAAATATTAGGCTATTAGTCATGTAATTCCTCATATCATTATGTTAAAAAATGTGTTATCGCCTTCATAGATAACAGAAACATGTAAGTTAGACTAAATAAAAGTAAAGTTTATTTCTGTCATGTAACAATGTAAGCCTGCTCAGTCCAGGGCTCATATGATGGCTTCAGGGCATAGGGGACCCAGGTCCCTTCTCTCTTGTTACACTGCCATTCCTAGGTGTTTCCTGCTTCTGATTGGACAAAGATGGCTCACTGCCACGTCTATATTCAGGACCATCCGAAGGGGGGCAGAAAGAACGTGGAAGACCTGTCCCTTCCATTAAGAGTCCAGTTAGAAAGATGAACACAGCACTTCTACTTAATTCCCAGTGCTTGGCATGAGTAGGAATCAACTCAAGGCAACTAGCAACAACAACAACAAAGGCGAAAATTATGCACATGACCCATTAAATGATTGTTTATCTGTCTAAAAATGATTGTCTACGAGTCTTAAAAATACAGACTTTATTCTGGGCTAAAAATCAGAAGTTATCCAAGAAGTGGAGAATGGATACCAGAGAAAACCAATAATATTTGCTTTTATAACACATTTCGTTTACATGTTAGTGTTTAGCTCTAACCCATAAGAGAATACAGGCAGAGAAGAATAATATTTCAGAATACCCAATAGGCTACAGCTATCTAAAATACAATGAGGTTTGATTTTTATATCTGCATTATGATGTGTAGGGTATGAAGTATCTATCTGAGGGAGATGTTTTTCATAACACTGCCTTTTTTGCCTTAACATAGTCAATGATTAATTTGTGCTGGTTTAACCTGAACAACTTAACCATATAGATAAGTATCACATTTGTTTCTCTCAGAAACACATGCACTTTAATGCTAAGATATTTAAAATTCATTTATTTTATATAGTGTTAGATTCTCATTAATTCATTTTACCCACAAATGGTAGGGCTACTTTTTCAAAAGTGTTATTTTTTCATGCGATTTTGTAACATTGAATATTATTCTGTAGCTATATCTCTATCATTTTTTGTTATTGGTAGCTTTCACATAGATATCTAAACCTATCATTTCATGATGCTCACCATATTATCAACTCATTAGAAAGAAATTCCAGCTCTGTAGAAAACAGTGAGAAATCTGAAGGAAAGAAAATCCTCCATATGCTTGGATCAGCTGGGAAAATAAATATTCTCACCCCCATCAAAATCTGTTTTCTACGTGGGATTTTACTAATCTTCCTCACGATTCACAGGCAGGAGAATTGCTTTTAATGTCGTTTATCAACAAGAAGTTTCAACCATGAACAGTAGGTACCATCATGATTTATTCTATTCAGAATATTTACACTGACAACTTAGTAAAAATACCATATTCATAAATACAAGTCACACTCTTAAGTGTTGTCTTAGTCATCTAGTGCTGCCATAACAGAAATACAAGTGGATGGTTTTAACGAAGAGAGGTTTATTTCTTTACAGTAAAGCAGGCTAAAAGTCCAAATTCAGGGTGTCAGCTCCAGGGGAAGGCTTTCTCTCTCTCGGCCTTCTCATCAGTGTTCCTCCGGACTAGGAGCTTCTCGGCGCAGGGACCCCAGTCCAAAGGATGCGCTCTGCTCCAGGCACTGCTTTCTTGATGGTATGGGGTTCCCCTGTCTCACTGCTCACTTCTGTCTTTTATATCTCAAGAGATTGCCTCAGAACACAATCCAGTCTTGTAGATCAGGTCCTGCCTTACTAACACAACTGCCATCCATCCTCCCTCATTAACATCATAGAGGCAGGTTTACAACATACAGGAAAATCCCACTGTACCAGGAATCATGGCCTAGCCAAATTGATACACACATTTTTGGGGGACATAATTCAAACCATGAAAAGCGTATTCAGTACTTTTGCAATGTATGAAATTTTCAAATATACAAATAGGGCCACTACATAAGAGTTAATATTTCATTTAAAAAAATTTTAGTTGAGGATATTTGTTGTTGTTATTGGGTGCTGTGGAGTCAATTCTGACTCATAGTGACCTCATGTGACAAAGCAGAACTGCTATACAGGATTTTCTTGGCTGTAATCTTTACGAGAGCAGATCGCCAGGTCTTTTCTCCTTTGGAGCCCCTAGATGGTTTCAAACCACCAACCTTTCAGTTAGCAGCCCAGCACTTAACTGAGCATATATAAAATACGTTTTTCAGGATAAGTAATCATTGCAAATAATATTGCATATTTTGTTTCACAATTAAAACATTAATAACTTACATGTAGCTTATTAAAGAAGAAGAAGAAGAAAGGTGGGGGAGGAAAAGAAAGAGGGGAGAGAAGGCAACGAAGATGATGATAATGATGAGAGGTCTTCCAGACAATTTAAGACATTATTTTCTTAGTTAATAAACTGGCTTTCTCATGTTTCCTTTGGTTATGGAATACTGTGATGGTAAGAAACTAGACTCTTCTCCTGATTTACCACGAATTTGTAGTGTGATCTTAAATAAGTTGCTTTGCATCTCTGTGCTTTAGTTTCCCCCTTTCTAAAATGAGGGCTTGGACTGACCACATGGTGCAATGACTAGTTAAACTCTGCCTTATCAAATTTGGTTGTTTGTTTTTAATTTCATTACGATCTCTGTCAGCTCTAGAAAATCTCATGTGATATAGTTGTGTGTTAAAAAAAGAATTCACTCCACTGGTAAAAATGTAATGTTGATTCTATTTGTTGTCAATAATTGACATCAGATTATTATATACTCTTCAACTTAATTCTGTATTTGTTTTTGAGAGTTGTGAACTGTCTCTGATTTTATTATTGACAATGATGCTATATGCTTTAATAGTAATAAATATAAAATGAACTATTTGACTAAACAACAAATTAAATGATATCAAATAGTTCCAGGGTTCTTTCTCTCATCATTAGATCCTATCTTGACAGTTATAGATGGAACAATTTTAGGATAATTCCTAATACATTCTTATGCTAGTAATATTACTCTTCTTCAACTATTTTTACCTAAAGTTTAAGTCAAGCAATTATTTTCCAGTTTCCTGTTTACATTCCACATTCCAACCTATCAGTAAAAACTGTGATTATGCCTAAACATGATGTCACACCTATCTATAGCATTATTTGATTGGCAGTGAAGTTGGTTCTACACGAAACTGACATCATATCTATGCATAACAAAGTGCATTCTTCTGACCATATATTTGTTACGAACTCTTTTATTTAAGAACTAATTAGAAGTAATTGTTTTTGTACAATTTTCCAGTGCTGTACTAATCTCTATTTTTGAAGGAAAGAAGAAAAATATCTCTTTTTAGACACTTTACATGCACCTTGAGGCACAGTTGGGAGAGTTTGCAGAATGCCACACACAAGTCTTTATTATTTCTTTTCTTCCTGAGAGGGAAGTCATATGCTCTGCGTCATATGTCATAACGCTCTATGACAGGGGCCAGCAAACTATGCCTTGGAGGCCAAATTCAGCTTTTTTACAGTTTTTGTGCAGTCTGTGAACTAGGAATAGTTATTATGTCTTTAAATGGTTAAACAAAATCAAAAGAAGAATTATATGTCACAACATGATAATTATGTGAAAATCAAATTTCACTGTCCATGAATAAGGTTTTATTGGAACACAGCCATGCTCACTTGTTAATGTACTGTCTAAGGCTGCTTTTGTGCTACAGTGGCAGAGCCCAGTAGTTGCAACAGAGATCATATGAACCACACATTCTAAAACATCTACTATCTGGCTTTTTACAGAAAAAGGTTGCTGATCCCTCTCTCTGGTCTGTTGATATCTAGGAAAGATCTCAGTATCTACTGTAATTTGTTAAGAAGAATGTACGAAATGTATATACCTATTGAGGAATTGTGCTCAATAGGCATATACATTTCGTACATTCTTCTTAATAATTCACAGTAGAATAATGATGATAATCTATTACATTTTTATTTTAGACTTTATAAATTGTTCCCATATACACCATTTATATTTATAAAATGTGTCTCAGACACTTCAATTATTGGCAAAGGCTGAAGGTTTATCATCACCTCACTAGGTACCAAGCCCTTTCTCTCCAAAATTTGGCCTTGAGGTGGTTTTGGTGGCCATACCTGGGGTAACCATATAATTTTTCTCCAAACTGAGATACTTTTGATAGTAAAATTGGCAACTATTAGTAATTACACCAACAACACATATAAATTGAAACTGTCCCAGACAAACCAGGACGTCCCCATAAACCAGGACATATGGTCACCCTGGTTTAGTGCTCATTTGGATTATAATTAACTCTAAAAGTCAACATAGCTTAATTCTCTTAAGGCTTCAGAAAGTTACATTTACTTTTGTCTTTAGGAAGCTCTTTCTGTGAGACAATTAATCAATCATACTTCTTGTTTACACCAAGCTTGCTTGTGACAGAAGAACTTAAGTAATGATAATAAGATTGGGCAAGCATTAGGTAAGAAAGCCTAGTGTATAACCATATACAGAAATATTTCATTCGACAGTTATTAATATGAGTAAACACCATCCATTGCCTTTTATTATTAATTTTTTTAAATAAATAATTTTCATCCATTCTGAACTGTAATAAGTATGACAGAAGTGCTCATGGATATGGAGAGAAAAAAGAAAATTTCAGCTACTTTAAAAAAATAAGACAAAAAATAAAATGATGGAGAGTAATAAATATGGCTTAGGTTCTCAGTAACTAATTCCATGTGGTTATGAATGCAGACTTTGATTTCTGAAAGGGACATCATAGAACATCTATTTCAATCCTTGGCTTTGTAGATGAAAGCACTATGGTACCAATTACTATATTAATCAGGCCTCTTTCAGTTGTGAGTGATATGAATCTAACTCAAGCAAACTTAAACAAAAATAAAGTCATTTATTAGTTCATGTAACTGAAAAGTCCATGTATCACTAGATTAAAACCTAACAGGATTCAGGAATCAAATGATGTCAGTAGGACTCTTTCTTGTTCCACCTCTTGTCTCCATTCTTAGGTAGGATCTCTCCACTTTAGGGTAATATGGCTGCCAGTAACTTCAGGTTTACATTTACCATCTCAGAGACTCCATAGAGAGTCCGACCAATGCCTGGGACTAGAGATTCATTGGCTCTGATCAGGCCTTATGGGACTAGAGATTCATTGGCTCTGATCAGGCCTTATGCTCATCCCTGACCTATCTTTTTTGGGAGTGGGGGCAAACACACAGATGCACCAGATTTGGGCCACATGCTCATCTGTGGATCTGCAGAAAGGAGTTTGCCATGCCTAAAGTGTATGGACTGATAGATTGGAAAACAAGTGGTTTTCCTATCAAAAAAAGAAAGTCAATGTCATTATAGAAAGAAAGGGAAATAATGCAGGGTGCAGAATCAGTAGCAATATCAGGTATCCCCACAGTAAGCCCTTCTCAAACACATGTGCTTTCTACTGCACTGTTCATGAATTACCCTGTGAAAGAATTACACGAAATGGTTTAATCTTAAACCATGATGAAATTATGTGACTACATACCCATTTCCGTCGAGCCAATTCCAACTCATAGCGACCCTATAGGACAGAGTCGAACTGCCCCACAGGGTTTCCAAGGAGCAGCTGGTGGAGGTGGATTGAACTGTTGAATTTTTTTTTTTTGGTTAGCAGTTGTAGCTCTTAACCACTGCGCTACCAGGGCTCCATGTGACTATATAGGGACATATATTAAAATTTACAAAAATACTATAGAATATGTAAATCCAAAATGAGAATGTTTTGTTTACTATATGGAGGGCACTATCACATATGACCCGGAGCCCTGGTGGTGCAGTGGTTAAGAGCTACGGCTGCTAACCAAAAGGTCAGCAGTTCGAATCCACCAGCCGCTCCTTGGAAACCCTATGGGGCAGTTCTACTCTTTCCTGTAGGGTCGCTATGAATCGGAATGGACTCGACGGCAGAGAGTTTTTGGTTTTTGGTATCACATATGACAAGGAACCCTGGTGGCGCAGTGGTTAAGTGCTTGGCTGCTAACTGTAAAAGTCAGGGTTTGAATCCACCAGCTACTCTGCAGGCGAAAGAGGTGGCAGTTTGCTTCATTAAAGATTACAGCCTTGGAAATCCTATGAGGCAGTTCTACTCTGTCCTATAAGATCGCTATGAGTCGGAATTGACTTGCCAGCAACTTTTTTCTTTTTAATCATATATGATGTAGAATATAAAGATAAGAATGATACCTTCTCTTAAAGATGCTACATCTAAGTAGGAAGAGGAATATAGATGGTAGACTATGCTGTGGTTTCGGTATTATTAGTGCAGTAACCAACACTGTAAAACCTGCCAAGCAAAGGTCTTAGTCACAGTCTAATTTTATCAGAAGTTATATGCATGCATGAGAATAATTTTAATAAATTTAAAGACTACCAAATAATTTGCCAAGCAAGTATTTTCTTAATTTTAACTTTTTCCAATGAGAGGAAACACATTTCCTGTTAAAATCCAGTTATATAATTAGTACAAAACTTATTTTTTATTATTTATGACCATTTTAGAATAATTCCAAGCATTAATATATTTGTTTAAACTCTCCTTTACATATAAACATATTAAGATTAAATTATAGCATATTTTTAAGCATTATAATACCAGATGTCTTGTAACTATGAAAAGAAATATTATAGTTGTCAGTAATTATGTTTTCTATGTCAGCAAATACTTACCTAATATTTATGAATGGAACAATAAACTTGGCAAAATAAAAGTTTAACATTCACAAAGACAAATTTTCAAAGTATTTACCTATTGTCTCATTTGCTCAATATAGTTTAAAATTTAGCATACATTATTAACTATTCTTTGTAGCATTTACAAATAATAAAGAAAAATAATTATTTTACTGAATTTCCTTATTTTTCTTAGGTATAAAAGAATACTAAGTCTCAACATAAAGCGGTCATATGGTCCAACATTTGTCTGAGCCACAGCCACACAGCTATTTGTATTTTTCAATTGCTAACGCTTAATAAGCAGTCACTTAAAGTATTTTCCAGCTGTATAAATGGAAATTTCTCCAGAAGTAGATGGTTAAACATGCATCAAAATCAGAAGACAAAATTTATTAGAAGCCACAAAGGTAATGAATGATTTCCTCCTGTGACACCTTGAAGTATAGCAACACTCTGTTAAACCCACTGGAGTAAATTCTCATAAATTCTAGTTTTATTTAATTTTTATATTAGAATTATTGCAATGTCATGCTTCATTTTCTACTATAATATCATACAAAAATTCTGAAGTATTTTTAAGCTGAAATGTTTATAGAGTGCCTTCATTTTTTAAGATTTGATTTTACCAACTGAAGATTATTTTGCAGTTCACCAAATTCAGTCTAAAAGGAGTAAAGACAAGGTTTCAAAAGCAGAGTTCAGATGCCTCTTTTATCCCAGAGTCTATCACTGGACATTTATAGCACTGGCTGTTAGGGGAATTTTTCTGAAAACATAAATAAGGAGAAGTAGAACTTGCAAAATGCCCCAAGTCATAAAGGAAGATAAATCTTCATAATTATATCTTAGTTAGTTTTGCTCTTTTCTACCCTGTAGACTAACACATCTTTTATTTCTTAAATGAATCCTTTCTGCCAGGAGAAAAAAAATGACTAAAGGCAGCAGCATACATAAAGCCCCCCTCTTTTAGCAGTCAATTATTGAAATAATTAAAGAATATATTCAGGAAGGGTGTTTAAAAATTGTGTTTCAAAACGTACTTGCGGATTTCCAACTATAATAAAAGGCATATGAAAAATGCTATCCTTATGTAAAGGGGACTGTGTCTGGAGAGAATATGTTAGGAGCTGTTTTCCCAAATGCTAATTTATACTGATTAATCATTTAGCTCTTCCTCTTTATGAATAAGCACATTATTTGACAAGAGTTCACCATGGTTAAAAAATAGAGGGAAAAGAGGTGTTCTATACATAAGACCACCCTTTTTTGAGATGTGTGTGTGTGTATATATATGTTTAACAAACTGCATCTTCCACTAAAAAAAAAAAAGCCTTTAAAAAATGAATTCAGTTGTGAATTTCTCTAAATCCTTTTAGTTTACTAGAGTCTTTTTGGAGTGTCACTAAATTTGGGTTACTGTAATCAACTAAAATTTCCAGACACAGTATTTTTTTAAAATAAAATTGTAGAAAGAATCAAGATAGAAAATATTAATGTTTAATATTCATAAGCATAGTTACTGGAGTTTCAAAATTATTTAAGGCAAATATCATATAAATATTTGCGAATCTGTCTGCACCTATCTTTCGTCTTCCCCCCTGTTTCCATGACATAGAGGTCCCTCTTCTTATCTATGGAAGGTGCCCTCTTCCTATTCATTACTCTATTCCCACTCACTATTTCAGGGGCCACCTTTTTCCTGCAACTTCTATTTCTACCCCTGTACTCCTTCCTTTCCCTCAAGTCTACATTGCTGTCCAGACATTTTCACTTGCTTTCTGTATTCCTGTCCTTCACTGTCTAGGAAGTTTTACATTCTTATTCTTTCTTCCACTGCTTCCTCTTCGCTACCAAACTTCTTCAAAGATATGTCTACAACCACTTTCTCACTTTGTTCAACTCTCACTTACTTTGCATCTTAGTATAGTTGCCAGCCATATGGGTCCCCCAAACTGCTCCTGAAATCAGCAGTATCCTTTGCGTTAAAACCAACAAGTATTTTTCAGTTCTTGGCCTTTTGACTTCTTGGGATCACCTGATGGAGTTAAATACCCCAAACTTCTTAAAGACTATCTTTTCTTCGCTTCAGTCACTGCATTCCCTCGCTAGCCATTCCTTCTTGGATTCCTCAGGAGATTTCTCTTTATTTGACCATTTATTGTATATTAGCATCTCTCTGGTTTATAGGTTCTCTCCATTTCTGTTTCTACATGCATTCTTTAACAAGTTTATCTCTTACTTTAGTTATACACTAATAACAAACAAATCTAGTTCTCAAACTCAGATTTTCTTCCTCATCTCCAGGTAATCACATCTGTCTTCTGGTCATCTCCATGTTTTTTTCTGCAGATACCTCAAAGTCAAATCTTGACACATCAACAGAATGCATTTTGGATAATCTGGGATGGTCCATGTAATTACAAAGTCAACAACTAACATTTATTTTAGTTCTATGTCTTGTGTTCCAGGCCTTGTGCTATGTGCTTGACATTCCTTATCTCATTTAATTCTCACAACCTTCTGAGGTAAATTTCCTCATTTTATAAGTGAAGAAATTACAGCCTGGAAAATTTAAGTAACATTCCCAGTGTCAGCTAGCTCTAAGTGGTAGGCCGAGGTTTGAAGACAGGTTTTTCTGACAACAAATTGTACACTTATAGCTACACCTTTATGCAGTCACCCACATTGTCTCACAAAGCCATATATGTTGATGCTGATTTTAAAATGCAATCACACATCTCCGCATGAAGCCAAATACTAAGCTATTGAGAAATATATGAACATAGTTAGCTATTTTAACTTTCAGTTGGTTGATTTCTTGTAGCTGCAGGTACTACGATTGAGTAAAATGGAGAAGCCATTGGCTTTTTGACTATCCAGATGGATAGCCTACACTGCTCCAATTCACTAAATATTTGCTTAATTCCATCCTTCATTTAATCTGTATATTCGAAGTCTAAAGATGATTTTGAACAGAGATATTGGCATTTGGTATTTCAGTAATAATTATATTACTTACTAGTCTATCTTTTCAACATTCATTCTCATAATTTCACCTTACATTAAGCTAAAAACAAATTTTAAATTGTCACTAAATGTATTTAGTGTCTCTTTTTGATATTTAAAGCAATTCTATGTTGGTAATTTGAAGATGTTTTGATAAAATTACTTTTCATCCATATTCTTAAGCCATATGTTCTTTTAGCAACACATGCTATGAGAAAGTATAATAATTGCAAAAAAACTAGTGAATATTTATTGAGCATCAATTATGTACAAAGCATTGTGCTAAGATTTTATATATAGAGTAATTATTATAGCTTCATAATAGAGTAAAATACTTAACACATGTTAGGAAATAAGGACACAGCCTGGAACATAGTAAGTACTGTAGAAATATTTATAATATCACTATTGTTCTTACTATTATTAAAGGTAGGACTGTATCAATCCTTACAACTAAATCTGTGAGATAGTTACTTCTATTATCCACAATATATGGATAAGTTAACACAATTGTCCCAGGCCACCTGGCTTGGGTGAAACTTTGTGAAGAACCAGGAAGCCTAATTCCAGAGCCCCATCTCTTAAACACAACACTAAGCTGCTCCCTAAGTTGGATTTTCCTGTCTAAATGAAGAGACCAATAAACGTGTGATAACTCTTTAACCTCATTAAGGTAAATAAAAATACAAGATTCCATATTCACCTGTCATTTTGGCAATGACTAACTATTCAGAGAGTCCCAATGAGTAGAGGCCAGAGCAGAAGAAGAGTCTTTCATTTCCTGCTCAAGGAAGTATGAGACTGATAAGTCTTTCTATAGGGCAATTTATGACACACATGAAAGGTGTTCATGTGTATGTATCCTTTAATCAAGCAATTCTGTGTCTAGGAATCTATCCTACAGAGATGGTCTAGACATGTGCAGAGCTCATTTGTGAATAGCAAACCCAAAAATGAGCTAAATGTCTATTCACAGGGAATCTATAAAGTAATTATCATATTACTACACGAGAGAGTGGTATGAAAAAATCAGCCATTAAAAATCATACTATAAGCAATACTTACTGACAAAGGCAATGTTCATAAACTATTACTAAATAAAAATACATGCTATAAAATAATAAACAAATGCTATCTTTTTTGTAAGGAGCCCTGGTGGCCCTGGCAGCACTTGGCTGCTAAGCAAAAGGTTGGCAGTTCGAACCCACCCAGCAGCTCTGTGGCAGAAAGACCTGGCAATCTGCTGTGTAAAGATTACAGCCTAGGAAACCCTATGGGGGCAGTTCTACTCTGTCACATGGGGTTGCTATGAGTTGGAATTGACTCAATGGCATCTAACAAGAACAACAACAACCTTTTTTTATGAAGAAAACAATAAATATCTGTATACACACATGCACGCACAAATGAACACAAACATACAAAATACCTTCAAGAAACTCTAAAAAGAATCCACCAAAATATTCATTGGTTATCCCCGTGTGGCAGATTAACAGGGAATTCTGACTCATTAGGTATAATTTTTTGAATTATTTTTTTTTTACATTGAGTGCATATTGATTCTGTAACTGAAAAAAAGAAAAACAAATGTTATTTTTTTAAATATAATTATAAACAAGATAAAAATATTGAGTGTTTTTTTCCTATTATGTCACAGTGAGTCTGTGTGACAGGAACTGATGACATCTCTAAGAAAAGGGGCAGATGACACAGACAAATAAATACATGCTCAGCATCAGTTTATGACACCAGGAAAAATCCTATTGCATTTGACTCAAAGTTGAGTTGCCAAGGTCCACCTTGACAGCTGGGATATTCCTCCCTTAAGAAGCACATTTCTTCTTTCACAGGGAGACTGCAACTCATCCTTGTCGTTTCCTTCCAATGGAACATATACAGTGGGAGATTGACAGCTTGTTAACAGCTAACTAGGAAGAGTAGGAAAAAAGTAAGCCTTGTGCAACCAAGTGGGTGCATTTCCCTCCTATTATGCTGAAGACTAAACCTCGCATAACTGCAAGGAGAAAAAAAATGTACACTTTATGTACCGATGTATAATGTTAATATGTGTTAAGAGTCTAAATCCTGGATCCAGAAAAAAAAATGTGTGTGTGTAAAATAAACAACTTTTCATTGGCATTGAAAATATGTGCATATTTCTTACATGGGAAAATGGCATTCCAGCTCATTAAATTGTGTCAAGAATCATAGCTAAAACTCAACACAGACTGGCGTGGGGTGGCAGCTGAATACTATGGACTGTGCAAATAATGACAAGGAAAGCCTTCATTCCCAAACCACTTAGTGCAAATTCCAGCCAACTCTACACACTCCAGAGGTACTAACATTATGCACAGAGGAAATTAGGTTTACACCCACATCATACAATGTATTTTTTAGGATAGACGTGTGGGAGGAAACTCTGATAGCTGCACAGATGTAACCAACATCACCAGAGAGTGCAGTTTCTAGTTCCTGTTCCCACCACCCCTTCCCAAGGGAGCCAAGATGTGATGGAAAGTACCTATCTATTGCAGAACTTCCAAAGAACTCCTGAAATCAAGCAGATGAGGCATAGATTAGAGCCTCTCTATCAGACCATGTTATTGACTTTCAGATCAGGTTAAATGAAGCCCAGATTGGACGAAAGCAATCCAATCAAATTTCCATTTAAGTCCAGGTAAAGGGGGCTTAAGAGCCTAAATTATTCAGAAATTGGCCTTGGTCTCATTTTCTCTTCACCATCAAAGTTTGTCAAATATAAAGTTACCCAGAGAATTCTAGACAGACAGAACAAATAAAAAAGCTTTAGTTAAAACTCCTCTTTATTATATATCCATTTATGTAATGTTTACCGGATACCAAATCTGGACAAGTAATATGAATTTTGGCATTGTTATTTCCTTCAAGGAGGTAACAATCAGGGACAACAGAGGCACAAAACAAATACTTAAAACAGAATGCATTAAGTTATCAGACTAGGAAGCATTGGAAAGGAGCAAAGGTGTAGTCATACAGATGGCCTTATAAGGGAGATTCATGATCTTTCAGCTGAGTTTAAATTGATGGTAAGAAAAGTCTTTGAAACACTTGATTGGGAGCATCCTCCTTTCTAGCTCAAATAACATCCCCCTTCCCTCTTAGCCTCGCCAGTCAGACTCTACCCTTGACAGTAAACATCATGGATTTCGGAGAGGGAGAACTGGCTGACAACATTTCATCCCATTCAGCCTTTCTGGTACCGTCAAAGGCTGCCCTTCTCAGTTTCTCTCTGCAGTGCCAGTATCAGGTAGATACTGCAGTGAAGGTTTTTACTTACTTTATATTGCCTGTGCAAACAAAGCTGGAGACACAGGTTCAGTTTTTGTCCTTTTTTAATATGGTAGTTTTCTTCCAAATGCTTATTCATCATTTTTTAAAATGGGCTCAATTTGGAACTATCATAAAACAAAATATGAATATACATTATATTACAAGGACAAGCATTTTCTAAGAAGGGGTGCAATGCATCCTTCTTGGGGTTCGTGTTTTACTCTTCCTTGCACAGGGTCCAAACAATTCTGATCTATTAACTGGACATTTAAAATGAAGTTTTATTACAAGAAATGATAAAATGTTCAGTTCCTTATTTTGTATTTTACTTTGTCTAATATTGGCTGGCACATTTGTACATGTCTGTCAAATAGCTACTCATTATCTGCATTTCTTGTCCCTTCTCTTGGAAAATATAAGCACACATATTTATTACTAATGAGGTTAGGAAAAGATTGATTTTCCTCTGTTTTACTACTGAATGAATAATTCTTTAACAGCTGCAAAACATTAAATGTTAAGTAGAAATACAACGTTGCTTCCTAACATGGTTCTAGAATAACAAAATGTCACAGCTTCACACTTGGGAAGCTTTGTTGGGCTCACTAAATGCTGTTCTCACTTTTATAGGCAATAATACTTGGGGATGTGAAAAATAAGATGGCAGGGAAGGACATCTGCCTGTGAAACACAAAAGCACAAAACTCCAAACCTAAGAAGCCAAATCCCTCCAAAAGCTTCAATCATTGGTTAGTTATCAATTCTTAGAGAGTTCCCAACAAAGCAGATGACACAAAATGTTGCCCAGCTCAAGGGAGAGTAGACACGCCAAGTACTTAACAAACAGGAAAGAGCTCAGATGTAATTGATTGTAAACAGACTTTCACTGAAGTTAAGTTCTAGCGTTAGGTGCTGTCCTGAGCTTGCTTGTGTTCCTAGTGAGAGTGGCAGGGCCTGCACTGAAGCCTGAAGAATTGTCTGGTAAGATACCCGGTTCTGAAACCTAAAGAAAGAATACTTGGCTAAGCAAGGGTTGGGTTAGGTCTGCAGTAATTAGAGAAATGCATAAGGTCCTTCTTAATAAGGACTTAATATGGAAGTTCTCCCAAAGGGGAAAAAAAAAAGTTTTATTACTTTCATAGCTACCAAGTGTTTAAACTATCAGGCAAAAAAGGGAAATTAAGAGTAAATAGACTGTATTTTTATTTAAGTCAATACATGAAAATTAGTTTCACCGTTAACTCACAGATCCATTATCTTTCATATTTTCCTGCCTATTGTGACTACTATTATTTTAATGAAAGGATAAGTGACTTGTACAAGGCAACATTTTACTTTGTTATAAACTATGAAAAAGGGGAAACAAATACATCTCTGTTCTTGTAGGCACGAGAAAGTTTTACATCTCTTTTGACTGTATTCTGATCTTACTAGATCAAAGCATATTTTCTTTCCAAATCAGAAAGAAAACCTTGAAAGTAAACTATAAAGTTCATGCCACACTTTTTGTATTTATCAGTGCTATTCTGAGACTACAATATGCTGGAACTATGATTAAATCTGAATCACATCACAATCTTCTGAACCACCTCAAGTGTCTCACCCTCATCCTATAATGGCTATTGGACTGCTCCTCACAGAATAATGCACTTCAGCTTTGATTAATTTTTATTCTGCATCAAAGCAACACTATTAGAATAAGTTTCTCTTTCTGTTACTTTTATAAGTTAAGGAGGCAGATGTGGCTCTAAACTTGACTTACCGTGGCTCTTGGCTCTACAATCATTCTGCCTAGAACAGTCTTATTATGCTGCCAAAAATAATAGGCAGTGCTCCACCAACAAAATATATGATGATATTATTTTTCCAATATTCCTGACTATAATGTTTTCCTGGGAAATTGTTCCAAACCCAAGAACACACTTAGTAGTAGGTAGAGAGTGGGCTTCTAAATTCTACAAGGATGGACGAGCAGGCAGCAATCTCTGTCAGTGTCAGCACTTTGACTGGAAACAGAGCCATTGTCCCTGTGGATGTCTGTTGTTCATAAGCAGGATGCTATAAAAATGGATAATGCCTATATATTCATGGTATGGTGTAAAGGGGATATTTAATGATATTTCCCAATGAGTATTGAAATGGTCAAAAACAGAGAGCACCCATCCATCCACCCATCCATCCACCCATCCATCCACCCATCCATCCACCCATCCATCCATCCATCTATCCATCCATCCATCTACATAATCTTTCAAAATCCTCTGGCTTTTGCTTCTGTGAATATCCAACATAATAATACATTTTGATGTGCTTAATGTAGTGTATACAAGTGAAAGTCATATCCAGTCAACCTTTTAAGCCAATTGTTTTGTTTTAGGCTTCAAACCAGTGGGGGGTCCAATGGGATGATCCAAGCTGTCACTCTAAAACATTTAGAGATGCCAGATTCTAATTAAGCAAATCAACTCTGATGCCTGACTTCAGTGAGACAAAGGGTGCCATCAATTTGATAAGACTCAGCTAAGCAGGGTTTAAAATTAATTCATAATTTCTTTTATGTTTATCATGTGTTGTGAAAATGAACTGCCATTCAATTTGTCATAAGCTATGCAAAAGCAGAAGATTTAATTTCAGGCAGTGTTCTGGAAGGCCTGGGTAGTTTGGGAGCAAATTATGATTCCATACGGTGAACTTCGGGTAATTGAAACAGCGAGAAAAACTATCAGCTGTGCAGTATTGATATTCACTCTCAAAGTCTACACATATTTGCACAATTAGGGAATTTCTGCCTGTTTCTCCCTATAGTTAACCCTCAGAAGTTCCCCAAAACACCCTTTATCAAATGCTACCAAATAAACATGTAAAACGTTTTAAAATTTCTTATAATTGTGAAAAAAGGGATAGGAATTGTGCGATTTCAGAAGTAGTGAAGGTAAATGGTGACCATTAAGTAATTTATCATCAGTATTTGTATAATATAGTATAAGTTGGCATTTACTATTATAAATTTATAACTATGAGCAGTAGACTTGTTTCAAGAATCAACATAGAGATTCAATAATTATAAATGACTTATGAGAATTATGTCACTATCAAATATCTGAGGAGAAATTATAAGGCAGTTGTTTGAAATCAGAAATAATAGGAAGTGACTATTGAAAAACGTCAAGGAATTTTAGATGAAATACTCTGTCTCCCTATCTGCAAATATTTTCAGATAGGCTAGTCACACTCATTCTTGTTATTAAGACTTGGAGTAAAAGCTTCATCTCCAAATTTAATTTGTTAAGACCAGATTTTCAGAACAAAGCATAATCAAGTCCATCATTTTATATAAATGCTAAGGAATTCAACACAAAACTTAGGAAAGAGGACTTCTGGCAAAATGGCGCCCTAGGCAGAAGCACCACGCCGTCGCTCCACAGGAAAGATCCGAAAAACTAAGCTGAACAGAGAAAACAACAATCATGAAACCCTAAAACATCAAATGAAGAGATAAAGAACTCAGCCAAGCACCAAAT
>NW_004444046.1:9205838-9223312 GCF_000243295.1 Trichechus manatus latirostris | reverse complement strand
ATGTCACTGAACTGTGCATGTAGGAATTTTTTGAAATGGTGTATCTTTGGATATGTATATTTTCACCAAAAAAAAAAAAAAAAAAGGTCAAGAAGGGAGAGGGTTGACATGTTGTGGGGTTGTTAACCAATGTCATAAAACAATATGTGTACTACGGTTTCATGGAAACTATTTGTTCTGTAAGCCTTCACCTGAAGTACAATAAAGAAAAAAAAAATAATAAAAGGCCAAAAAAAAAAAAAAGAACTTAGGAAGGATACTTCAACTCATGTTGATCTAATCACTGGTATACCTGGTTTTACTGCACTTGCTTTATCGCACTTCACAGATACAGCGTTTTTTACAAATTGAAGGTTTGTGGCAACCCTGGGTTGAGCAAGTCTATTGGCACTATTTGTCCAACAGCTTGTGCTCACTTTGTGTCTCTGTGTCACATTCTGGTAATTCTTGCAATATTGCAAACTTTTTCATTATTATTGTATCTGTTATGGTAATCTGTGATCAGTGATCTTTGATGTTATTACTGTAATTGTTTTGGGGCACCACGAACTGTGCCCATATAAGATGGCAAACTTAATTGATAAATGTTGTGTGTGTTCTGACTGCTCCACCGACCAGCTGTTCCTCAGTCTCTCTCCCTCTCCTTGGGTCTCTGTATTTCCTGAGACACAACAACATTGAAATTAGGCCAATTAATAACCCTACCATGGCCTCTAAGTGTTCTAGTGAAAGGAAGAGTCACACGTCTCTCACTTTAAATCAAAAGCTTGAAATGATTAAACTTAGTGAGGAAGACATGTCAAAAGCCACGATAGACCAAAAGCTACATCTCTTGTACCAAACAGTTAGCTGAGTTGTGAATGCAAAGGAAAAGTTCTTGAAGGAAATTAAAAGTGCTGCTCCAGTGAACACACAAATGATAAGAAAGTAAAACAGTCTTCTTGCTGATATGGAGAAAATTTCAGTAGTCTGGATAGAAGA
Source organism: Trichechus manatus latirostris (assembly GCF_000243295.1). NCBI lineage: Eukaryota > Metazoa > Chordata > Mammalia > Sirenia > Trichechidae > Trichechus > Trichechus manatus. Next base: position 9,222,331 of record NW_004444046.1, on the reverse strand, counting down.
TCAAACCAGCCAACACATTCCCTTAAGCCAAAGCCTAATCCAGAGGAAGGTCCTAGCTCTTTTAAATTCTATGAAGGCTGAGAGAGGTGACGAAGTTGCAGAAGAAATTTTGAAGCTAGCAGAGATTGGTTCATGAGGTTAAGCTGTCTCCATAACACAAAAGTGCAAGGTGAGGCAGTAAGTGCTGATGTAGAAGTTGTAGCAAGTTATCCAGAATATCTAGCTAGTTGATGAAACTGGCTACACTACACAACAGATTTGCAATGTAGACAAAACAGCCTTATATTGGAAGAAGATGCCATCTAGGACTTTCATAGCTAGACAGACGTCAATACCTGGCTTCAAAGCTTCAGAGAACAAGCTGATTCTTTTGTTGGGGGCTAAGGCAGCTGGTGACTTTAAAGTTGAAGCCAATGCTCATTTACCATTATGAAAATCCTAGGGCCCTTAAGAATTATGCTAACACTACTCTGCCTGTGCTCTATAAATGGAACAACAAAGCCTGGATGACAGCACATGTTTACAATATGTTTTACTGAATATTTTAAGCCCACTGCTGAGACTTTCTGCTCAGAAAAAAAAAAGATTCCTTTCAAAATATTACTGCTCATTGACAATGCACCTGGACATCCAAGAGCTCTGATGGAAAAGTACAAGGAAATTAATGTTGTTTTCATGTCTGCTAACACTACATCCATTCTGTAGCCCATGCATCAAGGCGTAATTTCAATTTTCAAGTTTAATTATTTAAGAAATACATTTCATAAGGTTATAGCTGCCATAGATAGTGATTCTTCTGACAGATTTCTGGCCACAGTAAATTGAAAACATTCTGGAAAGAATTCACCATTCTAGATGCCATTAAGAACATTTGTGATTCATGGGAGCAGGTCAAAATACCAACATTAACAGGAATTTGGAAGAAGTTGATTCCAACCCTCATGGATGACTTTGAGGGGTTCAAGACTTCAGTAGAGGAAGTAACTGCAGATACGGTGGAGACAACTAGAGGACTAGGATTAGAACTGGAGCCTGGAGATGTGGCTGAATTGCTGTAATCTCATGACAAAACTTTAATGGATGAGGAGTTGCTTCTTATGGACAAGTAAACAAAGTGGTTTCTTGAGATGGAGTCTACTCTTGGTGAAGATGCTGTGAACATTGTTGAAATAACAACAAGGGATTTCAAATATTACATAAACTTAGTTGATAAAACAGTGGCAGGGTTTGAGAAGACTGACTCCAATTTTGAAAGAAGTTCTACTGTGAGTAAAATGCTATAAAAAAACATCACAAACTACAGAGAAATCTTTCATGAAAGGAAGAGTCAATTGATGTGGCAAACTTCATTGTCGTCTTATTTTAAGAAATTGCCACAGCCAAACCAATCTTCAGCAACCTCCACCCTGATCCCTGATCATCAGCAGCCATCGATATCAAGGCAAAACTCTCCACCAACAAAAAGATTATGACTTGAAGCCAGCACAACAAGGAAAGGTCATGGAAGCTCCGTAGATACATCCAAACTCCCTGAGAGACTGAATTGCTGGGCAGACAGCTGTGGGGAACATGGTCTTGGGAAACTTCTGGCTCAATTGGCATTACACAGTCTTTAAAGACAATGTTCTACATTCTACCTTGGTGAGTAGTGTCTGGGGTCTTAAAACTCTGTGAGCAGCCATCTAAGATACTCCATTGGTCTCACCCCTTCGGGAGCAAGTAAGAATGAAGAGAACAGGATACAAGGAAAAGATTAGTCTGAAGGACTAATGGACCACAGCTACCAAGGCCTCCACCAGACTGAGTCCAGTACAGTTAGATGGTGCCCAGCTACCACTACTGACTGCTCTGACCAGGATCAAAACAGAGGATCCTGGACAGAGCTGAAGGATGTAGAACAAAATTCTAACTAAAAAAAAAAGACCAGATTTACTGGCCTGACAGACTGGAGAAACCCCGAGAGTATGGCCCCTGGTCACCCTTTTAGCTCAATGAAGTCACTCCCAAAGTTCACGGTTCAGATGGGGATTGGACAGCCTGATAAAACAAAACAGGACTAATGAGGCACAGCAATCCAGGGACAAGGACTAGAAGGCAGGAGGGGACAATAAAGCTGGTGATAGGGAACCCAAGGTTGAGAAGGGACAGTGTTAACCATTGTCATAAGGCAATATGTGTACTAACTGTTTAATAAGAAACTTATTTGTTCTGTAAACCTTCATCTAAGGTACAAAAAACAATTATCTATGTGAGATCAAATTGACAACAGCAACTCAAAAGGTTTGATGGGAAGCCTACGAGGCAGTGAGTTGAAGATAATGGTGATGGAATAATTTGGGAAAGGATAGTGAGAACAGCAGCACAACTGGAAGAATGTAATCGATGTCACTGAATTGTACATGTAGAAATTTCTGAAATGGTGTCTCTTTGGCTATGTATATTTTCACCAAAAAGAAAAAAATTTCAAGAAGGGAAAGGGTTGACATGTGGTGGGGTTGTTAACCAATGCCATAAAACAGTATGTATACTGACTGTTTAATGAGAGACTATTTCTTCTGTAAACCTTCATCTAAAGTACAATAAAAAAATTTTTTTTAAAAAGATTATGACTCACTGAAGGCTCAGATGGTGGTTAGTATTCGTTAGTAATATTTTTTAAGTAAGTTATGTATATTGTGTTTTTTAGACATAATTCTATTGCACACTTAATCGACTACAGCGTAGTGTAAACATAACTTTTACATGAACTGGGAAACCAAAAAATTTGTGTGACTCGCTTTATTGCGATACTCGCTTTATTGTGGTGGTCTGGAATCAAATCCGCAATATATCCTAGGTATGCCTGCAACTGGTTCCATCATCTCCTCAGATGAGAACTAGGTATAATACACACTGTGGACCAACAACCTACAAGACATACTATTGGAGCATAAAAACTTTAAAAGTGAGTTCTAATTCATTCACAGTTTTATTTTTTTGCTCCTAGAACAGTGCCTAAAACATAAGTTTCAATATATTGTAGTTGATTACACACAATATGCTTTATATTTAAGACCAAATAGTCATTTATGTATTCAAGATGCACAGAACCATTTTTAAGAATCCCAACCTAAATATCATCCAACTTCTTTTAGATGATAAAAATGGGCTCTAGGCTGGATACTTTACACATTAGTAGCCCTACCACTCAAAAAATGACAATAATATTTCAAAGGTGACAAATGCATGTTTTATGATTATTTGTGCAAGAACACAAAACAAGAATTGAATTCTCTGTTAAAAGAAACTCTGAAATGCCTTTTTTTCATCTTTAATATCACTATAGGAGACAAGAAAAGTGGATATGAAAACCAAATCTTAAAAACATTTTTCTGCCAGCTGGAAACCCTTATGTCTGTTTTGACAATCCTATCACACATATACAGACTGTCACAAAGGGAAGATCTTTCAGTTGCCTCTCAGGAAGATCATTATGAGCCTTTTTTATTGATCGCTTCCTGTGGTATGTCTAATCCTCCTTGTGGTTTTGTGCTATCCAGGGAACCTGTTGTGTGTAAACAACCACAGGTGATTAGCGATCAATGAATGATTTTAACCTTTGAGATAAATGCAGTAGGACAGGGACCTTCATGTTAAGGGCTGTTTAGTTTTCATTCCCTACAGATTTAACTTGACTCTTTTCAGCGGAATGGAGAAGAACATGGAAAATCAATGTTGCTGGTTGAGTCCAACACCGTTGCGCTCTGATCACAAGTACTCTGTTAAATGAACATTTTCAGCTGAAATTTTAATCTACATCGTGGACAGCAGTTTTTCTGATATATGGAAATTTGGCATTTTTAGGTGTGCTTTTACAAAATATCCTATTAACAACTTATTAATTTAATCCTGTTTGTGAACCCCACACAACACAATGCCTCTCCAACTTAAGAGCAAATATGACACAGAAAAGATCCAAGGTCAAAGATCTTTAATTATCTAGATTAAATAAATGGTATTTTATGTGAATAACCAAAGAAAATATCACAACTCTATGGTTTTTGTGGGCATAATCTTAGAATAACAAAGCCTTGGAGCTGAAGGAGATTTTACAGATCACCTACTGCAGGAATTTCTAATATGACTAACCATCAGAATTACCTGGAGAGCTTTTCAAATGTAAATATTCCTGGGTTTTTCCTCCAGATATGCTCAATCAGAACCTGTAGGAGAACTGGTAATCTGTATTTTAAAAACGTCCTCAAATAAAGATCTATAAAAATATTGTAAGAGGAAAAAAGCAATGTATGTAACAGCATTATAGAATATGCCTGTTTAAAAAAAAGATTATATATATTTTCTCCATGTGCATACAAAAACTCTTTATAGTGATTCTTTCTGGGAGTAAGACTTTTAGCTTAGGTAAGGGAAGGAGATTTATATTTTTTTTTAATAAGCTTTTGGTATGCTTTGGATTTTTCTCATATGTCAATATCACACACACACACATACACACACACACAACCCCTCTAAAAAAAAAAAAACCTTTTAAAATAGTTTCATGGGGCCAATCTGTTAACCAATCAGGTTTGGGAAGCACTGATTTCACCCCTAAATATCATCCCTGAGTCAGCTGAGAGGAGAAAAGTTGTATGAGGTGTGCATCAACATTCTTACCCTCTGCTCTTACCACTGAGCACATCCTTCATAAATCACAATGCTGGGTCCCCCTGAGGAGATGCCTTCCTCAGCACCTATCTCTGTAGGAGTTGATCAAATGGGATGCAGAGTAGAGAAGGAGGGGTAGGAGCCTCCCCCAATCTGGAAGATGTCAAGCTCCACCATTACAGAAACCAAGTTTATAACTGATTAGGCATTTGATTCTTCCAGACAGTCGCTTCCTCTCCTTTACATTTTGTACATACTAGCATTATCAGTCAAGGCGGCCTAAGATATGCTGCAGTAGCAAAGAAACTCAAGATCTCAGTATATAGACTGAGACATTATTCATAACAAAAATGTATTTCTTGATTATCCTGCATGTGCAGTGAAGATCGTTGACAGGTCTCTGCTCATCCTAGTTAACTCAGTGACCTAGGCTGAGTCTCCATGGTCAACACATGCTTCCACGATCAATGTGACCTGACTGTGGGGACAGAAAGGAACATGAGGAGTCATACTCTGGCTCTTAAATATTCTGCTATGAAGTCACACTTTTGTTTAGATTGAAATCAATTAAAGCAATTCATATGGCCCCACCTAACTTCAAGGGACTTTGAAGTATAATCCTACCTGAACCAAGAACTGGAATACTTGTAGACAGCACTCAACCGTACTCAACATGGGATGCATTTTTTTTCTGTCTTCCATGCTTAAAAAGTGAGCTCCTTGACGACAAACACCGTCTGTTACTTATCTTTGTATCCCCAGATTTTGACAATTCATAAACCAAAAAAACCAAACCTGTTGTCATCAAGTCAATTCCGACTCATGGTGGCCCATGTGTTACAGAGTAGAACTGCTCCATAGGGTTTTCTTGACCGTGATCTTTATGGAAGCAGATCACCACACCTTTCTTCTGTGACACTGCTGTGTGGGTTCAAACTGCCAACCTTTAGGTTAGTAGTTGAAGGCAAACAGTTTGTGTCACCCAGGGACCTTGAAAATTCATAGATGCTCAATAAATATTTGATAAATTAATTAATGATTTGTTTATGTTTAATTGGGTATAAGTTCTATATTTAACCTAATATTAGTCCCATGAACAGTATTATTAACACCAGAACAACTACAGTATTGGGTAACATCAACAAATATTACATTTTAACATTTGAAATATCAGCAAAGCATCAAGGATTAATTCTTCAACATTTAAACACGAACATATCTTCTTGCTTAACTGACCAGAGCAACTGCTTTGCATTTTTTGATGGAGACATGTAACGCTACTACCCTACTTTGGACTAACCACACTCTGACAATACCCCAACATTTTACAGAGGTATTAAGCAGAGACATTGCAGATGATATAAAATCATTTTCAATTGTATAGTAGCTATTGATTGTTCATCTCTAACAAATGCTTACCAAAGGCTATGACTTAGAATAGACACAGGTTAAATGCTTATTTCTGCATGTTACCCTTTTTTGCTTTCCATTCTAAGTAATTAAAAAAAAGCCACTCACAAATTTTAGTTACTTAATTCTCGGAAGTAATAAATGAACTGCAATGTAAAGATCTGATTAAGGTACACCTTTTGTTCAGAATATCATCATTGAGAACTTCCGAGTCAATGATAAATCACAACTCCCAGTTTGAGCCACTACTAAAATTCATAAAGTTTAGTGATGTTGTTCTCTAAGGCAGAATCCTCATTTCATTTGTGCATATCTGAACATGTCTCATTGGCCAATGAGTTATTTTATAAACTCAGTTATCTGGAGTTTAGCTAATAATTAGGAAGGAAATAAAAAAATGCGCCTAAGTAACTAATATAGTCACAAAGTCTGTCAAAGATTATGCATTCATAACTACTAGTATATGCCCTTACTCAGAGCCAATGTATCTAATTTTGGTCCTATTTCTAACAGTCTTGTTGGTCTGGTTGCTCACCAAGTGGTCAGGGAGCTGCAATATGGAATATGTGGAAGAAGATGGAAAAGGAATAAAGAAAACTATTGGTTCATAATTTGAAATTTTTTTACAAATTAATTCAGAAAACTTTTATTGGTTTTCTGTGCATGTCTATGTCCATGAGTTCACGTGAGTTTTGTTTTGAATGATTTACATGCCGCTCTAGTTAGGAAATAAAAACAAACAAAAACTATTGTACTTTCTGTTATATTTCTGAACACTGAAAATAAATATATTAATCCAAGACAGATACAGTAAAACTCAAATCACTTCAAAATTCTCCACTTTGCTAATCTACTCACTGCCTAAGACATGATGGTGGGTGCTGAAAAAAGAGTACTAATTTTCAAGTGAAAAACTGAAGCAAGAAAGTCTCACTTTGGGGGCTATAATGTTATAATGGAAGTGGTACCACAGAACAGGGCATATATCTTGAAGACCTAAAGGAATGAAAGAATCAATATACTAATTCATGAAAGCTCACATAAGTTATTTCATTTGAAAGGTCCTTTCTTCAGTCTTGTGGTATCCATTCAGCTGAAAATTTCAATTTAGAAACTTGTCAAAATGCTACAGTAAACTGCAATAATAATGTCCATGTTTGCCATCTGCCACTATAATCATCCTGGTCTTCCACATGGATTCACAAAAGTATTACATGCCTTAGATGTAATTACTCTTACAGTGCTAGAATAAATAAGATCAAGAATTTTTAGTATGTTATTAATCTGAAACTTCTAAACCCATGGTATAAGGCCCTGAAGTAATGCAAATTAAATACACTGTAATAAACATGAAACGTGTGGTACTCAAGGAGAAGTGTAGGAGGTAGACACCTATATAGCCTTTCTCAAGATGAGAAACAGTGCCCTTAAGGAGAAAGCAGTTGTAGAGACTGGATTTATAAACAGACCAAGTTTATAAACTACAAAACCAAAATAAATATTTGAAACATAAAAAAAAAAAAAAAAACTACAAAAACTGGCCACTCACTTCTGTGTTATTTTGAGAGAGCCATTACATGGGATTCTGGATCTGATTTTAGCTTTAAGACAGCAGAAAGCCCACCCAGCATTTGTGTAGATAGAGAGAAGGAGAATTAAAATTCATTATCTCTTACAAGCTGGAATAATACACTCAGAACTTGATTCACTATAACATTTATACATTTGTACTACACAACAAAACTATAAGGTTGGTATCATTAGCCCCACTCAATGTATAAGAAAGGTTAAATATCTTACTCTGAAATTCCAGTTAAAGTTCATATTCTTTCAATTTTAACGTACTGTCTGAGGAAGAACAATTTTTTTTTTTCTTTCAAAAAGAGATTTCCATAATCTTCCCTTTAAACAGTGGCCTCTGCTTAGAAATTTCACTCTCAAGGAATTTTTTTTTTTTTTATTTAAGTCTTTAAACATATTAATGGCTGAAGTTACCTACTTTCCAGACATAATAAATATGCTGGGCATTGAGAGAGGGCTGATAAATGTAAACCAAAAGAGTTTCACATTTTGGAAAGAAGAGAAACAGAAGTCTTCCCAGTTAAAGGTAACTTTGGAAGACTTGAAAATGATTTTCTTAGAATAGGAGTTGGCAAACTTACTGTAAATGCCTGGATAATAAATATTTTAGGCTACTCAACACTGCTGTTGTAATATGAAAGCAGCCATAGCAATAAGTAAATGAATGGATGGGGCTGTTCTCCAATAAAACTTTTTTATGGACAATGAAATTTGAATTTCATAACCTTTTTACATGTCGCAAAATAAACTTCTTCTGATTTTTTCCAGCCATTTAAAATATATAAACCATTCTGAGCTTTCAGGCTGTACAAAAATAGGCAGTACACTGGATTTGGCCTGTGGGCTGTAGTTTGCTGACCCTGCCTCAGATGATTCTGCTCTTAGAGTTTCTTGTGCAGGTGTAAGTGAGAATAACACGTTTGAGAAAAAATGAAAAGGATATTATAAAAAGGATACCATTTATTTTAAAAGGTTAATATTAATATGAAAATTCAGAGATATTTATGAAGTAAATGATAATTGAGCACAACAGAACCCGTATCTATGAGAAGTGTTGGCAACTGGTTCAGTATTCTCCATGAAGTATGACCCTTGAAATCTGCCTAAGAGTTTTTAACCAGCTCAGAACACCATTTGCTGTAGGCTTTGCATTATCCACAGGGATTGGTTACATCTTTGGAGCCTCAAAATCTGTATCAGCTACCAACTTCCCTCACAGTGTAGTTCAATACTTTCTATTAGTTTACAAATTCTAACAATTTTTGAGCCCTGTATTACTTAAAATATTGCTTGTTTCACTAACAATTGGTTAAAAAGGCTCAAAGACACATGTACACAAAATGAAAAATTTCAGACAAACTAGTTAGTCTAGTCTATCCAAAATCTAATTTTCTCGTTTCAATGGATTTTTTTAGTCTCAATTTAATAGAAAGGCGCGCGCGCGCGTGCGCGCGCTTGTGTGTGTGTGTGTGTGTGTGTGTGCGCGCGCGTGTCTGCATACCATGTAGAGACTGCATATTCTCATGACAAACGGGACAAGCCACTTGGAACTTCAAAAGACTGGAACTTGACTAACTTTGTGGAGGAGTTGCGTTATTGAATTTTTTGTTTCTCCTGGGTTCCAATAAAACTAGCATCTATTGACCTTCAGGGCAGGTACAAAAATCCATAGTTTCATGCTGGACTACATAAAAGAGAAGTTTTAGATTTTACTCTTACAATTGATTCTTATAATGTCCCAAGATTTTTAGCTAAGGATTATACCTCTTTTTCACTAAGTTGTAGCTAAACCCCATGTCTGATATTTTGTAGCTGTATGACCTTGGGCAAATCCTTTAGCCTCTGTAAGCCTCAGGTAGTTAAACTGTAAATCAGCTGATTTGGGCAAGATAACCAGAGGCTTTGCTTGCTAGAAAACCAGTTTGGATTTGACGCAAAATGATGATGGCTTGGACTAGGGCAGTGGAAATAAAAAGGAAGCCAAAGACTTTAGAACTCTCAAGGGGAAAGAATTTAGCACAGAATTTAAGAGCACTGGCTAGTACTAAAGCCAGCTTTGCCTGTGAATAATGGAGTGATCTAGGACAGACTGACTAAGCACAAAGTCTCATCTTACTCGTCTGTGTAATGGAGGTAACAATATCTACCTCACAAGGTTTCAATGAAATATTGAAAATAAAACACTTAGTACAGGACCTGGCCATAAAACTTCACTAAATGTGTGCAACTTGGATCCACAATCAACGTCCATGGAAGCAGCAGTCATGAAATCAAACGATGTATTGCATTGGGCAAATCTGCGGCAAAAGACTTCTTTAACGTGTTGAAAAACAAAGATGTCACTTCGAGGACTAAAGTGCGCCTGACCCAAGCCATGATATTTGCAATCACCTCATATGCATGTGAAAGCTGGACAATGAATAAAGAAGACCGAAGAAGAATTGATACATTTGAATTAAGGTGTTGGCAAAGACTATTGAATATACCATGGACTGCCAGAAGAATCAACAAGTCTGTCTTGGAAGAAATACAATTCAGAGTGCTTCTTGGAAGCGAGGATGGTGAGATTTCAACTCACATACTTTGGACATGTTATCAGGAGGGACTGGCTCCTGGAGAAGGACATCATGTTTGGTAAGGTAGAGAATCAGCAAAAAAGAGGAAGGACCTCGAGGAGATGGAAGGACACAATGGCTACAGCAATGGTCTCAAACAAAGCAACGATTGTGAGGAGGGCCCCAGGACTAGGCAGTGTTTCATTCTGTTGTGCGTAGGGTCGCTATGAGTTGGAACAGACTTGATGGCACCCAACAACAAAAACAAATGTGTGCTGCTTTATTGGAGAACTTGCCACAGGTACACATAATCTCTCATGTCACTGAAGAGATATTCTAACGTTTTTAAATTAACCTCATCTGATACTTCAGTAGTGACATGTTTACTACAAAACTACAGCCTGAACCCATCCCGTGATTTAATCCTTACCTGATGGCTAATCTGGTGATCAACAGATCCATCAAGAGCTTTTCTGAGAAAATACTTTGAGAATATTGATTTAAAACCAAAACAAAAACTGCTATTCAAATATGCTTTTTCCAGAATATAAAAGAGAGGGAGAAAACCTCAGTTACCAGGATTAAAGAAAGGAGCCCTGGTGGTGCAGTGGTTAAAGTGCTCGGCTGCTAACTGGAAGGTCAATTGTCGGAACTTACCAGCCACTCCATGGGAGAAAGATGTAGCAGTCTGCTTCTGTCAGGATTACAGCCTTGGAAGCTCTACGGGGCAGTTCCACTCTGTCATATAGGGTTGTTATGAGTTGACAGTAGACTCATGTTTGGGTTTTAGTTTAGGATTAAAGATAAGCGTGCACAATGTTATCTCTATTTCAGGAAAAGACCAGAAAGCTAAGCAGCCAAGTGAGAAGGGACAGTTACTCAAGTAATTTTCATCCTGCATTAGAAAAAGCAAAAGCCATTTGAGTTTTAACATAATATCAAGGTAACTCATGGTTGGGATGATGATGAAACTATTTGCTTATAAATAAAATGCAAGTCTTCACTATTCACATTGTTATTCACTGTTTCTTGCAACCTCTTTATTAAACAACAAAGTAGGCTGAGCAACTTAGGTATTAATTAGTTTTATGTCTACCACAGAATGTAAAACATCTCAACACTTTTTAAAATAATTTTGTAAATTGCAAATATTATTTAAAATTGTAATTTACATATAGTTGCATTACTTGTATGTATGGCTTTTCACTAATGATATTATAAAGTCTTAGAAAGCAACCCTCTTTTGCAACTTCCCAAATACTGAGAAAAGTATTGTGCATCTTTCAGGTATTAAACATTTCTCTTTCAATGAATGGGATGTTTATTTATTGTTATGTACTAAAACAAGCTTCCCCAATTACAATATATTTATATAAAGAATCGTGATATAACAGATATATTAAGAAAAAGAAAATTTATCACAACCAAACTCAGCCTTTAAGATTTGGAGATATATAGGAGATTAACATTAATGGAGTACAGTGAGAGTTGGGTTGATGTTATTCGGAGCACAGAAATCACCTAGTCACTGCCTAATGGGATTTTTATCTATATTACAGGAGAATAAATAAAGTATCACAAGAAAGCTCAGTTGGTTTGTCTGGTAGTCATTGTCATCTTATCACATGTTTCTGAAAGAGGAAAGAGGAAAGGCTAAAAGGAAGAATGAATAATTGCATAAGATCGGATTCCTCCCAAAGTGCTTGGGGTCCTCTCAAGCACCAGTAAGTCTGAATCACTTTTAATTTTGTGGCAACTAAATAAACTGCATCTCAAACACCACTGTCTTTATTTACCACCCAGATATTGGCCACTTTTTCTATCCCTTCTTATTTCTTTCATTTCAATGCACTCTCTCTAGAATCCTGATCCGTAGTCATCAAATCCCCTTAATCTGAAGTTCCTTTTAAATGTCTAGCCTTAACTGAAATGTCGTTTATTGCTAGTGGAGGCTTATTTTTATTTCAGTGTCCAATGGTGGGAACCACATGCCCTTTCTCCATAATGAGGCTTCCAAACCACTCCTTTTTTATACTTCAGTTTCCTGCCACCCACTGAACTTCCAATCTCTTACTTCCAGTCCCATGAATCACTGAAAACTTTGGCATCTAATTAATAGTTCTTTCTACTCCCAAGTAGTTGAATGACTCCAGTGTCCCTCTGAATTTTTTATGTTTACCATCTTGTGTCTTTGATCACTGACTCCTACTTTCCCCATTCAATCATTCAATGATCCCCCAGATACCACTTTCCCGACTTTATACTCCTACTTGTCCCTAAAGTCCCATAAGTTTCTGGAATTCCTGCCCTTCTCAAGGCTTGGTTGTTTAGGACATCCTGTCATTCTTCAAGCATCCTTCCTATAAATCCCACCACCACTGCTGCCTTTAGGCTTAAGTTAATTCCTTTGATTTCAGGTGACTTCTACCAAAGGAACCTTAGCAGGTACTCCTACACTTACACATGAGCTAAGCTACAACACAGTAGCATCCTGAGGCAGCCAGTGTCTGGGATGAGTCACATCTAGCTGACCCCTCAAGTACATCAGTCATTCCCTGTGCTTCAACCAGTGACCCAGTCAGACAGCCTTAAGGAGTACTAAACTGATTAATTCTTTTGTTAGGCCTCTAAGAAATTTTGATGAAACCATCAGTCCAGGCAAGATTAAAGAAGAAAAACCATCTCAGGAAATCCCATTAGTTTAGCAGATAAGAACCAAAACCAAACTTGTTGCCATTGAGTCAACTCTGACTCATAGCATTCCTATAAGACAGAGCAGAACTGGCAAACAGTCCCCCCCAAACTCTCTCCCTTCCCCGCTAACACATTTCAGAACAATCTGTTCACTCACCCAAACTTCTCAGTCATTACGGTGATGTTACCATCTTAACTGTTCTCCTAAACTAGGTATTGGAGCTAATTTCTTTATTTTCACCATTCTTCTATATTTAATTTGTAGACAATTCCTACCTCATTTTTTTTATAATATGCATCTCCCTATTCTCTCTCATAGACAGATTTTCTAATTGAGAATTGGCTCGTGTTCTGACTAAATATAATTCATTGCTCTTCAGAAAACTTGAATTATTCACAATATGCAAGCGTATTTTCTCTGTACATCTCTAGTTTAAGGATAAACAAACATATAGAAAGGTTATGTCCTACTTTGTATTCTTATGAATCAACATTTTTTAAAATAAAACTAAGGATTAACTGCATTTCCACAATAACATAAAACAATTTGAAATAGTACCACTTTTAGCTTGATCATAGCAAGAACAGAAAAAATCATTACAAATAATTGGGTAAAAGTAACCAAATAAGTGGTCTAACAGTTACTCTATGTACCCATATACTCACCCAGATACAAATAAATGAAAAACACTCCCATCTCAGTTAATGGAGACTCAATCCTTTCATTTGCTCGAGCAAAAAAAAAAACAACCCTGGAGTCCTCCTTGGCTCTGCTCTTGGTTACACCTCTCAACCAAATGATGAGGAGATTATTTTGGCTGTCCCTTTAAAAGATATCTAATATCACTTCTTACTACTCTCACCTTTTCCAACCCACCATCTTCTCTCAATTAGATCATTACAATAGCTTTAACTGGTCACCTAACTTCTCCATATGGAGTCAGAATGATACTATTAAAACATAAGTAAAAGATGTCAAGTATCTAATTCAAAGGTCTCTACTAATTCCCATCGTTCTACTTATGCAGAATAAAAGGTAAAGTTCTTCAATGAACTATGAGTGCCTGTGATATTTGGCCTCCTACACTCTGATACTATTTCCACCCACTATTAACCACATTTGCACTTTTCTAATTTCTCATTTTTCAGGCGTCTTTGATGTTTTTTGACTACCTGGGACTTACTCCGGCCACAGGTTCTTTGCACTTACTATTTCCTTTGCTTGTAATGCTCTTCCCTATATATTCAAAGTGATTACTTCCTCACTTATTTCAGTCTGTTTTCAAATGATATTTCCTTATTGAGGCCTTTCATAACTGACTATTCTGAAAGTACTGCATCCAGTCCCTCACCACCCCTGTAAATTCCCCACACACTCCTGATCTCACTTTCATGCTTTATTTTTCTCCAAAGTATTTCTCACCTAGAAACATGCTGTATGATTTATTTAGTTACTATGCTAGCATCTTGTCACCCACCATTTCAACTAGAACATAGGCTCCATGAGGGTGGGATATTTTGTTTTGTTTTGTATATTGATATATCCTGAGCCCTAAGAATGATGCTTGGAATATAAAAGTTTCTTTTTTTGCGGGGTGGTGGGGGGTGGTAGTGGTGGTTTGCTTTGTTTTTTTTTTGGTTGTGCTTTAAGTGAAAGTTTACAATTCAAGTTAGTCTCTCATACAAAAATTTATACATACATTGTTTTGTGACCCTACTTGCTCTCCCTGTACTGTGACAGCACAATCATCTTCCTTTCCACCCTGGATTTCCCGTGTCCGTTCAACCAGCTCCTGACCCTCTCTGCCTTCCCATCTCACCTCCGGACAGGAGCTGTCCATAAGTCTCATGTATCTACTTGAGCTAAGAAGCACATGCTTCATGAGTATCATTTTATGTCCCATGGTCCAGTCTAATCTTTGTCTGAAGAGTTGGCCTCGGGAATGGTTTTAGTTTTGGGCTAAACGAGAGTCCAGGGACCATGTCTTCTAGGGTCCCTCCAGTCTCAATCAAACCATTAAGTCTGATCTTTTTACTAGGATTTGAGTTTTACACTCCACTTTTCTCCTGCTCCGTCAGGGACTGTCTGTTATGTTCCCTGTCAGGGCAGTCATTGTGGTAGCCAGGCACCATCTAGTTCTTCTGGTCTCAGGCTAATGAAGTCTCTGGTTTATGTGGCCCTTTCTGTCTCTTGGGCTAATACTTTCCTGTGTCCATGGTGTTCTTCATTCTCCTTTACTCCAGGCGGTTTGGGATCAGTTGATGCATCTTAGATGGGCGCTCAGTAGCTCTGAAGACCCCAGATGCCACTGACCAAAGTGGGTTGCAGAACATTTTCTTAAAAAACTTTGTTATGCCAGTTGACCTAGATGTCCCCTGAAACCATGGTCCCCAGACCCTGCCTCTGCTACTCTGTCCCTCGAAGTGGTTGGTTGTATTCAGGAACTTCTTAGTTTTGGTTTAGTCCAGTCGTGCTGACTTCCCCTGTAGTATGTGTTGTCCTTCCCTTTACCTAAGATAATTCTTGTCTACTTTCCAGTTAGTGAATACCCCCTCCCTCCCACCCCACCCTCATAACCATCAGAGAACGTTTTCTTCTTTGTTTAAATCTTTCCTTGAATTCTTATAATAGTGGTCTTATACAATATTTGTCTTTTTGTGACTGACTGAATTCACTCAGCATAATACCTCCCAGATTCCTCCATGTTATAAGATGTTTCACGGATTCATCCTTGTTCTTTATCGTTACATAGTATGCCATTGTGTGAATATACCATAATTTGTTTATCCATTCTTCCGCTGATTGGCACCTAGGTTGTTTCCATCTTTTTGCTGTCATGAGTAGTGCTGCAATGAACATGGGTGTGCATATATCTATTCGTGTGATGGCTCTTATTTTTCTAGGATATATTTCAACAAACGGGATTGCTGGATTGTATGGTACTTCTATTTCTAGCTTTTTAATGAAGCGTCCAATTGATTTCCAAAGTGGTTGTACCATTTTATGGAATATAAAAGGTTCTTGTTTAATATTTGTTTGTTGAGTGGATGAATTTATTAACTCACTTCTTATAAGAGAATAGAGGCAATGAATGTCAAAATGTTATTACAACTAAGTATAACATAGAGGTTGGAACGAGGCTCCACAAGTATTCTGAAATGAATCCTAAAATAAAAATGTGTAGTTTCATGGTGGTTTATAATTTACAGAACACTTCTACATACGTATACCCTCCCTTTCTCCTTAAAATGATCACGTCAGTGAGGCAGTAGCATTATTTTCACTTTATAGATAAGAAACAACATCAGAGAGTTTAGTGACTTACTCGAGGCCAAACAGATTTTAAGAGGCAGGACACTTGAATGCCTGAACAATGCTATCTCATTACACTACATTTCATTACCTCTTCCAAGGGAACTCTCTAGATCATTGACCACGTCCCAAATTCATATGAAGTCGTTGTTGTTGTTGACTGCCTTCAAGTTAATTCCAACTCATAATGCATGTGTGCCAGAGGAGAACGGTGCTCCATAGGGTTTTCAATGGCTGATTTTTCAAAAGTAGATCACCAGGCCTTTCCTCAGATCATATGATGATAAAAAAAA
>NW_004444046.1:9177180-9205738 GCF_000243295.1 Trichechus manatus latirostris | reverse complement strand
GCATTAAAAAAAAAAAAGAAACCATTGCCGTCAAGTTGATTCTGACTCATAGAGACCCTATAGGACAGAGTCGAACTGCCCCATAAGGTTTCTGAGGAGTGGCTAATGGACTTGAACTGCCAGCCTTGTGGTTAACAGCCATACTTCTTAACCACTACACCACCAGGGCTCCCATATGATGATAAAACAAACAAACAAAAAAAACCAAACCCGTTGCTGTCAAGTTGATTCTGACTCATAGCGACCCTATAGGACAGAGTAGAGCAGCCCCATACAGTTTCCAAGCAGTGCCTGGTGGATTTGAACTGCCAACCTTCTGATTAGCAGCCATAGCTCTTAACCACTATGCCACCAGGGTTTCCATATGATGGTAGGATATTCAAAATACTAACGTCTGGAAATGTTCTACTCACACAAGATTGTGTTCCCTCTTATTATGAAGACTGGACATCAGACACACCAGGATAAAATACGAAAATTGAATTAACTCTCTATTTCCTTATTTCATATTTTTGGGTATAAAAAGCATTCTCTAAATTCTATTCTTTCTTAGATTATCTCATTCTAGCCTGTTTCCTTAGCTAACATGGGATAATGTTTCACCTACTTGTATAGCATTACCTTAAGTACTTAAATTTCATTTTCAGTGAAACCTTGTTTAATGAATATTTATGAGTATGTCCCTGCAGTGTTCATTCAATGTGTAGACCTCCCTTCACAGCAGGCTGCAGTTTTACATTTTGCTTTTTATTGCTAAAATGTTAGCCATACAAATCGATGTCACTTAGGAAATACGAAAATAACAGTTCCTCCTCTAACTTGAAGATTTTCACCAGAGTCACCTGTTACAGCACTGATGGTGCTAAAAAATAGTAAATAATAATAATTAGAATAATTGGCCCCAAATCAGAGTAATAGGCAATTTACGTTTTTGATACATGATGTTAAAGTAGAAATCTCCTAGCAGGTGCAGAGTTTTCTAGCTAAAACATTTCATCATTTCTAAAAGCATCAAGTGCAGACGCTGGGGTAGATATTCTCTTCTCACCACGATAAGCACCTACTTGTTCCTTTGTTATCAGGCGCCATCTGGGGGGAGTTCTGCGGTAGAATTAATTTGTAAAAGCTTATTGGATAGAAACATAGTTTAATAAAAAGATTTATTCCTCCCGGAAAAGATTTTGGAAGCTTTCAGTTGCTCTTCTTTCTTCTCTTTTTGTAAATGACAGTGATCATCTATAAAACATTCTATAATAACCACCGAATCAAAAGTCACCTGATACCCATCCACTCAGCACAAGGTAACTCCAATTAAAACTCTCAGTGGGTGGTCTGACATCTGATACTGCGTGGGCGAATCTGACAGCCTGCCATATACTTTGAATTCCTTTAAGGTGAACAAACAACTTAGCTGGTAATTTGCAAAAAAGAAAATATGCAGGAATGCAAAATAAACGACACCGACCATATGGTGCTCGGATTGTGAACCCCTGATGACAAGAAGAGCTGATCATCTTGCAACTGTTACAAGTTTTTTTTCCATCTGAAGCTGTTGTGAGCCATTGAATTATGCAAGGAGCACTTTGCTCCTTTCAAATCAGGGAAAAGTAAGAACTTCGTGTACTACATAAACATGAAAGATGGATTAAATGGAAGATTTCTAATTTGCCAAGTTGATATAAAACCTCTGGGTTGGGTATATAGAACCTGACTACTTCACCAGGAAACTTAAAAGTTCTTTAACACAGAATTCTAAGAATAGTATTTATAATAATATTTGACCTTTTCTTAAACTTCTTTCTTCTTCAAAGTTATCACTGCATCTCAGTTGTAAGAGCACTTCCATTGATAGTAGATTAAAAAAACAAAAACACAACAACAACGAAACCAAATATGAAGTAGAAAACCTCTTACAATCTGTGAGATTTATTTCACTTCAACCAATAAAAGTACCTTTTACGTGTTATGTACAATGAGATGTAGTCCTTGGTCTTTGGTATTGTAGATCTTAATTATCACAATAAACTGTGAGGTAGGTATTATTAAGATTATTCCATTTTAGCAGATAAGATAACTGAGACTCAAAAAGTTCAAGTGGGCTGTACATGATTACAGAGGGTAACATACTGCTCAGTCGGGACGCATACCACTCTTCACAAGACCAAATGGAAAATGATCAAAGTTTAAGAATATTACTAAAGAGCCTGTGGAGTCCCGGGTGATGGAAAGAGTTAAGGCACTCGATTGCTAACATAAAGGTTGGAGGTTCGAGTCCACTCAGAGGAATCTCGGAAGAAAGGTTTAGTGATACACTTCTGAAAAATCAGCCACTGAAAACCCTATGGATTACAGCTCCACTCTGACACACATGGGATTGCCATGAGTTGGGAATTACTTGACTCAATGGCAACCGGTTTTTCACTAATTAAAGAGGCTCTATGGTGAACCCGGAAATCCTGGTGGTGTGATGGTTAAGAACTACGGCTGCTAACCAAAAGGTTGGCAGTTTGAATCCACCACGTGCTCTTGGAAATCCTACGGAGCAGCTCTACTCTGTCCTATAGGGTTTTTTTTGTTGTTGTTTATAGTGATCCCAAAGAGCGTAGGATCAAAGGGTGAAGCCTTGGCTTTCTCACTTACAGTGTGTGACCCTGGCCAAATTAACTAATCTTGCTGAGTCTTGGCTTTCTCATATAAAAGAGTATGGATAGCAATCAATTCATAAGGTTAACAGTAGGTAACTCTTTTAACTCAGGGTGTAAACTCTGAAGTTCTATATGATAAGTTATTTAGAATAATAAAAATGTGTCCTTATTGGTAGTGGTAGTAAAACAAATAATGGAGAACTGTCTACACTTTTGTATCCCTGGAAATCTGTGTGTGACCCTGAGTGTTGGGGAATTCCAACTACTCAGAAGAGGATTCTTACAATTCCTCTGTTTAAAGCACTGTGCTGGACACAACCAGGTCTTCAGAGAAGCATGAGGCTCTGGGAAACCCTTCCCCTACTGCTGTATAAACAGGTCACAGGGGTCACAGAGGGTAGGGCTGCTCAGCAGCTCTTTCCTGGCTCAGAGTGAAGAAGGTCTTTGATGTTCTCTCTGGCACACCACACAGAAAGATTGCATATGAATATGCAGGCATGTGTGTGCATTTATATGTGTATGTGTTGTAAACAGCTGCATGATTGAGAGTGGAATCCCAAGAGATTAGGTCCCTATAGTCTCCCCCAATCTTAGGGTGAGGCCAACCTTGAAAAATGTACAAAGGCTAATAATTCCAAGGGAGGTCTTTCTAACTTCATCCCCTGTCCTATTCTCTCTCCCTCCCCAGTTTGGAAAGAACCAAAATTAGTACAATGAATGGAGAGAGATGTACAGGAAAGACTGTGTTTCCACTTCCCCCTGTAAGTTTCCGAGACTGGGGTCAGGTCTGAATTAGGAGAAGGGAGGTTTTAAACATGAAGAGAAATTTCAGCTTTGATATTAAATTATACCAAACCAAACCAAACCCATTGCTGTCGAGTTGATTCCAACTCATAGCAACCCTATAGGACAGAGTAGAACAGCTCCACAGGGTTTCGAAGGCTGTAATCTTTACAGAAGCAGACTACCACATCTTTCTACCTTGGAGCAGCTGGTGGGATCGAATTGTCGACCGTTGGGTTAGCAGCTGAGCACTTTAACTACTGCGCCACCAGGGCTCCTTTATTAGATTATACTAGACTTTAAATATTAAAAAAGAAGACAAGCTATAAGGAGTTTTTCAACTATAGGGGAAAAAATGATTTGCCAGGGTTGATTAAAAGGGGAAGTATAAGACTCAATTAGCTTTTGACTTGCATCCGAGATCAGCCATGGCCGTAACTGAAAGGTCTGCTATCAGCCACATATACATACGAAATGTAACAGAACATTACAACACACAACATATGATAGATACTAAGGATAGTACAAGTAATCAAAATCTCATGAGCTCAAAGAAACGCAATTCACTGTGTTCTAGTTCTAGAGGGAACTGTTTTAAGGTGGATAGAATCTGGATGGGTGGTAGAGAATGGCAGAGGTGGCAATGTATAGAACAGGTAGGCTTGTTTGAAACAGATTATTTGCAGGATTTAGCGGGAAATAATGTTAGGATAAGATTACAGGAAACTGCAAACCAGACTCAAGGGAATTTTACTTTCTATGGGAAGCTATAAATTATTTTTGAGTTTTATGGTTAGAAAGGGAAACTGATGAAATAAAACAGCATTAGCTTGGAAAACTAGAGTTGGAGACATAGAGTTTTGAGGTTTCGGAGTATACTTAATTTATGACCAGTAAAATTAAAGTATCTTTTCCAGAATTCAATTGATAACTCTTTTGTACTTACAAAGACATTGTTATTTGTCTGTCTTTTAATAGATAATATGGCATAACAGCAGCAACAACAAAACACCGTTTAAAGCTAATGAAAGTACACTATTTTTCTATACAATTAGGTCTGCAGATCTAGAAACATTTTATTTCATAGTCACTTTTTAATTTTTTTAAGATGGAATTATAGTAAGATCTTAGGGTTTTTAGTACACCATGAGTCTAATGAAAATGACAGCACTAAAAATAAAAATGAATGACAGCTAAAGAAGTTTTGAAAGACATTTATAATTTTTTATTATCTCTGCATCCTAATTGAAGTGGGGAAAATCAGAACAATGACATAGATGTTATTTTTAAAAAGAAATAAACTGTTTAAGGACGCTATAATGTCTATATCTTAATCTGGGTGCTGACTTATTATTTAAATTATAAATATCCATTATTCACACTTTTATATCGATAATATATTTTAAATAAAATTTTAAAGAGAACAATGTTTCAGATTAGTCTTCTTAGTGTATATTTTTACAGTATTCATTTGTCAACAGATTCATAGTTCCAGAAAAATATCCAGCATCATCTTCACCTATTCTATAGATGGACTACTCGACCTTTGCTCTGAGAGCAGGTCCTCCCTTCCTTTCTTTTGTTTTGCATCCAGAAAGGGACCTTAATGTCTCCAGCTCCTGAGTTAGCAGCAAGAAGCACAGTGGTTCCACCTCATAGCGACCCTATCTCATAGTGATCCTATGAATTGGAATCAACTCGACGGTAATGGGGTTTGGTTTGCTTGGGATCACAGTGGTCCTGTGAGTTAAGCAGTTTAAGAAATAATTTGGAGCAACAACATTTGGTACTACTTTACATTTCCCTGAAAGATCCTCATTGGCTCCAGCTAGATGTCTTTTAAATTGTTCTGAATTGGTGAAATAAAAAGCAGCTGCCCCAGTGAATTCCCTCCTCATTCTTGCATTTATTGGCAGGAGGTTCCTACTCTGAATTTTTTAATGAACTTTTTTTCATTTTCCCCTTCTGTATGTTGCTAGTCCAAAACTTGTTTCAAAATACCAACATTCCCAAAAGAACCTCAGTGGCTTACTTTCATTATCCATTTATAGATTTCTGAAATGTGATTTTTTAATTAAGTCCTTAAAATGGATCACATTATTAACATCTCCAAAAGAGAATTTTCTACTACACTGAACAGTATTTTAATTACTATCCCTGAATTTTCCCCTTCTTCTCCCCCACCCCAATAAAAGGTCTGGCCCATTGTATGTTTCTATGTGTGTATGGTCATATTCTTTTTTTTGAATTTTCTTAGAATATCAAGTTATCTACGAGAATATCCATAAAGCAAAAACAAAAAGTTCGAAATAGATTTTTAGAGATCACACCACCAAATACTTCTAAAATAAATTTGGATGAGATTTCAAATAAAATTTTATTAAATATAACCAATGAATATTATTTCATTTTCAAAATAATAATGAAAACTTAGAATCAGATGATCCCTTGAAAGATTTTACCAGTCAGCTGTTATGAAGCACTTTTGCTCATATGCCTTCTAAAACATATTTTAAAACTGTGCACTTTCATACATTTAACTTAATATCTTAATGTTTCATCATAACTTTAACATTTAAAAACATTTAATTCCCACATACTATAAATATTGGCATTTAAAAATAATTTTCACTCTTTTATTTATCTAAAGGTCTGGAAATCTACTTCCAAAAATTAGCCAATGAAAACCTATGGATCACAACAAAATATTGTCCGATATAGTGCTGGAGATGAGCCCCCTAGGTTGGAAAGCACTATACAACAGTCACAGCAATGGACTCAAACATACCAATGACCCTGACCATGACACGGAACTGGGCAACATTTCATTCTATTATATATAAGGTCTCCATGAATCAGAGCAGACTCTTGGCAATTAAGAACAACAATATTTATATCTAATCGATTCTAAATGTCACACCAATTTATTACTCACCATTATACATTAAAAATGAAATACATGAACAAGCTCTTCTTAAACACTTAAGATATTTCACATTACTTCTTTTTATCTTTGAACGATTTTATTTTCACTTCACCTCTTCCTCAGCATTGTATTTTAATGGAATAAATTATTATGTTTCAATGACTCTATTGATCATCCTGTTATAACTTTCTGCAACAAAGTAAGCATATACATAAAACTGAAATAAAAAATTCCTGTGATCATGGGAATCTAAGTGTTAATATTTTTTCTGTTTAATTATTATTTTAATTATTATTAGTATACATTTGATCAAAAGTAAATACTTCATAAATTTTTATAATTACTGAACAGAAAAATAAAAAACATATTGGAAATGTATTTCTTAATGAGATATATGGCCTTTGTTTTTCTAATTGGTTCTTATATTCATGGATGGATTTTTTAATTGCTATGATGACATTGTATTCAACACAAATTTTACCCTTAGTTTTCATTTTATAAATGTCAGTCCTGAGAAAACTCAGCCACATAAATAAGTAAATGAGAATGGAAGGAGTTTTGTTTTAGAAATATCATTCAATTCTTTGAACTTCTTCCAAGTGTTATGCCAAAAAAATCACAGTGATCCATAATAAAAAATCACTGCTAGAGATCTCTTAGCTGACAACTCAATTAACATCTTCAGTTTTGTTCAAAAGAAATAAATAGAAATTAACTGATTTGTAAAACAACTTCTTACTCAGCCATTCTCTTTTTCAACACAATCACCAATATTCTGAATTTTGTCTTTGTTCAGTGCCCTGAAAGTTTTTTGTTTTAATTCACTTATCAGCTTTATACTAAAGATTTCATGAGACATTAGAAGAGATTATATCATATGTTAGTCAGAACACATTAAAAATATTTTCTCAGTATTGAGCCATCTCGGAAGATGGTTAACCTCCCCCAGAGATTTTTAAACCACAGGGATCAGTAAACTTTAGGAGCTGCAAGATGTAGGTCCTTATGTTGCCCTTGTAAGAGATGAAGTGCCCTTATAAAAGGAAAGGTAAAAAGTAGCACAGCATGATACCTGGATGACAGCCACATTCGCAGGCAGATCTATCTTAGGACAGAGTATATATGACCATTCAGGATGTGGAAATTGACTCCTTTAGAAATACAGATTCTGAAACCTTTGGAAAGTCTTCTTAAATCTCAACATTTCCCATTATAGTTTGAAGGACATGGTTACTATCCAACATGTCCACCTACTAAAAAGTCCAGTCTCTACTGCCTGTCCTTTCCCCACTCTCCCAGACCCTAGCAACCATGGTAGTGGACTGACTTTTTTCCACCTCGCAGCCTCCTTTTGATCTTCATCACTTCTAACATCCATATAGTTAAATTTTTAAAATCTAATCAAATAAGGTTTGGAAATATTGCATTAGACCATCTATCTCATTTTTTGGCTTTTAGGTAAGACTACTTAATAAATGATAATACAATGTATATGAAATCATAATAATAATGACAGTGATGATGTAAAGCATCGTTACAAGTACTTTATATATAGTAACTTATTTAAATTTCAGAACACACTTATAGGTTGACACTGTTACTGTTCCCATTTTACAGCTGAGGAAACTGAGGAATGAAGATGTTAAGCAAATTGTTCATGGGATTTAACCTCAAGCAGTCAGTCTGCTCTGACTGTGTACCTATCTTTATCCCATAAAATTCCATTCTATTATTTGGGAAAATTGCTTTCCAGAAAAAAGATACATGACATTAAAAAAAAGGCAAAGTGACTAGTTATTTCCAATAAATACCTTCTAGCTGCTTTTTTCCAATTGTCTTCATCAAAAACCTACCATCACTCCTCTTCTGAGAAGAATAAACTTTGCAGTTCTTGAAAAAGTATGCAAAATTAATATAAATAAACTAACTTGGAAATATTCAGGCAAAGCCCACTTGGGGGGATGAAATTTTTTTTTTAATTGTACTTCAGGTGAAGGTTTACAGAACAAACAGTTTCTCATGAAACAGTAGTACACATATTGTTTTATGACATTGGTTAATAACCCCACAACATGTCAACCTTCTTCCTTCTGGGATGAAATTTTAAATAATTTCTATGAAAGTAGCACTTACTGATGAAGGTAAAAGCCTACAACCTTCAATATGGATTACATCTGAACTTGAAGAAAATAAAAATCTTCTCAACTGAGTCCATAAACAACATCATGATTAACAGTGAAGAAACTGAAGTTGTTAATGATTTAGTTCTACTTGGATCAACAATCAATGCCCATGGCAACAGCAGTCAAGAAATCAAACAATGTATTGCACTGGGCAAATCTTACACAAAAGAACTCTTTAAAATCTTAAAATGCAAAGATGTCACTCTGATGATGAAGGTGTGCCTTACCCAAGCCATGGTATTTTCAATCTTTCCATAAGCATGTGAAAGCTGGAAAATAAAAAAGGAAGACCAAAGAAGAACTGATGCATTCAAATTGTGGTGCTGGCGAAGAATATTGAATATACTATGGACTGCCAGAAGAACAAACAAAGCAGTCTTGGCAGAAGTACAGCCAGAATGCTGCTTAGAAGCGAGGATGGTAAGACTTTGTCTTGCTCAGTTTGGACACGTCATCAAAAGGAATCAATCAGGAAAAGGACATCATGCCTGATAAAGTAGAGGGTCATCAAAAAAGAAGAAGACCCTGAATGAGATAGAGTGACACAGTGGTTTCAACAATGGACTCAAACAGCAAGTACTGTGAGGATTGCACAGGACCAAACAACTTTTCGTTCTGTTGACAGGAAGTTGACAGAAGTTGAAGAAGGCCAGGTACAGAGTGCTGTCTAAAAGAGGCAGCCACTTTCAGTTAGAGCTAATTGTTACCAGAGCTTTTCATTGTTCAATATTAAAATATAGATTGTTTTTAATGAAAAATCTTCAAGTTTTTTCAATATTGACCATTAACTCCATTTCTTTTTAACACAATGTATTAGCTTACTTCCAAGATAAAAACCAAAAAATCAGTTGTTGCTGAGTCAACCCTGACTCTTGTTGACCCCATGTGTTATCAGAGTAGAACTATGATTATAGAGTTTTCAATGGCTGGTATTTTGAAAGTAGATCGCCAAGCCTTTCTTCCTATATACCTCTGGGTACATTTGAACTTCCAATCTTTCAGTTAGCAGCCAAGAATGCTAACTGTTTGCACCTCCCAGGGAATATTATGAATTCCTTATTTACTGTATGTACTGGTTATCCTCCCAGTTAGCACAAGTGTCACAGAGTTAGCACTATGTCAGCAACAGACATTATCTTCTAATCAAACCAAGGCCAGCTTCATAGGCATGAATCTTGTGAGGTAAGCTAATACTTAGAAGGGCCTCATGCTTGGTTTAATCCTCTCCTCTCACCATCTTGAAATAATTATTACAAATAACATCTTTGTAATAATTGTGGAACATGGGATCCCATACTGTTAATTTGAATTGGACCCCATAAATTATGTAGCTCATCCTGAATAGGACTTGTAATCTCTGCTTCCTTCTTCTTGGATCCCTGAGCTGCCGTGTAAGAAGTCCAGGTTATTCTGCAGCAAAAAGTGGCCTCAGAGGAACAGAGACAACCTACATATGAGTGAAGAAGCTAAATTGGATGTTAAGCCTAGTCAAGTCTTCAGATCACTTCAACCACAGATATCTTCTGACTGAAAATCCATGAGGCCCAAGCAAGAGCTACCACTTGACGCCAGTCAACCACTGAACCATGAGAGGAAAAATAGTTTTTAGCCGCTGCGTTTTGGAATGATTTGTTATGCAACAATTAAAAAAAAAAAAAGCCGTCGAGTCGATTCTGACTCATAGCAACCCTATAGAACAGACTAGAACTGCCCCATAGGGTTTCCAAGGAGCAGATGGTGGATTTGAACTGCTGACCTTTGGTTAGCAGCCAAGCTCTTAACCACTGCGCAACCAGGGGTACCATGTTGGCTATATAAATGTGTCTGTGGGCCTCAAGTTTGTGACTTCTGGTCCACTGGGCTGTGGCATATATTAACCACTAAGATTGATTTGGCTATCTGGAAATTTTCATGAAAACTATCAGTGTATTTGGACATTTTAAATGGTCTTATTTGCTTGCTTATATTGTTTGAAGGAAGAGTTCACACAAGAGATTTTTTTTTAATTTTCTCATATTCAGCTGTTTGTTATTAGACAAAAATATGATCAAAATTATTCAGATGGGTTGTTATAACTTTCTGGTCACTTGATATACATTTTATTAACACATGTTTCCAATTTACAGTTTTTTGTTTTTATCCAAAGACAATAAGTTGGATTAAAATAATTGCCTCATTACTGAGTTATTCCGGATACCTTTCACAAACACACATCTAACAAGCCATCAAATCCTCCTCTGAAATCCCAATTTCTAAAAAATTCTAAAATTATTGCATTTTTCCATGAGACCATTCCTCCAAACCTTTAGGCCATGTATGTTAAATCATTCATTTGAAGGTATCATACAAGCAAATCCTTAAATAATTCTATTTGAACTTATTGTAGTAAACATGCAGCCACAGGCATATTGCTTTAACTATATTTATATTTTTCCCTCTATCCTGCTTGGCAAATAACCTATGTTTGCCTGATTCTTTCTGTTTGATTCCAAGGAGAGTTTACTAATGAAAATTGATCAAAAATATAAAAACATAAATATTTAGTTCTTTATACAACCTGATTTTTATTCCAAGTCAGAAAGAAAATCTATTTCTATATTCTTCTCTAAAGATTTCTAGTTGTATTAGCCTTGATCAATATAGTTGTTTCCTTAAAACATTATTTTGTGATTATTTAGCAAATAATCGAAGAATACCACCACCAACAAGCAAAGACATTAAATAAGGCTTAGGAAGGTAGTAGCACTGCCCTGGTTGCTAAGGCCCTGAACTTGACCTACTGAAGGTGATGGTATAATGCTTTCAGCACTGTACAAGGAGAAATGTTCTGCTTGGGATAGAAAATTAGGGTCAAGTAAGAATAGTCATGCCTCTGGGGTCTGTTTCAGTCAAACAAATGATTCATCTAATCCCAGCTACTATAATGAGCAATGATCAATACCATTTAATTCTTTATGATATCAATTTCTGATACTTGTCAAATATATGTATAGAAGAAGGAACATTATGATGAGAATGTGTACTAGCTGATAGGAGTCTTCAGCTTCTTTTCTCGTTTTGATACCCATTTACTATATGAATTTGTGACAAGTGAAAGAATTCATACAAACTTTCATTACTTCCTTTAATGAGGATCATACAATTCTGTTGGAAAAATAACTTGATAATATCTTAAGTGAAGTGAAAATGTATATTTGTAAATTCAATTATATTTGAGTTGCTGGGAAGTGATTATTTTTCTAGGGTAAAATAAATGAGATCTCATCACAGTCAAAAGAAAAGAAATGAAGCCTTTAGATTGATGAAAGAAGGCCATTTTGAAAGTCTCTAAATGCGTTCCTGGTGTCAACTGAAGTTGAACACAGAGAAGATAAATCAGTAAAACCAAACCAGCAGATTACTCTAGTCAACTGCATTATTTTTACTGTATATACATTATATGTATATAATTGCTGGTGATTGGAATGTGGAAGTTAGAAACAAAGAAGGAGAGTAGCTGGAAAATATGGCCTTGTTGATAGAAACGACACAGGAGATGATAATGACAAAATTTTGCAAGACCAATGACATAATCATTGGAAATACCTTTCTTCAAGAACATAAACTGTGACTACACATGTGGACTTCACTAGATGGGATACACAGGAATCAAATCGACTACATCTGTGGAAAGAGACAATGGAGAAGCTCAATATCATCAGTCAGAACAAAGCCAGGGGTTGAATGCAGAACAGACCATCAATTGCTCACATGCAAGTTGAAGTTGAAAGTGAAGAAAATTAAAACAAGTCCAGGAGAGCCAAAGTACAACCTTGAGTACATCTCACCTGAATTTAGAGAATATCTCAAAAATAGATTTGACAAATTGAACACTAACCACAGAAGACCAGAAGAGTTGTGGGATAACATTGAAGATATCATACATAAAGAAAGCAAAAGTTCATTAAAAAGACATAAAATAAAAAGACCAAAATGGATGTCAGAAGAGACTCTGAAATTTGCTCTTGAACATAGAGTAGCTAAACCGAAAGGAAGAAATGAGGAAGTAAAAGAGATGAACAGAAGATTTCAAGGGGCAGCTCGAGAGGACAAATTATTATAATGAAATGTGCAAAGACCTACAGTTAGAAAACCAAAAGGGAAGTACACTCTCAGCATTTCTCAAGCTGAAAGAACTGAAGAAAAAATGCAAGCCTCAAGTTGCAATATTGAAGGACTCTATGGGCAAAAAACTGAATGACACAGGAAGCATCAAAAGAAGATGGAAGGAATACACAGAGTCACTGTACCAAAAAGAATTGGTCAACATTCAACCATTTTAGGAAGTAGCATATGACCAAGAACTGATGGTACTGAAAGAAGAAGTCCAAGCTGTACTGAAGGCATTGGTGAAAAACAAGGCTCCAGGAATTGACAGAATACCAATTCAG
This sequence comes from Trichechus manatus latirostris, assembly GCF_000243295.1. Lineage (NCBI taxonomy): Eukaryota > Metazoa > Chordata > Mammalia > Sirenia > Trichechidae > Trichechus > Trichechus manatus. The sequence continues at coordinate 9,192,771 of NW_004444046.1, read as the reverse complement.
ATGTCTCAACAAACGAATGCAGCGCTGGAAGTGCTCACTCATCTATGCCAAGAAATTTGGAAGACAACTACCTGGCCAACTGACTGGAAGAGATCCATATAACTGCCCATTCCAAAGAAAGGTGATCCAACAGAATGCAGAAATTACAAAACAATATTATTAACATCACATGAAAGTAAAATTATGCTGAAGATAATTCAAAAAAATTGCAGCAGTACATTGACAGAGAACTGCCACAAATTCAAGCCGGATTCAGTAGAGGACATGGAACGAAGATTTATCATTGCTGATGTCAGATGGATCTTGGCTAAAAGCAGAGAATACCAGAAAGATGTTTACCCGTATTTTATTACTATTTAAAGGCATTTAACTGTGTGTATCATAACAACTTACGGATAACATTGCGAAGAATGGGAATTCCAGAACACCTAATCGTGCTCCTGAGGAACCTGTAGATGGATCAAGAGGCAGTCCTTCCAACAGAACAAAGGGATACTGCATGGTTTAAAGTCAGGAAAGGTGTGTATCAGGGCTGTACCCTTTAACCACATTTATTCAATCTGTATGCTGAGCAAATAATCTGAGAGGCTAGAATATATGACGGAGAGTGCAGTGTCAGGAATGGAGGAAGACTCATTAACAATCTGCGATACGCAGATGATACAACCTCGCTTGCTGAAAGTGAAGAGGACTTGAAGTATTTACTGATGAAGATCAAAGACTATGGCCTTCAGTATTGATTACACCTTAACATACAGAAAACAAAAATCCTCACAACTGGACCAATAAACAACATCATGATACATGGAGAAAATATTGAAGCTGACAAGGATTTCATTTTACTTGTATCTACAATCAACACCTAGGGAAGCAGCAGTCAATAAATCATTACATTGGGCTAATCTGCTGCAAAAGACCTCTTTAAAGTATTGAACAGCAAAGATGTCACCTTGAGGACTAAGGTGTGCCTTACTTCAAGCCATGGTATTTTCAATCACCTCATATGCATGCAAAAGCTGGAATAAGGAAGACTAAGGAAGAATTGATGCTTTTGAATTATGATGTTGACAAAGAATATTGAATATACCATGGACTGCCAGAAGAAGGAAAAATCTGTCTTGGAAGAAGTACAGCCAGAATGCTCCTTAGAAGTGAGGATGGTGAGACTTCCTCTCATGTACTTGGGGCTAGTTATCGGGAGGGAGAAGTCTCTAGAGAAGGACATCATGACACAGTGGCTGCAACAGTGGGCTCAAACATAGCAACGATTGTGAGGATGGCACAGGACTGGGCTGTGTTTTGTTCTGTTGTCGCTATGAGTCGGAACCTACTTGCAGCACCTAACACCAGCAACATACATTAAGCATCAAACTGGAATGTAACATGTTGTCTTGAACGCCACATGAATTCTAAGTTGCTTTGGTGGATTTTTTAGGTTTAACCGCTTTAAATTCTCAAAACCAAAAAGCATCGTAGTTGAATAAATAAATTAATAATAAAGCTTGAAATTGAAACACATGTGCTGACTCCAGTTCAGTTTCCTTGTGTTTATAACTCAATATTTGAAGCAGCACCTTCTAATTTCAAACATGATTATATATATTTGTCAGACACTTACAAGGTACTAGACTCTAGACCAGTGATTTTCAAACATCTCTCCCTTTCTGTTTTTCTTACCCTACCCTCTACTTTGTTTAAATCAAGTCATGCTAAGAACTGAAGAGCTCTGATTTACAGAAGTGAGGAGCTATGGAATACTTAAGTCTTCCTTTCCTCAACAATTCTTCCTGCTTCACCACATGGCTCCTACGTGAATTTGTGAAACACAGTTTAAAAGCAACGTTATTATTGGTTGAGCTGGAGGTTGGCCAATCTTAAAAATCGTGTGATGAGTTAATGGTCCCTATTTTAAGTTTCAGAGGGAATTATAACAAACAAGGTGGCACATACACATCCTCACAAGTTTGAAGATGGCTGAGGATGAAAATAGTCAAATCAGTGGGATAATGGGTATAATGCCAGCATTTGCCCTTCAACCAGGAACATTCTGCACCTGTGACATTTGGGTAGCCTTTGTGCTAGACTATGCTTTGTATTTTTGTTTTATGATAAGATTCAAGATATAGTTCAAATTGGAGGGGAAGAAAAGGTTAGAGTTTTCAACTCTAATTTAGATTCATCACATTTCCATTATTATATGAACACTCTCTATGGTGAAATAACATTTACATTTCTAGTGTCTTTCTTATATACCTGCTTTCAGAGTTAATGAATCATTCAATCCAAAGTGTCATTCATTCGGTATTAATTTTTTTGGAAATATCAGTAGACTAGGCTAGTGTATATGTAACAATCAGTGGTAATCAAATCACCTTTTATATTACTTCCACTTCACCTTAGTGTCCTTAAAGTATTTGTGTTTGGTTTTTCCATTCACTGGAAAATCTATATTGGAATTGCAAGATTTCTATGATATTAGGTTTGCCATCCTTTTCTCAATGTCTCATTTCTACTCTGGGCAGTTTGCAAGCTAGTATCCCTCTACTAAAATTAAAAAAAAAAAAACAACAACAAAATCTCAGTATATTCTTTGATTAAATAAAGTGCAAAACTCTTCAGCATCCATGTGAACATTTTTAATATTGATTGCATATCTTGTAAGATTTATTCAAATCTTAGAAAAAGTATTAATTATCTGTTATGAAAGAAAAATGAGTCTTCTTTATAGAAAAACTCTTCACATTTAATAGTGTATATGTAATAGATTTTTGTTTCTGGTTGCATTTTTTTCTGTTTTTAGTTCAGTAGAAGATAAAATCACAGGTACAATGAATAAGAAATGATTCATATGAAATAATATGGGAATCTTTAAAGACGTTATTTATTTTTAAAAAATCTTTTAAAACTTTTCTAGGTAAGACACAATGAGTTATAGGCAGAGCCTATCCAAGATAAAGGAATGTGGACTTGGGAATTATCCCAAATTCTTGATTCTACAACTAGCCTGTGAGTTTGTTCAAATTGCCTTTGGAGCCCCATTTCTCTTCTATAAAATGTGGATAATGCAACTTATGCAATAAAGTGGTCATGGTTTAGATAATTACTGAAATTATATAAATTATCCTGTACAGATTCTGGTACACAGTGAAAACAAGGTTTAAACAGTTTTTTTTATTTTATTATTATTTCAAATTCTTTAGTGTATCAATTAGTAGACCAAAAAAAGAAAAAAAGAAAACGCTCCTCCAAAAAGATGTCCACATCTTAATCCATAGAATTTGTGAATATGTTCCCTCTCATGACAAAAAAGATTTCACCAATGTGAATAAGTTAAGGAGGTTGAGATGGGGAGATTATCAAGGTATCCTTATAAGGGAAAGATGGAGGTAGGAGACAGAGAGTGAGAGAAAGAAATGTGATGACAGAAGCACAAGTAAGAAAGATTTGAAGATGCTGCACTGCTGGTTTTGAAGATTAAAGGAGGGGCCACAAGCCAAGGAAAGTCAGGTGACCTCTCCAAGCTGGAAAAGGCAAGGAAACAGATTTTCCCCTAGAGTCTCCGGAAAAAATGCAACTCTGCCAACAGTTTGATTTTAGGATTTCTGACCTCCAGAACTTTAAGATGATAAATTTGTGTTGTTTTAAGTCACTAAATTTGTGATAATTTGTTATAGTAGCAAAAGGATACTAATGCAAACAGTATGACAAGAAATAGACTAGAAAAGACTACAATAACGTGCATTTTAAAATTCTGGTGTCTAATACCCTTTGGAGATGAGTGGCAAGCTACAGAGAACTATGATGTTACCAGATAAATAGGCCATTTTATGTTGCAAGTCATCGTGAGTCATTAAATAAGGACCACTAAAATCCCATATGAAATATATTAAAAAGGTTATTCACAAATTTGGAATATATTAATAAATACCTTGGAATATATTAATAAATAATAATTAATTTAATATTTATGTTAATAAACAATAAGAAAGAGTTGCTACAATTTACTGAGTAGTTATTATGCACCAATGTGTTAAGCATTTTGCATATTTATCTCATTTAATTCTTGAAACCACCATAGAGGTAAGTGTTCTTACTTCAGTTTTACAGCGGTAGGGCTACATTTATAAGGTTAATTTGCAAAAGGACAAACTGAAAGAAAGTGAAAGGGCAAGTGCTTGAACCATGATCTACTGATTTAAAACTCCATGGCCTTCACCAAAGAGAAATTGAGGTAAGGCACAAGAAAAAAAAAAAAAAGCTAATGAACAAGAGGTTGCTCTTTGAGAAAAAATTCAGAGTGCTTCCTTCATGACCCCAGATGCTAATATTTTATTCTGCCATAGAGTTGAGGCTTTTCAATTAGCTGCAGATAGTCAGGCCCTCTGTTTGTTGATGCCCAGCTTTCCCAGAATTTCTGTCCCAATTTTGGTCTGTACATCTTCCTAAATAGGAAGCAGTTGATCTAACCATACTTAGAGAACTCAGAACTGGACATTTTAGATCAGCGCTTAGAAAAATCTGGAGATTAAAAAAAAGGGTAGGTTTAGATTTTTTGCTTTAAAATCTACTTTTGTGTTAAACCCATTTTCTAGATGTTTCTATTTTCTTAAGTGGTCAAACACTAGTATCTGTATAAGAAATTGACGCAAAAATAATCGAACATTTAATGAATATTTACTTTGTGCCTCATGTCAGTCACCATCACATATGCTAACAAATTCAATCCAGATAATCATATTTTATACACAGTAGTGTTTCCATTTTTACAGAAGAGGTAACAAAGGCTCACAAAGTTTGTTCAAAATTATACAATCAATTTAATTCCAGGTGTGACTGACACCAATATTCATGATAATGCATGACCCCAGAGAAATGTGACATAATTCAAAATATTACTGTTTTTAATGTTTCTTTTATGATAAAATCCATGAACTTCCCTCTTGTAGAATGAAGCAATAGCAAGAGGTTCTGCAAATTAGATCTTTATTCTCTAAAGTTGGCACTTCTTTCTGTTATGTAGATTCTCAAATTCCTTCTGCAGTGTACTTATTTGGAGTTGCCCGCTAGAACTAGTTTTTCAGCAACGTGTGCCTCCTTCTCTAAGTTATTCTCACTCAATTAATTAACAGTATGCTGGGAATCAGCTTACTCAGCAGTTGCAGCGTTAACTAGGGGAGAAATATCCCCTAATTGACGCAAAACAAGTGTGCTTTCCTGCTTTCTGTTTCCTTTGACAGTTTGGTCCGGTCGCTGGAACCATCCAGAAAATTTCCTTTGCTCTTTTCTTCAAAAAATTATACTGATTCAAATGTTCTAAATTTGTTCTCAACATTTTCCAGGAGCCTGTGTATCTTCAACCTCACTATACTAAAAAACCAAAAACCGTTGCTGTCGAGTTGATTCGGACTCATAGCAACCCTACAGGACAGAGGAAAACTGCCCCATAGGCTTTCCAAGGAGCGGCTGGTGGATTTGAACTGCTGACCTTTTGGTTAGCAGCTGTAGCTCTTAACCACTGCACCCCTAGGGCTCCAGGCTGGCCTATATTTTAGCCTGTCAAATTTATGCACTTTTACAGAAAGACAGTCTCATCTCCATCTTTCCCACATTTTGTGTAATCCTTTTGAAAATATGTATCTTCTTTAGGCTTTACAATAATTAAAAAATAGTTTAAAGGAACCATTTCACTGAAATTGTTCTCTTGAAGGGCACCACTAACTAATTAATGACTTTCCCTCAGACCATATTGTCACTATTATGATAACATTTACAAAGAACTTTTGCCATTTATCCACTTATTTGATACTAAATGTTATAATCAGACTGTATTGCAGTTATGTGACTCCTCTATATATTTCCTCACATTCAAGCATATTATGTCTTTGTTCCCAGTGTCCCTCCACTTATGGTGATCAATAAACAAATGAGGGAATGAACAAAATATTTCTAGCATGCCACAGATATGTTTTACCAACTGTGTCTTCAACTCCATACCATATTAGAAGTTACTCATTAGGCTCAGCAATATCGGGGTAGCTAAAAAGCAACTAAATGAAAACTCCCAATATCTGATGATTATAATAAGCAGTAACAATCACACTAACTTTTACTATGTGCTACCTGCTAACACTATGTTAGTTTGATAACATGCTTATGTGGTCTTTTTCTCACACAAAATAATAATAAAGTGAATCATTATCTAAAATTTGTAAGTATAAAAACAGAGGCTCAGAGAAGTTAAATACTTTTCTCATGCTGACCCAGTTGATTAAAGACATGCTTGGACTTCTCATTAAAGCCCATATGGTAAAGTCTGCTACCTTTCTCACACAATCCAGATTCAGCTACAATGACATTGTATTCCAAAAAAGAAATCCAAACAGAAGAAAGACTAGTATATGCTTTAAATTTGAGCATTAACCTAAAAAAAAAAAAAAAAAAAAGCTACATGGATAGCAAAAATGAAAGAAGAAAAAAAATACAGCGATAGAGTTCTTGAGAAAATATTTAAAAGGCTAGTTAAGGCCAGAACGGGAATAACAGACAACAAAAAGAGCTTTATGACTTGAGCCTTTAAAACTGCAGGTCGCCATTGGTATTTCTGGAACGTTTACTACAACTTACAATAATATCTGCATGGATTAACAAATGAAAGGAGCGTTCTTTATTTTTATTACGTTTAATAAATTGTATTGCCAATAGTGAAAATAATTCTAGAAGTTACCAGGTTTAGTTGCAAGACAAAGAATCATTAGTAGAAAGGTATAATTTTTTTCCCCCTTTCGAAAGTTCTTAGAAAATATTGGAAGGCTTAATTGGATATTATTCAAGAGCAATAAATTTCCTGCCTGCAGATATAGACTTCAGTCTGCTGAACTGTCAAGAGTAAACAATGTTTTTAATGTAAATTTGTTTTACCCTGACATTCTTGTAGACAGCTAGGTTTGAAAATGAATTAATTAACTATGTCTTCCATATGCAAAAATACTGGTTATTCATGAGATGTAGGTCATAAAATTTGAGTTTTTTCCAATAGGAAATCGATATGCATCGATTTGTTCACATGCTTTACAAAATACCCCTTGAGACCAGAAGAATGCATTTAAAAACTGGCAGTCTAGGGTTAGAAGTACAATCTATAATCTTAAACAGAACTATGTTAGCCAGCCCCCAAGAAATTCATGCCTGTGATTTTGGCCCTGTTAATATGTTGCCCAAACCAGCTAATCTAAAGGGCCAAAGTCAATCTGAAGACTTAAATGATAAAGAAATAAAGCCACAATTAAGGCAACTAATAATTGCTCTGATTATATGAAAAAGCACAGTCAGAGATTACATGCCATTCAATTTAAAATTTCAGGCAAAATTAAAATTTAGGCACATTATCTAATGAACAACACCATGCACACGGTACATGCACTCTTTTCACTTAAAATAAAGTCAAAATAAATACACTTGAAACAGATATCAATTTATGAAACACTGATCTCTAGAGCTGACCTAGCATTAGTTTGAAGGGCCTATATCAGCAAACTCAGATGGTTACTCCACTCAGCCTGGTGATCTTGTGCTTATTGATTCATGTTTGCTTTAATCTCTCCCTGTCTCAGTGTCTCTGTGCCTCTGTGCTTTCACTTTTGCACAGCAAACATACACACACACACACACACACACACTCCCCAGAACATCTCTAACATCTCTACATTGTCTTGGAACACATGAAGCTATGGGTAATAATAATGGATAATACATATTTTTCTCTCTCTCCCTGTATTTTCTTCTTTTCCTTTTCCCCATTCAAGTAAGTAGCTAGCTCTATACTTCATTGCCTCTGGGGATGTATAAGATGAGCACAAATCAGGCAGAGCCTATAAGTTGTCCTGGCTTTTGTTTTATAAAAGCTTAAACCCTTTGAAGACGATGCAGAGGGGATGGGAGAGGTTGAAGTGGAGCAAAGTCTTTTCTCAGATTAAAAAAGTGATTTTCCCAGGGACTGGGGAGAGGGTGGAAGCCTGTGGCTAACACAGCAGTGGGAATTCAGCTGCTTGCTGAGACCTCAAAGAGAGATGGCTGGGGAGGCGGAACCACAGGACCTGGGCTTTCGGCCTTACCAACGATATGACCCTGCGTGATAAGAAAGTACAGAGCCACTGGATGTCAAGAACACACTTCGGCTTGTCAAAGAGGATGCCAGTGGCCATGTTGTTTGACTGGAGTTTAGATATCCTTTCCTAATTTTGAGTATAACATGTAAGTGCCCTGGAGCGTGGTGCAATTCTGGCTTAGGGAGCAGACCCTAACAATGAATGAAATGGAATTTCCACTGAGATCAGCAGGATAGGGCCTCAGTCTTTACCTTGAATCTTTTTAAACACATATTTTTCTGCTTTAAAACAACAACAATAAAACTTATGAGAGACTCTTCAGGTAAACTAAGAATCACTTCATGGTTAGAAGCAAAGAAGTCTAGATAAGAATAATAACGCATCAAGCACTTTTCTGTGGCTATTCCTGAGCTCTTCTGCTTGACATACTTTTTGCATGAAGTGAAATGTGGCCTTTCCTTGACAGAGTAGATAACAGTGGCTGGACACTAGCCAGGTTAGCTAGAATGTGGAGAGAGGAGAGCATGTCAGCATTCACTGAGAGACCTAACCAGCTGCCTCTGTCAATGCCTTCTTACCTGTCTCTCTCAGTCCCTCCTGAGCTGTCAGCGCTGAACTTGGCGCTCAGGGAACTGCTCAACTGCCCCTTGAAAAGACTCAAATAGAAAATCTTGTGTCTCTTAATTCCTGTGGCCATTAGTTGGAGGTTAAAATGAACTTTTAGTCATATGGAAAACACTAGAACTTGGACTTAGAACTGCTCTTCTTATGTGCCAGGGTATCTAAGATCTAAATCCTACACTTCAAAGGAAAGGCATTCCAATTGCAAACCACACCTTGTAATCAAACTGGCAAATTGCTTCCCTTTCCCACTTCTCTTCCATATAATCCTTCTCCTGTGTGCATAAACTGGAATTCTTTCACACATGGATTCTTTCTTGAAAATTCTTTTCTGTTTCTCACTTGAAGCAGTGCTTCTCAGGGGATATAAAGGAAATGGACTAAAGTGTTAGCCGAGCCACGTTTTGTTATTAACTTTGCCTCTGGCTCTCACGGAGTTTGGGCAAATGGGTATTCCTAAGTAAACGAGGAAGATGAACTTAAGGATACATTATAGTTGCTGGTGTTGGTGCAGGACTCTGAAGGTAGTCTGCTCACCCTCCAACCTCCACATTCTCTCTTTTCTTCTATTATATTTTTTATTTTAAATAAAAGATAGCAAATGCCTTGAAAGAGATGCTCTATATTAATACAGAAATCACTTATACTACTTAGGAAAAACTACTTTCATTTGGCAAATTGCCTTCTTCTTACATGTATATTTTATATAGTGATAATATATTGTAAAGTCCATAATTTATACCGCTATTTGTAATACTGTTATTTTCATATAATTCCATAAAATTTTCTATAAATGTCAGAGATTCTAAAATCAAAACTTTAAATGGCAGCATCATACTTAATTTTATCGACACACCTAATTCACTAATACATAATTTACTAACTCCTATTTCTAATTCTGAGCATATGGGTTGTTTCCAAGTTTTTGCTTTATAGATGATGCTGCACGGAGAGGTACCAATACTGAGAGCTCTGAGAGATACCAGGGCACATACCAAGCACTTAACACATATGATTTATAAGGCTCCCAGTAACCATTCAGGATGGGTACTCTCCAGCCTGTTTTACAAATGAGGAAACTCGAGGCTCATAGAGGTAAAATACCTCCCTAGAGGCACTCAGTGAGGAAGCGACAGAACCAGGATTTGAAATTCATATCTATCTGACTTCAAATCTCATCCTTTCTCTCCTGTGTCATAGAACTATTTCATTAGTGGAATTTCCCCAAGATAAAATCCCGAGAGTGGAATTGTTGAATCAAAGAGTGTGACTACTTCTATGGCCCTTGTTACTTTCCCATGAATGAAAATAACAGGGAAAGAGAGACAAGAAAAATTATGTGCAAATCTATCTATTGCCTCCCTTCCCTAAAGATCTCATGCTCTTGCAGATCAGAGGGGAGCACTGTCAGGCTCCATTTTTTATATTTGAAAGAAAAAACATGTATATGCAGAGAAATTCATCTTTCATGCAGCCAGATTTCTTGTGATTTACGTAAAATATTAGAAAAATTGCCGTACAAATTTTATCACATTGTAAATAAAGTATTATTATTGTTATAAAAGATTTAAATACTTGTTGATTGCAGCTCTATTGGCATAGATGGAATTCTTAGTAAACAGAGAAACACATATTTAATCTGTGAATGAATAAGGGCCTTTGTGTAACAAAAATTAGAGGGGTCCCTTTAGCTAGAATAAAAATAAACGTCAAGGAGACAAAGGGACGCTTTCATGACTTGAGATACACTATTATTATTATGTCTTTTCAACAAGTATCAATGCTCTCTCTTCCCTTTCACTGGAAACAGTGGAACCTTTGCTGAACTGACAGTCAGTTAGAGCCAGTCAACAGAAATTGCTTTGGGTCACATGGCACCAAGAACTGTTGTTGCCATCGCAACTGCACTATGATAAATTAGCCTGTCTCTGCTAAGTATTTGGTTTGCCTACATGCCCTAGAAGGTGCCGTTTTGATATTCTCCTTGACAGTTTTGAGCTAATCTCTGATTCAACCTTTTCGGCAGGCTTGCTAACATTTACATATATTGGGGGAGAGAAAAAAAGGAAATTAATATTTTTGACTCAGATACATGTTCGAGTGTTTCTGAATGATTACCATATTGAAGGAGTATTTTTACATTTTCATGAAGTTTGATGACTGTTTTAGAATCAATTCTATGCAAGGTTAATATGGATTTATTTCACCTCTTAGATACTTACGTATTACTGTCACTTAATAATTGAGATAAACTACTAGATTTAGCAAAGCTAGAGGAAAAAATGTTAGCTATAAAAGCACTAGAGCTTGTAATAGCTTAAATAACTATTTCTAAAAAAAATAGTGCATTTTTATTGTCTAAGGGATTGCTTTCTTAATAAATTCTGTGCAGATATTATAACAAACTGTTTTCTTTCTAGATGTACAGTGAAGTTTATGAGTTTTTATTTTTAATTTACTCTATCTCTTATACTTACACTTAATGAGGTTCATAGATGTTGGTGTGAGAAATGCAATAAAGCATTTTGTTATTTCAGACAAAGTATATGAAAATGTAATGAATAATTGATTCTAGCAACTACGTAAAGTATTTTCAGTTTGCAAGGTGCTTTCACGTAAATTTTCTTTTGTTTCTCAAAAACCTCCTATATTATCATACCCATTTTACAGAAGAGGAAAAACATTTGGAGAAGATAAGAGAATTGCCAAAGTTACAATGGAATTAAAACACTCCAAACTTAAAATTAAGTTTTCTAACTCCAAATATAAATTCTTATACTATATCATTACCAAAATAATTCAATTTCTCCATTCCCTAAGCAAGCACGTAAGTATTTATATAATATACACATTAGCTAAAAGCAATATATACTATTTATAAAAATTTAGTAATTTTAGAGTCGTAAGAAGTCGAGTAGAATATATTTGCTGAAGTTGCATGTAAATCTGCATACTATGTATAGAAGCTAAATAAAAGGAGCCCTGGTTGCGCAGTGGTTAAGAGCTAAGGCTGGCAGTTTGAATCCACTGGCCACTCGTTGGAAGCCCTATGGGGCAGTTCTACTCTGTGCTATAGGATCACTGTGAGTTGGAATCAACTCAACAGCGACAGGTTTGGTTTTTGGTTAAAGAAATATGAACTATATTAAGATATAGTCTACATTTATTAATCACATTTTATCTTGTGTTGGTAAAGAAAATAAAAAAGACAATCACTATAGAACATAATAAAATGGTAGCCTAAGTTCAAATTTCAGAAAAAATAATTACTTGACTCGCTAGAAATGGGGGAGAAGGCTCATATCCAGTTTGTTGTACAAATAGATGGCACTGTCGCCTTCAGGATTTGGCTCATTCTCTAACCCATTGCTACTGAAAGTGCAGTTCATGAATATGCAGCAAGGGCACCACATGAGGGCTTGTTAGAAATGTAGAATCTCAACCACAACCCTAGTCCTATTGAACCCTGCATTTTAGCAGGATCCCAGGTGATTCATGGGTCCTTTAACGTTTGAGAGGCACTGCATCTAGTGGAACTATTACCAAAGAGATATAGGGAGTAAAGGGAAGAAACTGACATCTACCCCAGTGATTTCAAGTATCCGCTATCAAGGTATAGTGACTTTAAGTTTTAAAACTAGGAGGCCCCTAGGGTAGTAAATATTTCACCCATTGACTTAACCTGTTTTCACTATGAGAGATTTTTTGTTTTTTTGGTGGGGAAGAAGGGGTTAAGGAGCCCATGCTCAAATGCAAATACCAGCAGGTGAGATAACAGTGTTGTCCAACAGCAACAATTAAAGTCTTCAGGTGAACTGATAGTTGAACAGTGGAGACTGAACAGGTGAGTGTCTTGGTATGAGACTGTAAGGTCTAACAGACCAGGGACCTGGCACAGAACACACACACACTCTTTCTGAATTAAACTTTGTTCAAGAAAAGGCCCAAAGCATGTGATGCTTCTGTTTGGGGAAGTCCTATAATAAAGAATGATCTGCAATGTAGGCCCCTGGGGGCAATTTATCAAAAAAGTTGACAGCAGAAAGAAAACGGAAGACCAGCAGCCTGCTAGCCTTGTTCACTAGTCAAGTTCAGGTTAAATTGAATTGAAATATGCCTTTCTTTTTTCTTGAGGTGTCAAATGAGGTTGTCTGGGCTTTTTCTACATCTTAACTGATCCTGTCTTTTCCCCAATCAAATCTTACCTGCCTTGAATCATTTCATAAGACTTCCTGTCTTAAGTGGCTACCTGATACAATAAAATGCATATGCCAGCCATTCCGTAAAAATAAATAGTTAAGCTTGAGAGACACGTCCTAATCCAAATGTGTGTCAAGAGTGATGCATTTTCCTGTGCTACTGATAGGAAGAGATACTTTGTGACAGATGAGACAAATGGTAACACTGGATTTAAGCTACTTGAGGCTCGCCAGTTGATGTCATTACATCTCAATCTTTAGATAAATTAATAAAGCTAAAAATATCTTTAGCCTGCCAATAGTTCCCATTAAAATGTTTGTGCAGACATTAAAATTATGTTAACAGAATTCAAAATGAAAGAAAAATAATTATTGCACGATCACTTTATCTCAACAAGCCAAATCATTTTCATTTTATCTATTTCCTTCTGGTCGTTTACAAGCAGTGCCTATTTTTTAAAACTATAATTTCAGCAATGACATCAATATTAATCACCCATGACTTTGCCAGCCCCACTAGAGTTACAGCGATCTGCCACTACTAGGCTGAATCCCTCCTGGTCCCAAAGTCAACCCTGTACTACACAGACTTCAAAACCTCCAGAGGTTGTATTATATTGGTAGGCGTAGGGCAATGAGGATAGAAATTACTACTACCCATTAAATATTTAAGCTGTTTAAAATTTTAAGTGTAATAAATAACCCCGAATTCTTCTCATATAGCTTTTTTAATATTTTGAATCATTTTAAAGATAATTTAATATAAATTATGAGGTTCATAAATGCAAATATTTTCGTGGCTCTTTAAACGTATTATGAAAATTGCTTTCAAAAAATATTATTTTAACCCATCAGCAAATGTGTGGGCTAGGGGCTGGCATTGATACTTTGCAAATACTCCCCAGGTGATTCTAATGAATAGTCTGATTTTAGAACCACTAGATGAGTGTGATGTATTCACTGGGATCAAGCCAGTCTGAGTGCTATCTTTGAAATACATTTTTTAAAAAATAAGTAGGTATAACTGCTCTCTTACTATTCTCTTATTTTTTTCTTTTAAATGACATATAGTTATTAATATTTCTGTAGAATGCCTCCTGTTTTCTCCTTTTAGCTCTATAGCAGGCTGAAAGGTCAAAGACATAATTATGCAGCTATAAATTATTCCTTCTCTAAGATACTCCTTTCTTCTTTAGTCACTTTCGTCCCTCTACATGAGATAAGAAGAGAGATGACAGCTTAAAGACAGAGATGTAGGGAAATGTAAAGTCATATGCTTGTCTTTGACCCTTAAGAAATTCTCTGTGGATTCAACATTGTGCTGGAGGTCCTAGCCAGAGCAATTAGGCTAGAAAAAGAAATAAAGTGCATCCAAATTGGTAAGGAAGAAGTAAAAGTATCTCTATTTGCAGAAGATATGATCTTGTACACAGAAAACCCCAAAGAATCCATAAGAAAACTACTGGAAATAATAGAAGAGTTCAGCAAAGTATTAGGATACAAGATAAACATACAAAAATCAGTTGGATTCCTCTACACCAACAAAAAGAACTTCCAAGAGGAAATCACCAAATCAATACTATTTACAACAGCCTCCAAGAAGATAAAATACTTAGGAATAAATCTAACCAGAGATGTAAAAGACCTATACTATGAAAACTACAAGACACTACTGCAAGAAACCAAAAGAGACCTGCATAAGTGGGAAAACATACCTTGCTCATGGATAGGAAGACTCAATATTGTGAAAATGTCAATTCTATCCAAAGTGATCTACAGATACAATGCAATCTCAATCCAAATTCCAACAGAATTTTTTAATGAGATTGAGAAACAAATCACCAAATTCATATGGAAAGGGAAGTGGCCCTGGATAAGTAAAGCATTATTCAAGAAGAAGAACAAAGTGGGAGGCCTCACACTACCTGACTTTAGAACCTATTATACCAACACGGTAGTCAAAACAGCCTGGTACTGGTACAACAACAGATACACAGACCAATGGAAAAGAATTGAGAATCCAGACATAAATTCATCCACCTGTGAGCAGCTGATATTTGACAAAGGCCCAGCTGGCATAACTGGATATCCATCAGCAAAAAAATGAAACGAGACCCACACCTCACACCATGCACAAAAACTAACTCAAAATGGATCAAAGATCTAAATATAAAATCAAAAATGATAAAGATCATTGAAGAAAAATAGGGATAATGCTAGGAGCTTTAATACATGGCATAAACAGAATACAAACCCTAAGTAACAATGCACAGACACCAGAAGAGAAACTAGATAACTGGGAGCTCCTAAAAATCAAACACTTATGCTCATCAAAAGACTTCACCAAAAGAGTAAAAAGACAACCTACGGACTGGGAAAAAAATTTTAACTACAACAAATCTGATCAGCGTCTAATCTCTAAAATCTACAAGATACTCCAAAACCTCAACAACAAAAAGATGAATAACCCAATTAAAAAATGGGCAAAGGATATGAACAGGCACTTCACCAAAGAAGACATTCAGGCAGCTAACAGACACATGAGGAAATGCTCACAATCATTAGCCATCAGAGAAATGCAAATCAAAACTACAATGAGATACCATCTCACCCCAACAAGGCTAGCTAGCATTAATCCAAAAAACACAAAATAATAAATGTTGGAG
>NW_004444046.1:9150458-9176594 GCF_000243295.1 Trichechus manatus latirostris | reverse complement strand
TCATGGCCCCCGAACTCTCTGTTAGCACAAAACTAAAACCATTCCCGAGGCCAACTCTTCAGACAAAGTTTAGACTGGACTATGCGACATAAAATGATACTCGTGAAGAGTGTGCTTCTTAGCTCAAGTAGATACATGAGACTAAATGGGCAGCTCCTGTCCAGAGGTGAGATGAGAAGGCAGAGAGGGTCAGGAGCTGGTTGACCGGACATGGAAAATCTGAGGTGGAGAGGAGGAGTGTGCTGCCACAGTACAGGGAGAGCAACTAGGGTCACACAACATGTATGTATAAATTTTTGTATGAGAGACTAACTTGAATTGTAAACTTTCACTTAAAACACTATTTAAAAAAAAAATCACATAAAGCCAAAAAAAAGAAGAAATTCTCTATGGAATCTTGAACTCTGGAAATGCCATGAATGGACTGTTCTCCACCAACCTGAAGGGGCTATCGGTGTTTCAAACAGTGCCTCACATCAGAGAGTATCACCCTGACATAATATTTCAATCTAAATAACAAGGAGTTAGCCGAGAAAAATCCCTTACAGTTGAATATGGTTCAGAAAGGTATGTGAGAAGTGCTGGTGGTGGCATTTCTTTACTATGAAGCAGAGCCACAGGCTTTCTGGGTTTTGAATTTTTCCTGCCTGCAAAGCCTGTCCAAGGGCAATAATAAATAGATATTTCATGCCACCAATTCTACTTCTTCAGGTTTTAATGATGACTAGGCGGAGATGATGGAAAAGATCTTGAACTGTTCCTAGGGGGGAAAATGCCAAAAGCTGTGGGAAGGAATAGTTTAAGATTTGGTCGGTATTTGGGGCATCAAGCACCTTTTAAAGCAGTTATTAATCAAAGAGAGAATTAATAAGGGGACGTTCTTTGTATTTCATTAAGAGCAGGGGGAAAAAGGAAAGAAATACAGTGTCATGGAAGACAAAGGTTTGAAATAGCCCAAAGAATCAGCTACTGTTTTGCCTCCATGTTGGGAACAGTGAAAAATGTAGTTATAATTAAATTTGTTTTTCTGTTGTTGTTTCTAAATAATAGGTTGACTAGATACATGGCGGTTGGCAGTGCAGTAATACTCTGGGATTTTTAAGGGCAGGGCTGCTATCTTTTTTATATTCCTCGAGACTAGCACAAAGTAGGTACACAATAAAGGTTGTAAGGCATTGAGTCTTATCAGCTATTAACATAAGCCATAAATTAGTTCATCAGATCCCTTCCTAAACCAAAGGTAGCAGAGATCAAATCTCAGTAGAGTAAGATATTCAATAGATGAATGGGGTAGCAAAGAGAATGTATAGTATAAATGACAATAAAAAAAGAGAGCAGTATGACCTAGTGCAAAAAGCATATAGGCTTAGGAGCCAGACAAATTTGGATTCAGATTCTGACTCTGCCATTATCTAGCTGTGTGATCTTTAAAAATGTTTCTTAAATTCCCCACTTTGCAGTTCGGTTATCTATAAAACATGTTGGTAGTAGCTAGTTAATAAATACTAGTTTTCTTTCTCCTCAGAATTAAAGACAGCCAATTGCTTAGGGTGCTTCAATTTCCTCAACTACAAAATAACACTATTGAAATCAGTGATCCTAATGCCCCTTCTCACTGCAAGAGTTGGTTAATTCTAACACTCTTATTTACACAGCATGGTTCAGTGTCCTTGGTAAACATTAGGGATACATTTTCCATGGTTAAATTTCAAGCACCACCTATAGATTGATGGGAGATATTTTTATTTCTGTTAGGACAGGGGCCCCCACAAATCCTACCGTATCAATGACATCCACTTTACTTCAAGGCAAGCCCATGCACTGAGAATGCCTTTGTAATCATAGAGGCAAATCTGCTAGAGAGAGTACTACTGGATCCATGTCTCCTGTTGTTTTTACCAAATAGCTCTGTGCTTGCTTTAAAAAGTCCCAGGTGATGTATTTCTTATTGCATCCATCAGCACTGGCAGATCTAGTAACATAACTCATGCCAGCATCCAAAAGGACGACGTATGCCCAAGGGAGGGCCGCATAGATGGTCTGCCTTCCTCTCTCTGAAAGATTTAGGATAGTGTTAGACCAGAACTGGGAAACGTCAGGAATGTATGCCATCACCTGCCTCCCTCATCTATAGAATACATCCCTGATGGACCAGAACTTTCTTTCATTGAACCAGCATGAAGCCTTGGAATCTTCCTTAACCTATTACTCTAAGCAAGCAATACAAATTGAGGTTGGAAGCTAATGTGAAATTCTTGGCTGTCTTCACTCTAGTTTTTTCAACAATTGGGCTGAAGTTGCAAATTCGAACTGTGCAAAATAACAAAGAAGGGTGCAGTGTCATTCATCTGTAGAAAACAATAGAAATTGGAACCTTCAGGAATAGACCTCAGATAGAACTAAGGCCTAATCTTGCTATGGAGATAGCTCAACTGGGAAAGAAAACTTGGGCAAGCACTTACGGAAATAGCAAAATTTTTACCAATTACTTGCATCAGGAAAGCAGCCAGAATTTGCCTTGTCAGGAGGAACCAAAGGCATTTCAAAACCGCATGAGACTGGACAGGAGAGTTTTGCCAAAGTTCTGATGGGTTTCTCACCGCAATAAGGTGGCAGAAGCAGCAGTAGCAGGTCTTCATAGGGACTAGAAAGCTAGGACAGCTTCTTCCTCTCACTGGGAGCCCTGCAGGGTATCCAGCTTTGTATAGCTTAGGCGTAGTAGGTTGTATCCTTTATCTACCTGACAGGAACTCATTTTTGTCCCACATCTACTGGAATTTTTCTGTCGAATCGAATCACCATCACTTTGTTGACTACCAAGCAGAGCTACAAATCCAAACATGACTTTCATATATGGTCAGAGCTGGTCCAAGCCATTCCTTCCCAATCCTTTTTGACCCAGAAGTAGAAGTGACCCCAAAGAAGAAATGAAAACATATGCCAGCCATGCCCTCCTTCAGCTACTATTTTGAAGATGAAACGTTTGTGCTTGTGAGCTTGAAAACTAAATGCAAAAAATGTTTTATACTTACTTATGTACCAAAGCGTAGCTCATTTAAGAGAAAAAAGACAGAAAAAATGAATTAAGATATAAAAACAAAAAACAAGTTGGTGAAAGTTACAAAGAGAGAAGCAGGGGAGAAAGAGATTCTAACCTTTCATGGTAGGGATGGCCTCTTATTTTCTTTGTGCTTCAGGGCTAGCACAATGCCTTAAATGTAACTGGCCCAAGAATAAATACCTATTGGACTGAACATGAAAACAGGAAAAGGGTGAGACAAGAAAAGGAGATAGAAAAAAAATGAGAAAGAGATTTTTACATCATCCCTCTTTTATTTGAAAACAGGCCACACAATAATGAAATGTGTGGTACCTAAAGACACTTTCTAGAATTTATATGCAAACGAAAAAGCCTCATATAGTTTGACTTCTGAAAAAATAAAATAAAATTGGCAGCCTAGAGTCATGTAAGTTGAATATATTACAAAGTCCTTACAGTTTAAATTGTACTGTCATATAGAAGACCTTCAAAATTTCTTGGAAAAGTAAATCTCTACTTCAAAAGTAAACTTTGTAGCTACTTGAAAATGGAAAAAAGAAAGAAAAAGCGCCTTCTGAGCCTGAGCTGGGGAAGAAAAGACTACAAGTATTTTAAAGCCAACTTCTAGAGGGCTTATCAGGATTTGAAAGGATGTAATAAAAGATCTCCTTACAGCTCCCTGAAATATATGACAGTATTTCAAGGAATTTGGCTGAGACTGACACCAACTCTCATTCGAGACTTCAAAATAGAAGACAAACTGTCCCAGCTTTCAGCAATTGCTTCATTGTTTCAGAAGGCCCTCCATCGCTCCTTGCCCGCAGGTATAGTTTCCTACTTCCCATTCTATATCCTGTATCTAGAGGACAGCTGCGTTGTCGAGGTAGGGCTGGCCTCACTAACAGGTAATTCTCACTTTTTAATCACCTTCCAAGAGGGGGCTGCCATCTGTCCTTTATAATAAGGAAATGTGAGAATGCAACAGCAGAGAGTTTTATTTCTTAAAGAATTTAAAGAAACATGGTTATATTTATATAAATATTTGATTTATTAATTTTTAAAGTTATAGCAAAAAGATTAAAGCACTTTTACCATGTAACAGTTTTCTAACATATTAGATATATGTCCTAAGGTAAAAGCCGCATCACTGTCACCCCTTATTAGCCTTAGCTTCTCCATGTCCTTTGTTCCCTTCATCAAGTCAGTAGCCAAGTCTGGTTTGTTCTCTCTCCCAACCATCCTCTTCTCTCCATACTAATCTCTTTGTCCTTATATCCAATCGTCAGTCTCTTTCCTAGATTGCTGCAAATCTGATCTGTTAAGGTCTTAATCCTCTTGAAAGCACGTCAGTGGTGTCCCTTTGCCGCAGGATAAACTTCTTAACAGGACAGGAAATGTCCTTCGTGACCGGGCTACTCTTTACTTTGAAAGTCTCTTCTCCACAATGATCTTACCTAGACCGTGCATGTACTGTTCACTCAGCTTACAGTACCCTTTGTAATTCCTCTACATCTCTTCATTTGCTCAGCAATCCTAGACATATCCTTCGGTTTAATCGAAACTATCGCTTTTTCTGATGCTTTTCCTTGCCCCTCAAGGCTAAGTCAGGTGGCAAACCCAGGAGGTCTCGTGGTACTTTTGTTATAGCACTAATGACTACTCTATTTGATTTATCTGTCTTATTCCAGGAGAGCTCTTTAGTGCAAGTGCTGAGTCTCACTCATGTTGTCTTTCCAACACCTAGAGCATGGGTTGACGTACAGTAGTCACAAAACAAGTCTAATATTGATATGATCCCAATATCATCTTTAGACTTGATGCCATGGGTTCATGGGACAGTTAATAGACTCATGCAACTGCTATTGTGTTCTCAGAGGCCCAGCAACAAGCTTACTTTTTTGCATTGTGAAAGGAATTACAGCTTTGATGTTATAATCTCTAAGAGCCAAAATGCATTATCCCATTTCTGTTTTATGCTTAACACCACAGGTGGTAAAAGAGTCAGAATAACCAGTCTGTTGGAAGAGCCTATTATCAAATGTTAAAATATAGTTTCTAGAGGTCTGGTGGCCTAAAAAATTGGGTTAAGTAGCCATTAATTACTCAAAGATCATGTATAATAATATATTTCATCCTGTGGAAAGCAAATCTATATAAGAAAATAAGCCAGTTGCTGTCATGTCGACTCCAACTCATGGTGACCTCATGTGTGTCAGAGTAGAACAGTGCTCTATAGGGTTTTCAATGGCTAAGTTTTCAGAAGTAGATCACCAGGCCTTCTTCTCAGGTGGCTCTGGATGGACTTGAATCACCACCAACCTTTAGGTTAGCAGCTGGCTTGTTAACCGTTTGTACCACACAGGAACTCCTATATAAGAATACCTATTAGGAAACCCTAATAAATGAAATCAGATTGACCTGTAAATTTAGGATATCACGTTTTTCTTTATTCTCACAAGAACTCTCTTAAACATCACATTTTCAGTGTCTAAGGCCAGCTATTTGTCTGTCAATCCTGAAATCCTTACCAGTCAAGGAGGGAAATAAAGACATGGGCCTGCCATGTTTCAGGAACAGTAAAGTCCATCCATGTCAGAAGGCCATGTTGGAAGACCAACACCACAGACATGAGCTGAGACCCCTAAGTGGACTCAGTTCTGTTTCATGGGTCCTTGTCTAAGAATAGTAGGAAATCTGTGGGATTTAAAAAAGTTAAAGAAAAAGTATCTAAGCTAAAAGAAGTAGGGAGTATGAGATACGGCAGAGTGGAAAAAACTAGAAGGTTTCTTGAAAAAGTATGAACACTGATTAGGATAATCAAATAACATCCTGTCAAGGGCTCTCTGTGGAAGGAACCACATTTTGGATACCATGCAAAGTGCAAACTTGCCATTAAAAAAAAAAAAAAAAAATTCCACACCACAAGATCTGATCATTAGTTTTTATACGAGCTTGTCATTAAAAAGACTTAAATATAAAAGCTGCATCTTAGACAAGCAAAATTGTATCTGAAGTTCCCATACATATTGTGTAATGTTGTGAGACAAATGGCTCCATCTCTGACACAGCAACTGCAATTCGTCCTTTCAATTCAGCTCAGATTTCTTGAAGGGCAGTGCAGTGATTCTCAGAGTAAATCAATAAAATTCCACAGCATTTTAGGGCCTATTCTTGAAAAAGAAATTAAGCCCTCTGTATAAATTCAGATTGTTTCCCAGTATAGTTTCCAAAATGAAACGACCGAATCAAAATGTCTTGAGCACGGTGAAGAGAGCTATCACTATTTCCTATCTCAGTTTTGCAAAATGGAACCCTTTGACATTTTATAGGTAATCTTAGAAACAGGGATCAAACCTACCTAAGTTTCATGTAAAGAATATGCAAATCCTGAATAAGCAAAATAAGAAATATTCCCTAGAGGGCTGCTAACAAATGAAATGAACTCCAAAATGAGATTGCCAACAGATTTGAGTGTAATTTTACATTATTCAAATCTAATATGCAATAGAAAGCAATTCCAAGCTACTGAAAGAAACACATTAAAAAAAAAAAAAATCACGTAGTTAAACAACCCAAAAACTCATACTAGGTTTCAAATAATCTGTTTCTAGTTCTAAATTGTATTTATTGAGTTCAGAAGCATGTCCGTGTATTAATTCTCCTCTTCCACTCCCCACCCCATCCTCTTTGGTGGGTCACACAATATATGCACATATTAAAGGGGCATATACCTGTGAATTTCTAACGCGTTCTCAGTCACAATTTCATATTAAACATTGGGAAAAAAAATTCTCTGTAAGGACAATAAATGTATATTCTAGTTTTGGGTAGGCCAAATAACATTAGCTGAATATTCTTGAAATTACATGGTCAAAAAGTCATGAGAGCATTCTTATGTGCTTTTCTTGAGCAATACACTGTTTTTCATGAAAAGTACTTGCAGTCATAGGAATTTAAAGTCAGAAGACTTGGCCTTACAGCATGGCTCTGCTATTACATTTGTGATCTTGAAAAAGTCACTTTATAAGTCTAATTACCTAGTTTTCTCTGCCGTAAAATGAGGAAAAATATCACAGTTCTCTGTCAGGGCTTCTGTCCGGATAAAATGCTAAGCAAATGATAATTAAGTCTGTATTGTTTTATTGGTACTCTAGGATTACATTATGGGTCAAAATGAACATTGCCCCCTGTCTGTGTCAATAATTCTTCCTCTGGGTCTTTGTACTTTGCTTTTTTGCCTTCCCCTGAAACTCTGAAGACATGAAGATGGTTTGGAATTTGGACAGATAATCCTAAACCAATCTTGCCTGTTAAAAATGGAAAGTTAATTCCCTTCGCCCACCCACCACCCCCATAGTTATGAAAACCTAAACAGAACAGGGGTGGAGAGAGAGGTATTCAAAACGACATTCAATAATATCAGAAAAGTAATAAAAAGGGATTCATGGGGGAAAATCCATGATTTTTCAAAATCCATGTTTTGTACTTAATTGGCCATCCTTAATCTAGAGATGATTACTGTCTTTTCCTCTAGTTGATTACCTACATTTGCATGTAAACATGTCAAATGACATTTGGGTATATTCACATCTACGCTGTAACAGATGCACCCAAAGCTATTGGCCAGGCCCTGTTAGAGACTGAGAAGGTCAGACTCTTCTATCACTTAAAGCTCTTGACGTTAAAACAAATGAAGTAACAAGTAACCCGCAAACAGAGTTTAAAAACTTGGGCACATTTTGAAAGTTTATCTTTGACTAAGGCTTTTAGCACTCCAAGACTAGAATAAAGTATAATTACAAATACACTATTCCCAGAATGATTTTGGGATTTATTAAAAATATTTTCAGACCGTACCATGGACACTATTTCTGATTTTGCAAGCCCGTTATGTGAATTTTATAAATGTATAAACTTGAAAAAGATAACATCTCGATCTGATGTGGTCTCTTCTTTATTTTCTGTCTTGAACATTATCTTTGTTAAGCTCTTTCTAATAGTTCCAGTGCTCTGCCCTTTTCTCCTCTGTGTTCTGGTGAGGAGCAAACATGAGGAGCAGATCCACCAGCTGCTCAAGAGCCTTCGGCTAGAGATCACAGAGCAAAGGGAAACTCGGGACACATAATCCCTTATAAGTTCAGTGGACTGCATAAGTGTCATTTTCTTTTATTTTATTCTGTTTTTTTGCTTATATGTTTCCTAATGAACTTATGTAGTTATTTCTTAATCTTAAAAAAAAATTATCGATCTTGTTAATTTGATTATTCAAGTCAAAGCGATGGGATTGAAATATCAACTACAAAAGTGGTATAGTTCAATCCAGAAACTTTTTCTGTAAAGGGCTATATTATTTTATGTTTTGCAGGCCATACCATCGCTGTTGCAGAGACTCAGCTCTGTCTGAAAGCAGTCATACCAGATATGTAAAAGAATGAGTGTGGCTGTGTTCTAAAAAAACTTTACTTACAAAAGTATGAATTGCCTGTAATTTTCACATGTAACAAGCTAGTCTCCTTTAGTTTTTTTTTTTTTTTTTTTAAGGTTAAAGGTGTTCTTAGCTCATGGGTTATACAAATCAGACAGACTCTATTTTGACTTTATGTCAAGTTCAAGAAAATTTCTTTTTTCTGAGACCATGTTTTAGATTACTTAAGTGTGTTTACCCCAAAACCTCTCAAGCTCTCTGCCTCTGCCAAATGAATAGAAACCCACAGTTTGATGGAAGAAGGAAACACAGGAGGCAAAGTAGAAAGAATGAATCAGCTTCTTGTCTATATTATTTCGCTAAGAGATTCAGAGAAGAATGTGTTTATCATTCTGTCTCTAAGCTAGATGACCTTAACATGTAATATTTTCCAATAATTTTATTGTTTTTAGAAACAACTTTAACTCCTTACCCCACTGATCAAACTTGATTTTTATAGCTACTATCATTTTCAATGTTCTTTTAATATTTTAATTTCAATGTTCTGAACGGCCCACAGGACAATTTCATTTTTCCCTTAAAGTTTAGCTTGTTTAAAAGTCATCAGGGGCAACATTAATTTAGTGTGCTTTATGAGGCCTCTTTCAAAGTGTGTTGATTCAGTGGCTGATAGTCTATATACTACAGTGACTATTTGTGGTTGATGTTAAAGGTGTGCACAGCCCTATTACTAAAAGGAGGTTCACAGTTAAGAGTGACAGTTTCACGCAGAAATGAATCTCCAGTTAACTCTAAAAAATACATGCACACACACAGACACACACATACACACACAACCAACACCACCAGCAACCAAGACAATTAACCAGTCCACTTGGCTCTCTAGATGTAGCAGCTAACCATGTTGTTATAGAAGGTGATATGCATGCTGAAATCAGTGGTGTGCTGGTTACCACTTAAAACCAGCTCACTGGGGAGAACACTGATCTGCAGCATTTGCTGATTTCCATGGTGTAAATAGTCCCACTCTGGCCCATTTCCAGCTACCAGTGTGACATTAGTGAAGGCATCTTTAGGAAGAGATGCACATGATTGGCTCTTGCATGCCAGTAGGAGCTGGCTTCAGAACATCACTACCAGATACTGTACTAGGAAAGTATGGTGATTTTTTCTCCCAATATCTAAAAGAGAAACCAGAAAGCAAAGCTCTTTCTTATGTTTACTTTTGCAAAATGTATATTTTTATAATAACAATGAAATCCTCTAAATGATTAAAAAATGACAAAACAATTTTTTTGAGACCATGTTTTAGATTACTTAACACATTTTCATAATAATTTACAAATAAAGGTCTTGACACTTCACATCTTTTAGTGAAGTTTAAAATTGTCGCACGTAATAAGAGGGGCATCTAGCACAGAAATGATCAGTTATAAATGTTAATGGAAACTAATTTTTAAGACAACCTTTTATTAGATTTTTTTTCTCTTCAATCATAGCAATTCAAGTAGAACCTCAAAATGTGTTTCTTTTGAGGTATGGCTTTTAAATTTTTTTTTCCAATGTTAACTTTTACTGTACACCATAGTTTTGTGAATGCAAATCTGATTGATTGCAGTGATTTATGCAGTCTAAAGGGGGCAAGAACACCACGCTATTCTATTAGTATTGATTTGTAACATGAGTGGTAGATGTTCATGGCAAGGAGAGAAGAAATCTATGGCTTATTTGTGGAACTGGGTCCCTAAGGCTTATCCAGTTCAGTGAACGAGACTTTTCCGTTGTAAGATATCAATTGTTTATCTTGCCTTCACTAGTTGGAGCAAGAATGTTTACTTATTTAACATTCAAATAAGGATATCAGTATGACATTATATCTAACCTAGACATAATAAGATCAAAATGTAAATTGTCACTGGATTTATGATGCACATTCTAAAAGTAAGATTTCTTATATTAGGACAAACCTTGCCTGTCAGTGACTGAGATCACACTTAGTAGCTCAACAGCTCATCCGGTCTTGGATATTCATACTTGAATTCCATTTTCTAGGTTCCAAACAGCTGCCGTGGGCATCAATGCAGGGTATATGTTTAAAGATAGATTTGCAGGAGCTAAAGAGGGCAGTAGCAATATGTAAATATAACCTTTGAGGGAAGATACCAAATCTCACTACCTCAATTTAACATGGTGGTCGTTTAGGAGGATAGTAGATGCTTTATGGTTTTATTGCAAAGAGACCAAGGTACTCATCAGGTGATGATCTCTACAAGGGTTTCCCAGAAGGTAGAACAGTGAAACTGAATCTTGTGGAATTTTTTTGGGAGGCAATGGAGTCAAGAAAGATGGTGAGGAGTTTAGAAAGATGTAGAAGCCAGGGGTGTGAAATATCATGTGGTCAGTGCAATAATAAGTTTCAAGAACACTGTAACTAAATGCAAAAGAGAAGTAAGATAGATACTTCTTGGTAAAAGAACATCAATTCTGGCCAAAGGTCATTGGGAACCCTGGAAACAGTATTTTGTAAGGATTGATGGAATACATTTAGTAGTAGGTTTCGGGATCAAGATGGTTTGGGATCACTAATTGACAATCAAGTTCAAGGAAGGGGAGCAGCGTGTGTGACAATGAAGGTAGTATTTATTTGAATGAAATGAGAAAAATTGAGAGCCAAGGTTTCTAGCTAAGGGAGAGAGGATGATAGGTTGAGGTGAGGGAGTGGAGAAATGCTACATAAGATGGGTGGTTTGAGAGAGCTGGAGAGTTCAGGGCTGGGTGGGCCTTTATAACGAAGCATCCCAATGACCATAGGGTGCATGGGAACTGTACTCAGAGCTTAGAATGGAGAGGAGAATGAAAAATAAAAGGTAATGTCAGATAATTCTTAATAAAGCATATACCAACTTTGCTCTAGAATGTCTACATTTTGTAAGATCAAAGAAACATTTGCCAAATAAAGTCTTAAATTCTAGGGAAGAAAAATGCCTTCCCAAGGCATGAGGAACTCACCCAAGCAATTCCATGATTTTGCTGCACTAGAGATGCAACTCTACCTTTATCAAACCAGGAACACTTGATTTCTACATATCAGAAGCCTCTCAGTTCCCAGAAGGACCAGGCAAACAGTAATCATTTGGTTTTATGTGTGGTAGACAGAATAATGTCAACCAGAGAAGTCCATGCCACAATCACCAAAATCTGTGAATAACTTATCTTACATGGCAAAATGGACTTTGCAGACGTGATGAAGGGTATGGACCTTGAGATGGGGGAAGGGGAACTGGGATTGTTGGATTATCCCAATCTAATGACTAAACCCTTAAAAAGAGAGAGTTTTTCTTGGATGCTATCAGAGAGATACAAAAGAGAAGAAGAAGCAAGAGGGATTCAAAGCAAATATGCCTCTAGAAGCAGGGTACACCCCTCAGCTGACAGCCAGCAAGGAAATGGGGACCTTAGTCCTACAACCTCAAGAAACTGAATCTGCCAACAACCTGAACATGCAAGGAAATAGATTCCCCTCTAGAGCCTGCAGCCCGGCCTACACCTTGATTTTAGCCTAGTGAGATCTATGGTGGACTTTTTAACTACAGAATTATGAGCTAATACATTTGTGTTATTTTAAGCCACTAAATTTGTGTTAATTTGTATGGCAGCAATAGAAAACTAATAGCTATATGACTCTCAAATATTATGAGAATATATTTTTAATGAAAGTCAAGGAAGAATAAGTGCTATTTTATGTCATCTTCCAGGATGAATGATTTAGAAACATCTTTCTCCACCCTAGTTGGGTGGAGAATTTTCTAGCTACAAGGGTCTATTCCATTCTTCCAAACTGAGTCTCTGAAAACAAGTTATACTCAGCAATTAGTTTGTATGCCTTCCTCTTAGAAATCTGGTAAGCTACAATGCTCCATAGGTTCCCCAAGGAGTCTACTCAGCTTTCTGCTAAGCACTGTGCTAGATGTTTGCATCTACTAGGCCTAGAGTAGCCATGTAATAACAACAACAAAATAATTGCAATACCCCGCGATAAGTGCCATAATGGAAGTCTACACCAAGTTCAGTGATAGCATAAAATAGCAAGCAACCAGCTCACCTTGAGGGACTGGGGAGTGGCAGGAAAGAGTAGGTGGAGGTGCTTCATGGGATTTTAAATAGTGTGTAGGAGTTTGAAAGTTGGTTACATTTGAGGGATGTTTCAGACAGAGATAATCGCGTAAGGGAAGGCAAGAAGAGGTGAAATGACATCCTGGATGAATGGGAATAAAGAGTATGAGTGGCAGGAGGCTAAAGACATTGTTAGATAAATATGCAGGGTCCATATCATGCAAGACTTGCTAAGGCATTAGAAAGAGTTTGGGATTCATAACCAATAAGTGAGCTATTACAGAATTTTAAGTGGAGGAAAACATAATTGTATTTAAGCTTCTGGGGCAGTGTGAAGGACAAATGGAGGTGGGTAAAGCAGGCGGCAATGAAACAAGTTAGGAGCCCATACTGTAGTAATTAGATGTACTACCCAACTTACAACATATCTGAATTAGGATGAACCACACTTACAATCTTTTTTTTTTTTTTTGTACATCTTATCGTTAGCAATCTGTATGTACATTAAAAAAAAAATTGCTATCGAGTGGATTCTGTCTCATAGTGACCCTATAGGACAGGGTAGAACTGCCCCATAGGGTTTCCAAGGAGCAGCTGGCGGATTTGAACAGCCAACTTTTTCGTTAGCAGCTGTAGCTCTTAACCACTACACCACCAGGGTTCCCAAAAACCAAGTGGAGGATGCAGGCAACAATCCCTCTACCTCTCACATGCTAAGCAAGCACACTACCATTTGAACTGTATGTATATATGTATTAAAATATATCTGCAAGTTTATGTGTAATGTTTCCAATGCCCAAAGACAAAGATCCGATTTATAAAGATACTAATAATAAAATGCAATAATAATGAAAATTAAAAAAAGAGAGAGAGAGAGAAAAGACGTCAGAACCGACTCAGGACGGAGTCGTCGGATCGTAACCCCATTGTAAGTCGGGGACTACCTGTATATGCAAAAGATAATTTGAGTCTAAGGCAAAGGTGAAAATCTGAAAGTATTCAGTTAACAGAATATACAGGATTTGGTGACTTTTTAGGTGAGAGGTAGTTGAGGAAAATGTCAAAGATCATCTTTCATCATCATCATCATTAATTTTTGCTGGTCACTGTTAAGCACTTTAATTGAATTACATCATGCAGCTTGCACAATAATACTGCGAGGAAGACAAAACTGTTACACTCATGTTAGAGAATAAAAAACTGAAACGTAAAGGGGTTAAGCAACTTTCAAAAATCACATGATTAGTATCACAACTGAAACCCGATCCATGGCAGTTGGCCTCAGAACTTACTTCAAAGCCTACATTCTTAACCACTACATCAATGCCTTCCCAAAGCTCACTTACATCTAAGATGAGTGAGTAGATCGGTTGTATCTGATTACAAAAGTCAAAAAAGAGTAGGAAAGTGTGGAAAATATATATAATTTGGCACCTATTGGGTTTGAGGTGACTATGAGACATCCAAGTGGAGTGCCAAAGAGTTCCTGGATTTCTGGGTCTGATTTCTCAGAGCTGTGGACAGGAGATACCTGCTTTCTTGTCTGATTCTCATGCTGGGTCAAAAACCAATGTATCTAATAGATATCCAAAAGAATTCATATCTATACCACAGATTAATTTCAGAGATTGAAAAAAAAAAAAACTTTCTAAAATCTCCAAGGTAGTACAATGTCGCCACCTACTGCAATGGCTGTCAAAGACAATGTATCTTTCAAGTAACAGTGGGGTTATGGAAGCCCTTCTTTGGCATTTCTCTCTTTGCTGTCCCCTCTTTCTGCTGCAGTCATTTCCCTGTTTCTTCACATTTTCCTGCCCACTGGCTCCTGAAGTGTAATTGGGGTACAGAGCTGGCTAGGAACCCCACACGTGTCCAGCATGTGAAAGTCATGGCCAGTGTTCTAGTCTGTAGTGTTAACATTGTTACTTTGACATTAGCTCTTATTAATTCCTTTACTGTCATTTTCTTTGTTTGCTTTGTGTTTCCTAGTTCTGAATATGGTGCTGACACTTATTAATCTGAAGGAAATTAATTACATTTTAAGAAACTCAATCTTCTCATCTGTAAACTGGGGCTGCTAATGTAACCTAACAGTGGTACTCTGAAAGTGAAAAGAAACTAATGTATACCGAATGCATATAGGGAAATGTCAGTAACGTTTTGTTCCCTCTCACCCTTCATCTTATCAACCCACATTTAGAAAGTAGTTTTATAAAATAAAAACTGTTAGAGAACAGAGATGGCAGAAAACATTCGGAGGAAGCAACATAGAAACTTACAAAGCAGTAACATCACAGGCCCAGAAAGAAAATGGAAACCAATACGAAAATACATAAAAATAAGGGAATTGAAAAAAAAAAGTATTTAAATATGTGTGGGAAAACTCCTATTGTTTAAATGACATACAATATACTTTAAAAAGTAGATAGTATTAAAGTAAAAATAAATAATTCTTCTCAACTATCAAGCTTCTGTAATAAATCCAGTTCCTTTATATGCTGAAGTAGAGCAATGATTCAGGTGACTATTACTTCCCTGTGCAGCCTGCTTCCAGAAGCATAATCCCTCTGACCTTGGCTCAGAATATGCATTCTGCCATTTATGGCATTTTCCTGCATATTCATTCATCAAGTATTTATTACTCACTGCAAGGTGTGAGGCAGTGTGCTAGAAGCAATTTTGTCTTTTCTGCATGATGGGCATTATTGTGACTTGATTAGGAAGAGCTGGAGGCTTTATTTAGGGACAGTATAATTAGATTTTACTTGGGCATTGGGTGTGAGAAAGGGCCAACCTTTTTAAATCCAAATATGTTGGATTTGAGAAGAGTCCCAAGGATCCCTCAGTGGGGACCAAAAAAAAAAAAAAAAACAAACCGTTTGCCGTTGAGTCAATTCTGACTCATAGCAACCCTATAGGACAGAGTAGAACTGCCCCATAGAGTTTCCAAGGAGCGCCTGGTGGATTCCAACTGCTGACCTTTTGGTTTGCAGCCGTAGCTCTTAACCACTACACAACCAGGGTTTCCTCAGTGTGGACCACTCACCCCCAGTGTCCTGATAAGACGTGGAATTGTGCTGGGGAACGTGACAAACAGCCCTAGACATTGACCAGGAGTAGATCACCACCACTCTGCAATGTCTGTGGATCTTTCGCCTAGAAAAATATGGATTTGGGGATTTTAGAGAAAAAGAAAAGGACAAATTAGGCATAAAGGACAAACTACACATAAAGGCATACACATACGGTAAAGAAGCAATATTTTAGGGTTGCACCTTGAGCAAATACAGTACTCTGAATGGATTTAATAACCCTTTGCTGTGTAAATATCTAAGAAGGCCCTCTGATTATGCAGATAACTTGAAAACGCAATACAATATCGTGTCAGTTGAAGGAGAATCTCAGAAGATATTGTTCTCAGCCTACATGTGCCCAAGTGAGAACTGAGAGATCAAAGTATGCATTTGTTACTTTTGATCAGTTAGGTCATTGCACTTGATCAATAGTTCAGACAATGAGCAGTGCACAATATTACTATTGTGTTCAAAGAGTTCAGAGTGCTTTGCTGGCATTACGTGTCAACCTTTATGATGTCTCTGTGTTGTATGAAACATGTGGCCTTGTATCATCCTGCTTCACCAAAGATAACCCTGGATAGAGAGATGATAATGGCTACTTAGCCATAAAAATAAAAACAAGAGAGGCCATGCTGATTTCTACTATTTTCTTCTCTGGTCCATACATTATTCCCTTCAAGATAAACAATGATGAAGGACTCAATATTTAATTGCCTTCTAGTTTTTTTGGTTTTTGTTTTTCCCCAGGATCACTTAATTGAACTCTCATTACAGGTACACTAATTCTTTTTCAATTTGTACCTGAAAATTGCCATAGTACTGAGATTCCAATTATATTTTAATGAAGCCTTTTATTAGTGCAATGACACCTTTTGCCTTGTGCAGAGGAGCTCTCGGGTTTTCCATTAGAGGCCACGCTTTGGATGGGTTTATAACTTGGAAGTAAACCTTTTCATCAGGTTGAAGTAGGGCAAAAAAGGTTTTAGCCTTAAGAGTACTTTGTTATTTCATAAGAATAAATCAATTTTCCTTCAAGATCAGAGTGCAATAACAATTTTCTACCAACGATCTCTCCTTGTATTTCTCCAGGTTTATATAAATGACCGCTTTTTGCACATTTATATCTCCAGAAAGCGTTCATTTGGGGTCAAGGAAAAGGGTCCAAGAGTGAGGCAGCTGAACATTTTGTGCATGATACTAATGTAATATCCATAAAGGCCAGTTATATTTTGTACTGCAGAAAATCTCTGTACCAAAGACACAGGATTTGCCTCTGATCCAGGCAGTCTTCACACAATGAATTCTTTTGGTCACCAATGACTAGACACACGTGTAGGTGATTCTAAATAAACTTTTCACCATTAACTGAAAAACAACTGAAGGGCTATGTCCCAGGGTCAGTATTATGGTCTGAACGCATAAAAGACAGTTCCCTGTGTAAACAGTAATAATATCTTCTTTTTAATAAGGAAATTTGCCCTCATAGACTAGGCTAACATATATAGAATCTTAATGAGAACAGCTTTTTGATTTCAGATTCCTACTTAGTACTCTTTTCAGCTAAATGAGCTAACTGAAAGTGATTACCAGGTCACCAGAATATGCTTGCTGTGGTTGTGTTGTGTGATGTCATCTTGTTTCCAACTCATAGCAACCCCATAGGACAGAGTAGAACTACCCCCATAGGGTTTCCAAGGCTGTAAATGTTAACGGAAGTAGACTGCTACATCTTTCTCCCCAGGAGCTGCTGGTGGGAATCACCAACCTTTCAGTTAGCAGCCGAGTGCTTAACCACTGTGCCCTCAGTGCTCCTTTTGCACCCCTAAAGCCTAGGAAACCCTATGTGCAGTTCTACTCTGTCCTATAGTGTCATTATGAGTTGGAATTGACTCAAGGACACACAACAACAATCTTTATGGGAGCAGATTGCCAGGTCTTTTCTCTAGTGGAGCCACTGGTGGGTTCCAGCTGCTGATCTTTCTGTTAGCAGCCAAAGGTCAACATGTAAGCGTTTAACCTTTGCACCACCAGGGCTCTATTCAGAAAATGCAACAATACCTAAATGTACCTAATCAAACACATAGGCATGCACGTGCACACACACAAGTACTCATACATACTCAGAAACAGCAAGCCCGTTATTTTTGGCAAAATCTCTACCTATTTTCACAATTTTATAGTTCTTTCCTACTTCTATACCTTGAAGATTTAAATGTCTTTTTCTTTCCCCCTCAAATCATTCAGAATTGGAGTTGGTGATGGTACTTTTTAAAAATATAAATGTCTGCACTGTATCTCTTTTGAATACGCATATTTTATTGGATGCATCAAATTAAACAGCTTTCTCAACCAACACAGCTAGTCCTTCTTACTACTCTTGGCAGCCAAACAAATATCATGGTCTTTGCTAGACTTTACCGTTGCTGTGTTCTTTTATTCCTTTTTATGCATCACTGTCTTTCAACCTCAACCATTGTAGGTACCTTTTTTAACATAAATTGGATGGAATTTTAAAACATCATTTAACAACAACAAAAATCCTTTTTATTTCTTGACAACCCAGAGAAATGGATTCTTCTGAAAGGAAATGGATTGCTTTAAAAAAGACATGTCACAACTAAATGTTCATGCCACTAAGCTTTATAATAAAACGTATTAACCTCTTGGGATTCCCACACTGACCTCTATTTTGCTCTCTTTGTCACAATCTCTAGCAAAGCAGTGGCAGGTTTCTGGCTAGAGGCTACAGTTACACAGAAAGTTAGGTCAGAGAGGCAAGATGGCTACAAAGACGGGCAATCCACATGTCAACAATTCACAATCTGCCTCCTCCCAATAACCATCTTGTCATGCTGCCTACAGGCAAAGCTCCTTTCGCTTATATGCAGCACTGAAAATTATGCTTATTATTGCCATGATCTCAAAAAGGCAAATTATTATTATTATTCATTCCCATGGCCTACTTTCACACTGAACAATTATGACTTCAGATGAGAAATAACAGTTTCATATCAAAACGCTCATATATTTATGAAAATACAAGGCTGTCATTCTGCATAAAATTAGAAGCCTTCAATTTTAGTTTCAAAATCATTCTGCATGCAAATAGTGAATACAAACAAAAAAAACTTGCGTGGCAGTTTTGAAATGTAGTATTCTACCCTAATAACAGAAAAGTTTCAGTCAAATCAGTTAACTAACAACTATATCATGATAATCCTGCCTTTGTGCGTGTGTTGTAAATGGTGAGCTGTCAATGGTCCGTATGTAAATGACAAAGCGAGTAACAGATGAGGACCTCTGAGTCTTGGTCTTAACTGGATACTGCGGAGTTGAAATGCTCCTAAAAATCTTCATGCCCTCTTCAACACCTAAAAAATATACATGTAAATACATAGTGGAGGGGGGAGGGAAACATACTTCACCACAATCTTTCCCTGATATATTATTTTAGGTAGAAGTTTTGGAGAATCAGATATTCATATTAATAAATGTCATAATATACTATATATTCATTATAAATAGTCAAAGCGTTAGTATATATTAAAAAAAGGATAACACAAAAATACTTTCAGTACAATTTAGTTTACCTATGATGGCTTGGAAAGCATTTCATTATCTTATTCTGCTTTAGGATATCTATTATTAAATCAATTGTTGGGATTAGAGGTTCAGATATGCTTATAACTGAGAATCCTGGGAATAGAATAAAGATGGCATTGTGATTCACAAAGATTTTATTACCTGCCTCATGTATGTGAATCATATATATGATATATATCACATATATAACATGTTCCAATGTTACTTTCAATAATTATTGAAGTAGCCTCATTATTTTAAGCAATGGAATACAGTTAGATGAATAGTCTCATTATTTTAGGCAATAGAATACAGTTAGAAGATCAGTTAAAAGTCATTTAGAAAGTTCCATTTAAAGTTCATAAATTATTTTCTTGAAAAGTACCTATATTTAGTGATGGTGGTGGTGGGGAAGCTTTTTTATTTTTAATGTTGTTGTTATTGAATCTCCTGAGTGGAATTTTTATAAATAAATACAGATTGATAATTTCTAAATGTAACAGTTATTAAAGGAATGGTAAACTTGGAAAGATTCCATTTAGGGTTGGTTATGTTTAGGAGCCCTGGTGGTGCAGTGACTAAGAACAATGGCTGCTAACCAAAAGTTCGGTAGTTCAAATCCACCAGCCTGTCCTTGGAAACCCTACGAGGCAGTTGTACTCTGTCCTAAAACGTGGCTATGAGTCAGAATTGACTCAGTGGCATTGAGTTTGGTTTGGTTTTTATGTTTAGAAAGCAAAAATATGTTCACTAGCATATTTAGAAAATGATTGTTTTTTAAAACTATGTGACATTAGAATTAAAATTATCCTCAACAGCAACTTAAGGTGGTCTACAGACCTTTGACAAGTCAGTTAAAGTCGTTTAAATTTCAGGGAAATGGAGAGTGGGAATTAGGTGACACTTTCCAAACCTCTTTGAGTTCTACAATTTAAGATAAAATTTACCAAATATCCTGTATGATCACTAAGGGTGATGAAAACATGTGGAAATGGGTAGTGTACTCGTTGTCCAACAGGGTGAATGTAATTAGTGTAACAATTTTACATGTAAAAATGGTTAAAATAGCAAAAAAAAAAAGTTCATATTTAACCTGGACCTTGTCTTTACAAGACAAGTTTTTAGCCACAATAGTAAAAGAAGGTAAAAAGCAAACAAACAAACAAACAAAAAAAAACCTGAGAAAAGAAGTATAAGGTCTGATTTCTAATTTTTTTAGGTTTCCATTGTCAGCCAAGAAACGGAACTCAAGTCCCACAAATTAAAGCTTCTTAAATGTGACAAGTCCTGCAGATAAGAAAGGCAGATATCTCCGGTCTTGCATAGTAACTACAAGCTTTTCAAAAAGAACATTGTTTAAGGATTAGAGATATCAGATGAGATGAATAAGCTATGCCTTAAAAAAAATGTCAATAATAAATACTGACTATTCAAGTTTTGATTTGCATGTTGAAAGACAAACATCTCAAGACTGATTCTTGTGACAAAGTGCAGAGATATTTTGTCTCTCACAAACTGTGAAATATAATCATGTGAGAGCCATGTTTTTTATCCATTTTTGCCTTGAACTCGCCTATATTTAGTCTATTTAATAGTATGAGGGGAATCATAATGTGGAGAGATTGCAAAGGCATGTGATGAATTGACAGTTATCTTCATTAATATCCATGGTTTCTGGTCACGCATGTATTATACCTTCTGTAGGCTCATGAGGCTACTTTTTTCCCCAGGGAGTTGGCTGAGTTGAAACACCAGAGTGATATTTATATAACTGAAATATTTGCATCAGTTATTTTGATTTTTACATTCATTCGTATTTAAGATTTTCTCGGTAAATGCATTGTTAGAATTATTTTTGCTTTTAAAAGTTCTGCAGTTTGAATCCACCAGCCACTCCTTGGAAACCCTACGGGGCAGTTGTACTCAGTTCTATAGGGTCGAGATGAGGATGAGTCAGAATCGACTCGATGGCAACTTTTTTTTTTTTTTTTGGTATATAACATTCTGTGTAGATGTACCATAATTTACCTAAGTATTTTTGTACTGATAAGCCTCTAGGTAGTACAGAATATTTCTGTTTTAAATAACGTTGAAACAAACCCCCCTATACATATAACTTCCCTTATATTTTGGGTTCTTCTCTATGAATAGATTCTTAGTGAAGAAAATAATGGCATGAAGAATGCTATCACGTCTATGGTTCTTGATATATATTTCCAATTATTATTATTTTTTAATTTTTACCAATCAAAATGCAACAGACAGAAAAGGTATTATTTAACTATTGTTAATTTTGGAATTGGAAAATAGATTTTCAATGTAATTTCAATTTACACTTCTTTGAATATAAGAGGGCCTAAATATTTTTTATGGATGTTTTTATTAATTGTATCTTTCATAATTATCACTTCATGTTCTTTGTCCATTTATCTGGAAGGTTTTAATATATTTTCAGTATTTATGAATGCTTTAGGTGATAAAAACCCGTCGCGGTCGACTGGATTCCGACTCATAGCGACCCTATAAGACAGAGTAGAACTGCCCCAGAGTATTTCTAAGGAGCAGCTGGTGGATTCAAACTGCCGACCATCTGGTTAGCAGTGAGCTCTTAACCACTACAGACAGGGTCGCTATGAGTCGGAATCGACTTGGCAGCAACGGGTTTGGTTTTCGGTTTGGTTAGGTGATAAAGATTTTTATCCTTTTCCTATTTGCTGAAAATGATGTCCCGGGCAAATTTTCAATTTTTCTTCCTTGCAGATTCTTCATGCCCTGTGTTTTTTAAAATCTTTCCTCAGTTTTGATGTCTATTTACATATATTTTCTAGTGTTTGTAGGCAGTTTTAAAATATTCAAGGGTTTAACTGAATGCAATTTAGCGGATTTATAATGGTGACATTATAAATTTTATTTCCTCTGGATATATAGCCCTTAACTATTTATTTAATGATCTTCTTTTTCCTTAGTGATTTATAATGACTATTATTATCATATATTCAATATGGTACATATATCACATTCTTATATATAACAGATCTCTTTCTAGGCTAGCTATTAGGCACCATGTTATTTTAAGTATTTTCGTTTTACGGTATGTCTTAAAGTGTTTCTCTTGCCTTTTCAACTCTAATACAATAGCAGCAATTACTGACTTGAAAGTGATAAACCACAAGCACTTCTCCACCATCTTCTGCATCTAGCACGATGCTTTGAGTTTCTTTTGTGTAAGTAAGGAGCTTCAAAAGATCTGTGCAGATGTAACCTACTTATGAAAAATTACAGAATAAATTATATGAGCAATGTGCTAAATTGTATGAGGAGCTGATTATAGAAAACATATTAAATAATAAAGTTGAGGGAAGGGAGAAAATGTTAGCATAATTTCAAAGTAAGACATTAATACTTGTTAGACACCTCAGGGACGATTCCTCAGGGTCTATGGAGATGGTGAATTTTAGCCGAATCTTAAAGCATTGGTAGATTATATACATGTTTATCTGATTTTAATGCACATGAAATAAAAATAAATACATAGACAAATACTAACCTAAATGTTGGTGGTTCCAACTGAGGAAGAAAAGCCTGGGGATATGCTTCTGTATGGATCACTGCCAAGAAAACTTTATGGAGCAGTTCTGTTCTGTAACACATGGGGCTGCCATGAGTCACAATCAACTCAACAACTGTTTGGTTTTGGTGTATACACACACACACACATATATAATGAGTATGTGTAGATATAAAAATTTCAACTTATCCCAAACTTATAGGCACTTATTAAGTAACCTAAATCAGTACCTCCCATCACTCACTGTCGACAATGTAATAGCAGATACTACAAAAAGTGTTACATTTATTCTTCTTACTTGAAGATCACTATGAACAGATATAGGGCACATCATAAATCTGAAACTACCTATATTCTTACAGTGCCTCATTACAAATAGCACATAAGGATAAAACTTTAAGACTAAGACAGAACATTTGAGTATGTCTAGAAATGGAAATTGGGCTACAGGAGACAAAGTTGGAAATTTCAACTGATCTCTTCTGTCTTATTTTTTTGTCTTACTTTATTTTTTAAAAATCGCTATTTACAGTTTTATCTCTCCTGAGAACTGCTGTCAATTAAAGAGCAGAAAATTCCTTCCAAAGGCAATGTAAGTTAATAAGGCACTGCATACGAGAGTTTTGAGGTAACAATAAAAGGCAAACAACATCCTACAATGATTTATTTGCTAATGATTCTTTTCATTAAAAGAAAAAAGCCAGTAAGCAATATTTAGTTTGCTCTATCCTATGTGCAAAAGCAAAACAAAACAAAAAAACCAGTTGCCATTGAATGAATTCTGATTCATGGCGACCCCATGTGTGCAGAGTAGAACTGCTCCATAGGATTTCAAGGCTTTGACCTTTAGGAAAGAGATCACCAGACTTTTCTTCTGAGGCACCTCTGGGTTGGTTTGAGCTGCCAGCTTTTTGGTTAGTAGTCAAGTGCTTAACCATTTGTGCTACCCAGGGTCTCCTCCTATATGCAGAAGGAAATACATATTCAAACACAGGATAATCTATCATGATTGGACATTGCCATTCAAAGAGATTGAAAAAATTGGAAGGGAATTTTTCTTGTTAAACATTAATGTGTTTGTGTCCTCTTGTCTATTATTAAACTGATAGAGCTTTTATCTTTAAAGATCATAGCTAAGTGTTCCAGAGAATTTTTCCTTCTAACTAAAACTAATAAAAGGATGATTTTGAAAATATTATGGCCTTAAGTGTCAACATGGGCAATTACAAATTACTGTATATAGCTGAGTGGTTTAAATTAGAATGTGGCAATGACATAGTTAATAAAATTGTTAGAAAAAAACCTACATTTGTATCTTTTTCCCATTTTACATTCTAGATTATACAGTTGACCACGTATTTTACATTTGAGCTATATATTTGTTCAGTTATATCTTATCTGTTTAAAATTAAGGCTAACAAATTTCCTGGCTCAGTTTAAATATTATTTGCCTACATTTATTATTTTTTAATGTTGATCTACTCACATGAAGAAGAAAACCTCTTTGAATTATCATACCCATTAATAGGCTTAAAAATGAGAAAGAAAAATTATATTCACTTAATTGCTACATCCATAAAATAATGAAATTTAAACAAAATCTAAGGAATATACATGTCATAATAATGGTCTATCTGCAAAATAATACTGATATTCAATTCATTAAAAACAAAACAGCACTTACGAGATTCAGTTTAGATGGGATTCTGTTTTTCTTCATAACCAAGTAACTCTTATTGGAACGAACTTCCCACAGGAGACAACTGTGTTATAAACTCTGGGAAACACACACACACATAGACCCCAACTATCGGAAAGCAATGGAGGACAGCCCAAAACAGGCAGATTCCGGAGAGAGAGCAACATTTGGGAAAAGGAAAACCACTGGCTGAGTTTTCCTAGTTTTGTGGCTTTTAGCTGAGGACAGGCTTTTTTTCTTTTTTCAGTATACCAAGTTTACCAAAACCCACTGTCGTTGAGTAGATTCTGACTCATAGCAAGCCCGTGGGGTTTCCAAGGCTGTAAATCTCTAAGGAAACAGACTGCCACTTCTTTCTCCCGTGGAGCCTCTAGTGGTTTTGAACCGCGACCTTTTGGTTAGCGGTCAATCACTTTAACCTCTTCACCAGCAGGGCTCTTTCTACCTACTTTATTTGGCTCAAAATGATTCTTTTAAAAACTAAACACATTCCCAAAGGACAAACACTTGCTAACACGGAATATTCAAGAGGGTGTGCTACAAACAGTGAAATAAATTCCCCAAGTGTTTAAAGGAAAGTTAATGTTATTATGATAACTCTGTGGACTTAAAGGTAAATCACCTATCCTGGAAATAGTTAAATAGTGATTAAGACCGTATATTCTTTGTCTTTGTTCTCATCTGAAAAATGGTGATGTTAACAGCAGGTACAAGATATTGTAAGAATTATATGAGATCATATATGTAAAATACTTCGAACAGCTCCTGGCACATATTACTTTATAAGTTTTTAGCTAATATCCATCTTAAGGGCAAGTGTCATTTAGGCATGTAAGTTTTATTATACTAGCTTTTCTTTTTTTAAATTGTTTTATGTTGAGACAATTTTAGACTTATGGGATAGTTGCAAAACTAATACAGTTTCTATATACTCTTCACCCACGTTCCTCTTATGTTAACATCTTACATAACTGTAGAATATTTACCAAAACTAAGAAATTAACCTTGGTGCAATACTATTAACTAAAGTAACAAAACCAAAAAAAAAAAAAAAAACCGAACCCGTTGCCGTTGAGTCAATTCCGACTCATACTGATGCTATAGGACAGAGTAGAACTGCCCCATAGGGAACTAAAGTACAGAAGTTACTAAAATATCTCCAGTTTTTTCACTAACGACTTTTTTATTTTTTTTACAGTATCCAATCCAGAATCCCACTTTTCATTGAATTGTCATGTCTCCTTAGTTTCCTCTGATCTCTGATCATTCCTCGTCTTTCCTTGTCTTTTATAGCTTTGACATTTTTGAAGCATACTCGTCAGTTATTTTATAGAATGTTCCTCAATTTCGGCTTGTCTACTGTTTCTTCATGATCACACTAATTTTACATATTATTGAAAAGGATACCGAAGAAGCGATACGCCCTTCTCAGTACATGGTTATCTGGAGGTGCATCGTGTCAATACCTATTTCTCGGGATGTTAACCTTGATCCCTTAATGTAGTGTCTGTCACGACTCTCAGCTATAAACTTATAATTTTTCCCTATGTAATTACACCTCTGGGGGGAAGGAGCTACTTTAAGACTATGCAAATATCCTGTTTGTGTTTAAACTTTTTTTTTTTTAATTGT
>NW_004444046.1:9121746-9143039 GCF_000243295.1 Trichechus manatus latirostris | reverse complement strand
AGAGCCACCCGTTCGGGTGTGTGGAATCCAAGCAGCTGGTGTTTCCCGGTCAAGAGATTGTGGCTGCAGAAAACAGAGGAGGCTGAGTCGGGGTGAAGAAAGGTGGGGGGTGGGAAAGCATATATCGCAAATTACCGGTTGTTTTGTCTCCCACTGGATGCTCCATGAGGCTGCCTTCTTGTCCCCTCTGTTTGCTGGTCTCCGATAGGAGTCCAAGATGGCAGATCCGTGCTGCGTTAGCTGGTAGGGGACCACTGCATGAATCTCTCCTCGCTCTCCATTCCCTGTCAGTTTTCTCACTCCATTTGGTGCTTGGCTGAGTTCTTTATCTCTTCATTTGATGTTTTAGGGTTTCAGGACTGTTGTATTCTCTGTTCGGCTTAGTTTTTCGGATCTTTGCTGTGGAGGGAAGCGTGGTGCTTCTGCCTAGAGCACCATTTTGCAGGAACTCATGTGTTTAATCTTTTGCCTACTAATTTTAACATCAATCAGTGGATCTTGTCTACAGAAATTATTACTCTGCTGTTCTAATGATAATTTTCTTTTTCCTTGACCCATTCTACATTACTCCTCAGAATTCTTCTGTAAGGAAGAGTTGTTACGTCTGCCCCATTTATGTATTTATTCACTTATCTATTTTGTCAGCACGGACTCATAGATATTTATTTTTGGGGGGTTATAATCCAATACTATTGTTATTTATTTTGCTGTTGGGAGTTCTTTCAGGTAGGGTCTATGTCTTTTAAATACCCATCCCCTTTTTATTGTTGTTGTTAGGTGCCTTTGTGTCGGTTCCAGCTCATAGCAACACTATTTACAACAGAAGGAAACACTACCTGGCCCTGTGCCATCTTCATGATCATTGTTGTGCTTGAGCCCATTGTTACCACCACTGTTGTCAATCTGTCTCATTGAGGGTCTCCCTCGTTTTCACTGACCGTCTAGTTTACCAAGCATGATATCCTTCTCCAAAGACTGGTCCCTCCTGATAACATGTCTGAAGTATTTGAGACAATTAGCACTTTCTTATTAGCTTCCTTATTTTCTGACACCACAAAATTCCTTCCCCAGCTCTGGAATCATACAATAACTTCTAAAAATAACTTTTAAAATTACACTATATATTCCAATTTCTGTATTTCTTTCACAGCAATGAAAACCAGCAATATCCCTCTAAAAATCTTGAATTATTGGTTTAACTTTTGTCTCTTCATTAATTAATCATTCTAAATTGAAAGAAGAGTTGTTTTAGAACAATAAGTAAACACACAAAGCCATGAGCATTAATTAATTATAATGAACTCTTGCTAATTTTTATAAATAATATAAAGTTTCCCAAAGTGTCTTAAACATTGAAGTATAATATTTGAGATTTAAGTTACTAGGGGGAACAAGTATTTGTAAAAGTAATTGACCTGTTCTGATTGACAGCCACCACAAATGTACTGTCAAAATTACCCAGTTCCACAGCTGTCAGAACCTACTGTTCAAGAATTATACATCTTGTTTCCTCTAAGACCACGACCAACTTGACATTTCTTAATATGTTCCTGCCTTACAGGGGAATTAACTTGATTTTTAAGCTCTTGATTACAGTTACTATACTTAGAATTTTATCACACTCATCAATCACTATCTTCAGTTTTAAATTTTTTTAAAGGATTTTTCTTGAGAGGATTTTAAGGCACGTGTAAAGCTTTTAAAACTCCTTATCCACCCCAGCCTGTCTTGCATTAAACATTAAACTCTTTCTAAACATCTCCTAAGTTCTTACTCAATAGTTAGATTTCATCTATAAAGTAATATATGAAGTATTGTTTCCTAATCACATAAATATAAAAGTCTGTCATTAGATTAGATAAAATGTACAGTCGAAATGTTGAACTCTTGCTAGAACTTTAGGGAGGCAGAAGTTTTCTTACATCTAGGGACTCTATCCTGTTTAATATGATAAAACCAATTGAAAACATAACTCTAGAAATGCAAGCCAATATAACAATTTTTTTGTTTGTTTGCGAATGCGTCAAAATCTTAATGTTTTCTCATTTAAAAAAATAGTGGTACCCTGTGTTTAAAATTGTTTTGAATAAGTAAAAAGTCCTGTTACATTAATTTTCACTTGCTAGTACAATGTTCAGTATGTTTATTTTTACTATCATATTATTTCCTTGTATTTGCATTGCATTTCACAAATTACATTAAATGGCTTTTGTTTATACTATTACATCCGAGACTTTAAACAAATATTTTTAGACGGCTGAACAGGTATTTTTACATACCCATTGTATAAATGAATACACTAAGACTGAAGGAAATTAAGTGTCTAGTGGCAGAGTCAGGATTTGAGTACAATCTTATGAATTAAGGCTCCAGACAAGGATTCTCTCTGGCAAGAGAAGTTTGGATGGTAGTAAGAGGAAGATGGAAATCACTGTCACTCACAGGATTAATAATTGCTGTGGTTTCATAAATTTCTTTGGGAATTCAAAAACACTTAATTGTGCTCATGAGGAACCTGTACGTAGACAAAGAGGCAGTGGTTCCAACAGAACGGGGTGGATGTCATGTGGTTTAAAGTTAGGAAAGGTGTGTGTTAGAGTTGTATCCTTTTACCATACTTATTCAATCTGTATGCTGAGCAAATAATCCGAGAAGCTGGACTATATGAAGAAGAAAGGGACATCAGGATTGGAGGAAGACTCATTAACAACCTGCGATATGCAGACGACACAACCTTGCTTGCTGAAAGCGAAGAGGACTGAAGTACTTACTGACAAAGATCATAGACTACAGCTTTCAATAGGGATTACATCTCAACATTACAGCTTTCAATAGGGATTACACTGCAAC
The DNA here is from genome assembly GCF_000243295.1 of Trichechus manatus latirostris. NCBI lineage: Eukaryota > Metazoa > Chordata > Mammalia > Sirenia > Trichechidae > Trichechus > Trichechus manatus. The sequence continues at coordinate 9,140,189 of NW_004444046.1, read as the reverse complement.
ATGAATAAAACAAAAATCTTCACAACTAGACCAATAAGCAGCATCATGATAAACGGAGAAAATATTGAAGTTGTCAAGGATTTAATTTTACTTAGATTCACAATCAACACTCGTGAAATTAACAGTTGAGAAATCAAAGGAGGTATTGCATTGGGCAAATCTGCTGCAAAAGACCTCTTTAAAGTGTTCAAAAGCAAAGATGTCATTTTGAAGTCTAAGGTGTGCCTGACCCAAGCCACGATATTTTCATTCGCCTCATATGCATGCGAAAGCTGGACAATGAATAAGAAAGACTGAATTCAGAATTGATGCCTTTGAATTATGGCATTGGTGAAAAATATTGAATATACCATGGACTGCCAGAAGAACAAACAAATCTGTCTTGGAAGAAGCACAGCCAGAATGCTCCTTGGAAGCGAGGACAGTGAAACCTCATCTCAAGTACTTTGGACATGTTATCAGGATGGACCAGTCTCTGGAGAAGGACGTCATGCTTGGTAAAGTAGAGGGTCAGTGAAAAAGAGGAAGACCCTCAACTAGCTGGATTGAGAGAGTGGCTACAACAATGGGCTTAAGCATAAAAATGATTGTGAGGATGGTGCAGGACTGGGCAATGTTTCGTTCTGTTGTACATAGGGTTACTATGAGACGGAACTGACTTGATGGCACCTAACAACAACAGCAGCAAGAGGGAGTTGGAAACCACGGTCACTTGCAGAACTAATAGTTGCTGTGACTTCATAAACTTCCATACTGCCCCACCAAAGCACGTGCTTTGTGCCAACAGTGCTCAAACATCTCTGCACTGTTCCTTGTGATGGTCATGTCCTAGACAACCAAATCTGAGAGGAAGAGAGGAGTCTTGTGAAAAAACTCTTGCTCTGCTACATGCGGAACCAAGGGGATATGGCTTATACCCCCACATACCACTTTAGTTTTGAAAACCAAAAACCTAATGACCTTCTAAAGTTACTAATAACTAGCTATGTTGTCTGTAGTGCACATCCTCCCCTACAAACCCCCAAATCCATTAATTTTGAAGAGTAACTATTTTAGGGATCAGAATATGTTATGTCTGTAATCACAAATTACTCCCTCCTTTCCACCACCTGGAGTCCTGGTGGCACAGTGGTTGAAGTGCTCAGCTGCTAATCAAAAAGTCGGTTGTTCGAACCCACCAGCTGTTCTGTGGGAGAAAGATGTGATGGTTTACTTCTGTAAAGACTTACAGCCTTGGAAACCATATGGTGCAGTTCTACTTTGTCCTACAGGGTGGCTGAGAGTTGGAATTGACTAAACAGCAGTGGGTTTGGTTTGGTTTTTCCACCATCTTATAAAAAACACACCACTTGTCACAAAGGGGAATGACTAGAGATGGGATCTGTGCAAATTTATTACTCAAAGTACACATCCTTCTAGGTGGTCCCAACTCCTTAGCTTTTTTACACAGTGGAGATCATCCCACTATTGCTCCAAGACAGAGGTTTTCTAACTTCAGGTCTGTGAACTTGGATGAAGAAAAAAAATCACATATTTATCATAAGTAATTTTTAACTAAAATTTTGTATTATCTTCCATTTTGAATATAGGCAACAGATTACAGTAGTATTAGCAGTATTGTGACTTTGTCATCAATAGAAATCACAGATATTTTCATATCGCATTATAATCATTGTAGATATCCTAAAATGTTGTTTATGCTTGTCACTACTTTGAAATGTTTGCTATTAGACCCACTTGTTAGAAGTTATTATTCACTGTGTTAACAAGAATGCCCATATAATCTTAGACTTTATATTTTAAAATATTTTATATCTATATTTCCATATAATTGGTTTCCTTTGTTATTTTATTCATGTAAAACATTATTCTAAGAAATGATCAGGAAGACCGAAAGGGGTCTATGACATAAAAACTGTTAAGAACCCCTGCTAAAAGGGAAAGACTGATCGCCAAGTTATCCCTCCAGGGCTGAGGGTAGGATGTCTTTGGACTACCCAGTATCATAAAGAGCTGCTGTCCAAAGTTTGGAATCCAAAAGGGATGATGTGCAGCTGAAGGAAGAAAATACCATATTTGGAAACAAGCGATGATAATTAAAAGAGACCAAGTTTTTGCAGATGACGAACCATTTTAACTTGGGTGAAAGACTACTCCAAAAACATTTGCAAAATTTGTAAGCATCTTTTACTGAGGGAAAACATAAACATACACATACACACACGATAAAGGAAACAAGAAATTTTAAATCATTTCTTGTTCTATGTAAATTATAGAACAAGAAATTTTTAAAGTTTGTTAAACTTTGAAGAGTTGCAAGTTAATTTTCGTTACGTAGAAAAATATTTTTTTAAAAGCAGCTTCTTGGTTTAAATGAAGTATTTTTAAATCTATTATACATGTATTCATTCATTTAGCATGGAGCTATTGTCTCCATGTGCCAGGAACTGTTAATCTTGTATGTTGGGGACATTTCACAGTAATGATGGTGTGTGTGACATCGTATCATAAAACACAAGCAAGAGACGATCCATCTCACTTCCTCATTCACCTACTTCCCCTGTGACCCCACTGTGTCTCCCTATGTAATAAAGAACAAAAAACAAAGCCTCTAAAGGGGGTAAAGTTTCCTGATATTCAAATGACAGGCCTTTGTGGTGAGAAATAAACTACAGATACTTAGAGAGATTAAAAGCTTTAAAACCCACTTCAAAACTTTACATTTAGAGAATCCACATAGAAACTAAACACCAAAATCCTTGAAGCAAGCTGCAGGGCCTCAGCGGGAGAGAAAAGCATCATTTGATAGTCCTGAAGTCACTTCAGCTCACCCCAAACACTGAAAAATCCTATGCAATGGCGCCTCTGTTTAGCTTCAGAGAACTAAGGAGCTTAAGGGAATGCACACAAAGACCTAAAAACTTTTCTACAGTAAAAGTAGCAGAAAGACAAATTCCATAAATTCCCTAAAAAAAAGTGTTTGTCAAGACATCATTGAACAAATCCAGTGGTCATCTGAATGTTTTTCCCAGAGGCCCTCTCTGCCCACAGAGATACAGTGAAGATGCCAGAGACAGTACAGGAGGCCTCTGTATTTCTAGACCTTTTGCTCCTTCTTGGTTCAGACTATACTACAGTCTAAACATGTTTGCTCAATCATTAGCACAAGCTAACATTGAAGACACATTAGAGACCCTTCCATTGCCCACAGGCTCAATTTAGACTAAATACCTAGTCAGGTGGCAAGTCAAATCAAATTGTCATCTGGCTTGTTTAGCTTAGACAAGAAAGTGTCAGCCACAGATCAGGGAACTCCCTTGGCTACCCCACCCTCATCAATGCATGAGAGGGAGGCAACTTCCAATGTCCTTGCCCATGTGACTCACATTCCTGTCTCATTTCCCACCTATCCTCACCACAGCCAGCACTGCCTTACCTCCTCATGGTTGACCATCTAATCAGTCTTCATTTATTTAAGTTAAAAGTAGAAGGAGCTGTTCAGTAATTTATTTCTCATGAATTTCAGTTAGTGGCCATGAGTATCTAAAAGTAAAGATTCTGTGGATAATAAATATTTCATATTTTGTTTGAATGTCCTCGAAGTTTCAAAATGCTCATCTCCTAACCAAGGTCTTAAAAGTTCCTGTCTGAATCAAGAAAATGATTAGGCATCTCTCACACTGCCTAAGTCTCAAGGCCATGATCCTATGGTCTCCATCTAGACCATTGTTTTACACATGAAAGGAACAAAAAGCAGTAACAGGCAGGCTCATCCCAGTTGGGAGTTTGCCCTAAGATATCATGACTGTGGTCCAGGTAAGTCACTATTGTAGCATGTCTCGGTTTCAGTGATCATATATATGTTTAGCCACTGGCAGAGCTGTGCTCTCTTTTGGAGAACTAAAACCAGTGGTCCAAGATTTCCTCCTTGCTTTTTAATTAAGATTGGATATTTCTATCCAGCCGATATTTACTGAAATCCTCATATGCGCCGGCCATTTTGCGAAGTCCTGGGGAAACAGAAATCAAGTTCCTCTGGTGGTTTCTGAATGCAAAGTCTTCACTGATAAAAAATTAATTTCAAATCCCCTTTTTCTCTTTGATGATCAATACAAGAAACATGAAGATTGCTTTTGCCTCTTTGGAAAAAAACTATGTATTTTCAGCTATATTCCAGTTAGATACAGTCTCTTAAATTCAGAACTAGGTAAATCTCTGACCCCGGGTGCTCCTTTTTATTGGATGGTCAGACTAAAAGCAAACCAGTTCCCCCTTTTGCTGAAACTGTCAGAAAACTCAGAGCTATATTTAGTGCTAAATTCTTCTATCTAAAAACCAGCCTCCAGGTCACATTTCTTTTTTCTAGTTCCTTTTAACTTTCCAAGCTACCTCAAACTAAGCCAGCAGTCATTCCTTCAACAAACTATCTTTAACACCAAATAAGTGAGATGTACTTTATAAGGTTTTCGTGACGATGTGGTCTCTAATTTATTGTTTTTGATTTTGAAAGCCGGGGGTTTTACTTAATAAGCTAGGGTTTAAAATAAGATAAAAATATGGGCAAAATATAGTCCTGCAACTTAATAACAGGTCTTAAGAGACAGATGGTAACATGTAAACTAAAACAGTTACTTGATAACAAAAGAAAGGATTGCTACTAAGATATGGGAGGATTTTCTCAGATGTGTCTTCTGATACATTGGCATGCTTCACACTGAAATGTATTTGTACTGGTCAGCATTTCCTCTCTCCAGCCTCTGAATCTATTGCTGAACATCACAGCTAGCAATGAAGTCAGCCATGCCTAGAATAAAAGACTTTCTTTCAAATGTGCGCTCAATTTATCTGAATCAGATGCCCTGCCTGCTAGAATTCTCGATACAGTCTAAAATTGTATTTTTTCCTCTGTGGAGCCTCTGATGCAAACAGCAACAAAAACACCAGTCAAAGAAACAATGAATTAGTTCCTGGCTTACATGATATTTTTTTAATCCCAGTAAAAGCCCAGCAAAAATATGTGGGGGTAGAAGTAAGTGCTCCCTCCTGTGCAATCTAGCACCCAGGTCTATTTGAGAGCTCCTTTTTTCTCACCAGGAAACCTGTGCTTCCCTGATGTGATCAGGTCATTTTGCTGACCACCGGAAACCCCGGCTTCCTATAAACAGATATTTTCATCTATTTCCTATTTAAAGAATAGAAAATGGGTCCTTTTAAGGGTATATTCTGGGACTGCATTTAAAGAGAATCTTCATGTTTCTTTAATATGAATGATTACAGATTTCTGTTATGCAAGCAATGAAATCCCATAGCCTTTGCTATAGGCCATTAATTAGCACACATATGCAATTATGCAATTACTTGATCATTTCACAAAGTTAAAGATTATTTATTGTTTTCATTAAATTTAGGGATTTTCTTTACTAATATTTTCTTATGCAGAATTAGTTTTAAAGGCATATATTAATTCCCGCATAAAGAACAATTGCTCATTTTTTCTCCAAATGTGAACGATTACCACTGAAAGGAATTACTTCTATTTCCTCCTAAATCTGATAACAAGTTCAATAGAAGTCCATAATTCTGTCATTTAAACTACAAACTTCAGATATAATGCTATTCACCATTTATCTGAACTTCAAAAAAAATGGTGGCGCCAAATGGTATTTTCTACAGTTGGAATTAAGCTTTTCTGATATACTGCTATGTTCCTTAAAAGTTTGAAATACCACTCAGTAAAAATATACTCAAGATATGAAAAACGACATTTAACTTGAGAAGGCACTATCTTATGCTTTATGTAAATCTGTTGATAACTTTTGCCTTTCAAACTATGGAGCATGTTTACAAGGGTTTCTCTCTCTCTCTCTCGTTATCCTTTCTATTTCCCTGCTTTTAAAAAACCCATGTAAATACAATGGGTTTACACTCAACCAATGTGGCATAGTGGTTAAGAGGTGGCAGTCTGAATCCACCAGCCACTTTTTGGAAACCCTCTGGGGCAGTTCTACTCTGTCCTATAGGGTCTCTATGAGCAAGAATCAACTCGATGGCAATGGGTTTTGGTTTTAAGGACTGTTGTTGTTAGCTGTCATCAACTTGCCCCTGACTCATGGTGACCCCATGCACAGTGGGATCATAAGTTGTGCTCCATAGGGTTTTCATTGTCTGGCTTTCAGAAGTAAATTGCCAGGCCTTTATTCCTACTCTGTCTTAGTCTGGAAGTTTCACTGAAACCTGTTCAGTATCACAGCAAAACCCAAGCCTCCACTGACAGATGGGTGGTGGCTGCCCGTGAGGAGCACTGGCTAGGAACTCAACCCAGGTCTTCCACATAGAGGGTGAGAATCCTACCATTGAACTACCACTGACCCCCAACTAGTGACTAGGGTTCCTACAAATGTGTGCCTTAGTTCATCTGAGGAGTTTTTTAAAATAATAGTGCTGTGTCTTACTAGACCTTCTGAATCAGCTTCTTTGGCAATAGAGCCTTGGTAAGTAAGTGTTTTTATCAAGGCCCCCTCCCTTATGTTTGATATGCCCAGAGAAGTTTGAGTCACTGCTCTGGACTTTTTAATGTAAATCTTCCAAGCAGGCTGGCCTTGCTTGGTTTCTGTATAAATCCCTCCTTTCACCAGAGCTAAAACGAAAGATGTGGAAACCACAACTAGGAAGAACACCAGACGCCCAAATATCTTCTATTCACTAATGAACAAATGGTATTCAGGATAACTTTAACTTGTGATTTGCTGTATACAACAATCCAAGTAAACAATCCAAGTATGATGCCGTATATACCAGAATTTTTTGGTAGGTAAAACACAGTATTTTTCAGCTTCTGAATAATAGATACAGACATAGTAGTTGATTGAACATATATAGATAAAACAATTAGGATAATACTGCCTTCTATATCTTTCCTTAACCTCTTTGTTAACCACTCCCCATAGATTCTTACATCCTCTTTTCAAGTGTCCATACTTGTCCATTTAACTTGCTTCTGCCTCCACTCAGTATTTGAACCATTAGGATTCTGTAATTGCTGGAAAGTTCAGAAATCTGCAACTGTTGTACTTTTACTAACCATTTACCAATCACTGATATGAATAGAAACCCACAGATAAGAATTATATGGCATTTACAAATGCAACTGAGAAATATTAGAAAGTTACCGGTTTATAATCTACATAAAAATGCTAAACTATGTAAAAGATATAAACTATTGCCCATGTGGGGATTGAGTAAGGCTTTTGGATATCATGTAATGTTTCTTAATGGCAATATTCCATTTCAGAACATTCTCAATGGCTTAGCTGGTATGACTAAAGCAAGTCTAACTCTCAGTTCAAACAAAGGAATCAGTTTCCTACCTCACTTTGAAAATATATGTACATCCCTGTATTCTCTGCAACTCGATCTGAAACATCCTAACGTATCACATATCCCCATCATCCTGTCTCGTCAGAAGATTTTTCTCGGGGTCCAATGTGCTTACGTTATTATAATTGAAAGAGTATTTGATGTCTCGTTGCAACCATCATCACATAGCAATCATAAACCACCTCTGTCCTCAGTGCTCAGTGGTTATTAGCAGTTGTCTGATAAATAATATTAGCCAATATTTTCACTTAAAAACAAGCCATCAGGCAAGAGAAAGTACACAGATTGTATATGTTTATTTAAAAATTGATATAGTTTGTTTAAATTCTGAAAAGTAGCTTGCTAATATTTAAATCTAGAAAAGAATTATTCATACATAGTAAATTAGCAAAAAAAGATAATTGAATTTGCCTCTTACAGATAGATAAAAATTCAAAACCACCTAATAAGTGATAGTTATGAAGTGTCAATGATTCTGTATTTTAGCCTGTGCACACAACTCTAGATTCGCAAATACAGAAAAAAATGCACCTTTCTCTTCATATACTATAGCCATTTGACACGATAAATGAAATTAAGCTATAGGTTAAGATTGTTCCTTCTTTCAGGTTCAAATAAGGCAATAAATTTGTTGCCAGCTTGAAACTAAATTTAGGAGAGACAATTGACTGATGACTGTGCTGAATTCTGATGTTATCTCTACAAATTTTGGTTGAGGGTGGGTTACATTTTAAATATTAGTCTATGATTTCTATAGAGATCAGTTTTAAGAATGCTTCATCGATCAAAAAATGATCCTTCAGAAGATGCACAGATCTTTCTAGTAATACAGACTATACTGTTGGGAGACAGCAGTGTGTCTAAAACAGTGATAAACATTCAAAACTTACAGTTTGAAACTTACCGTTTTGAACGGTGTAGTTTTCTAATTTTTAGCTCCTGTCCGTTTTTACCTCTCTCTTCCTTAAAGACCTTAGAAATGTCTAAGGGATTCTGGAATAACTTAAATTCTACTATGTCTAATGACAACAGTATGCCATCCCCAAAGGGTGCCTATATAACTAACAGCACCACCACAGAAATCCCCACTGCCAACCTAATGGATATTCTTAAAGAAGAAAACACGCCTTTATTGAAACAAGTGGCTTCTTCAGTGCCTATGCATTTCCAAAGATTCTGTGTTGTCTAAAACCAACGAGACAATCGGTTTCAAATTTGATATAGACTAAAAGTTGAGAATATAAAATCAACTCTATATAAAGTCATTTCTAAATTATTCAATATTTGCAATATTTTTACTCATAATAAATTATAACAAGCTTATTGCTAATTTCTCAACAAAACATCACTTCTTTCTCTCTTTCTCTTTCTCCCCCTCTCATTCATTCATATACACAGAGGCGTACATTAGCTCCTGTAAGTTAAATAATGTAGGAAAAGAATGAAAGCTATTTAATTACCGTATTTTTTTGTAAATACTGTGCCCACGTAAATAACATGCACAAACATATAACACACGGAAATGATGAAATTATGCAAAAAAAGTTCTGGCATAGTACACCCATGCATATACCACGCATGTCTTATGACATTTCAGAAGTGAATTTAGGCCTCATTCATCCTCATTCGATAGTCCAAAAACATTACTTTTGATCATGTTTGTATAATAAATGTGTAAGACATGTTCAAGAAGTCATGGCTCGAGTTTGGTGGTACCCTCGCAATCAGAAAATAAACAATTGAAATTGGGCATTTGTTTCTACTGATTTAGGTTGATAATTTATCCCCATAGCTTTTGAGTCATCAGTGGGAACTTTGAACCTACTGAAGCCTATCCATAAATCACATGCTATCAACTGGAAGTGCAAATAAAGAGAAGCCTGCACTGGCATAAATGGCATCCAATAGCTATCAATAGGGATCTTGATTCAATCTGCATTGACATAATTGGCACAGTCAGCTTCTGACTCTGGCTTTTAACTGGAGGAGTAAACAAAGCAAAACTGATACAGATCACTCTTGGCTCAATAGTTGAATGTGAAAACCTTATCATATCATCATAAGTGAAACTATTAAGGTATGTTAAGTCTGTTTCTTTCATAGTCTAATTATGTCTTATTAGCACCAATGTCTTTGATCAATGATCGTGAGTTACCTTAGTCATATGCTTGTGAGCATATAAAAAGACCCTTGCTTCTTGTACACCTCACATTTGAATTTTGTCATCTCTTTACTAGAACCAGTCAGCTATAGTGCATATTTTCTCAGTTTATAAATCTAAATCTTAGAACCCTTTAGGATCATGGCAGGAATTAAACCCAAGTCTTACACCACTGACTTCAAACTAAAAATCATTGTGAGGGACAAAGAAACAAGCAACAGAGAGGCAACAGGAGGGTTTGAGGTTGGAGAGTTGTCCATTCATGAATGAAGAAAGGAGAAAAAGGAGCTAGAGAAAATGAAATCTGCAAAAACGCACAGGTCGTGGGTGCAAAGTTGGAGAACGATTTGAAAGAGCAGATTGTTTCTCGAAGGGAACAAAATCAAGCTGTCTCTACTATCACAACTCAGATCAAAGCAAAGCTTCTGGCAAATGCAAGAGGAATACCAGATTTCAAGGCGGGTTTCACCTGGATTTCTAAATTCATGAAAAGGAATGGCCTTTCTGTGAGAATGAGAACCACTGTAGGCCAGCAACTTCCAGATGACTGGGAGCAAAAGACAGTCAACTTCTCTGAATTTATCACTAAAGAAATCTCTGTACTTGGTATCTCTTCAATGGACATAATAACATGGACAAGCTTCTGATGTCTTTTGACATTCTGGCCACCAAAACTGTAGCTGCTTCAGGTACGAAAACTATAGCCATGACAATCATTGGGCACGAGAGGGCTTGCTTCATTGTAGTCCTTTGTTGCACTGTGAGCAGGGTGAAATTAAAGTCGATGGTAATTTTCAAGAGAGTTACCATGCCCTCCGAAAAACTGCCCACCAGTGTGGTTGTTTACTGTCGTAAGCAGGATGGGTGGACTGTGATGTTATGAAGCATGGGTGGATAAATGTTACGGGGCTGGGCAGGGGAATTCCTTTCGAAGAAGTCTACTAATTTTTGACGTCATGGATGCTCACAATGAAAACTTCAAAATTATATTAACTCAGCTGGTGTCCATATAGCTGTCATTCCTGGTGGCCTTACCTGCAAGCTGCAGCTGCCAGATATAGTGGTCAACCACTCAGTCTAGACTTTTGTGAGAAGACAGTGAGAGGAACGGATGCAGTAGGGGACTCATGAGTTCACACCATCAGGACAATTGAAGGGAGTGATGTTTAAAGAAGTCTGTAAGTTGATAGACTCTGCTTGGGGGAAAATAACCCCACAAACCATTCTCAATGGTTTCAGAAAGGGTGAGATTGTGTACCAGCAAAATACCGATGACGAAGATGAAGACAATGAAGGTAGTGATAACGATGACATCAGTTCAGAAGTCACAGAAGAACATCCTCAGGCAGCTCGGAGATATTTCAGTGATGATGGTGATGTAGGATCAGACTTTGGAAGCAGACTTCTGGGAGTTAGATGATGATGATAATGAATGAATAAACTAAAATGGCCTGTATTAAGATGAAAACAAAATTTCTTCTGGTGACTTTTATTTGTTTATTTCAAAGACATTGACTATCAAAAATTGTTTCAGTTTAAGCTATGAAAGCAATAAAATATAAACAACATCTTGTTCTTGTAGTTTTAAGCCTAGGATCTTTCTTTCTTACTAGTTTCTAGTTCTTTGTGCATTCATACTCTCTGGTTTCAACAAGGCGGTCCATTTCCATCATGAGGTTTTTCAGTTCGCCATTGGTTGCGCTTGGTTTAGAAAAATACTTACCTTAAATGAAGTTTCCATGAGATCAGTTCTATCCTGGTAACATTAAATCCGTTGGACAGAAAAAAAAAATTGAATTGAAGTCAGCAATATGTAAAAAAAAATTGGTATAGTGCGCTTATGAAAATAACAAGCAGCGAGTGTTGTGTGGTTCGCAAAAACATGTAACGAACATGTTATTTGCATAAAAATATGGTACTGTCATTACTAATTTCAAAAGCCCCCTTCCCCTACCACCACCAGAAATTCTCAAGGTAATTAGCGGCCTTTATTACCTGTTTGCAGAGCATCCCACAAGATATTCTTGCAACCAGATTCTTCGAAACTACCATATTACTGCCATGAAAGAACAGGTGTCAGGCTCAAGAAGAAAAAGTAGTGTCGTCACAGATGTCTGGTTCCATTATAGGGCTCTTTCAACTGTGCAGACCTAACACTGTTGAACTAGAGTCAGCTGGAAACGGAGCCTGCTGCCCCTGACTTCTTCAGACTCTAGATCTATATGGCTAACAGCACAGGGCAGCTCATATACATGGTTCTAATCAAAATCATGAAGAAAAGGTCTTATGTTTCTATGATTGCAGCATTTTAATTCCTTGTCTTTTTTTCCTCCTCAAAGAGCCATCTCTCTTTCATTGTCAAGTTTATGCCCATCAAGCACCATACCTAATAACCACATCTACGGTCATGCTTCCCAGAGGCACCTGTATCTTAAAATATCAAAGTTTTAAGTTTAAGGTTTAGGGCAAAGTCTCTGGAGTCAAGCTGCCTAATTTCACTTCCCAGCTAGGTTACCTTGATCAAGTTTCCTCATCTTGCTGTGCCTATCTATCTATAAGACTGAGAATATAACAGTATCTACCTCACAGGGGTGTACTGAGGTTTAATTTACCCTGGTGATGCAATGGCTAAGCACTTGGCTGCAAATGAAAAGGCTGACGGTTTGAACCCATCAGCCATTCAGCTGGAGAAAAGACCTGGCCATCCGTTGCCATAAAGATTTCAGCATAGGAAACATTATAGGGCAGTTCTACTGTGTCCTAGAGGGTCACTTGGAGTTGGAATTGACTCGATGGCACACAACAACAACAAAGCACTTGGAATGGTGCCAGGCATATAATATGTACTTAAGAAATATCGGCTGTTATCATTAAAGCACAAAAGCTAGACACAGCTGCTGTTTGGTGGAACATTTTTGAAGTGAAGCAGTGTTTTTCCTATGTACCCTGAAACGATAGTACGTACGTGATAAGATAATACAATTTGATTTCAAGGCCTTAGGAGACTAAAGGGCTGAAGTTGAATTCAAAACTTCAGTTGTTTTTTTTTTTTTTTTTTAATGGACTGAATGAAATCAATACAGGGAGTAAAAGTGAAGGATTAACATAACTAATGTTATACTTACTTGACACTAAATGTCTAAAAGAAAGCTGAAAATATAATTTAATATGGAGAAGGATTCATTTTGATAAACACCACATGAACTCACAAGCTTACTCTGGAATTAGTACCATTGGGGGCACTGGTAGTTCAGTGGTAGAATTCTCGCCTCTAATGAAGGAAAGCCAGGTTTGATTCCCGGCCAATGAACCTCATACACAACCACCACCTGTCTGTGGAGGCTTGCGTGCTGCTATGATGCTGAACAGGTCTCAGCAGAGCTTCCAGACTGAGACAGACTAGGAAGAAAGCCTTGGTGATCTACTTTGAAAATTATCCAGTAAAAATTGTATGGGTCACAATGGCCCACTTTATAACCGATCATCAAGATGGCACAGGACCGGGCAGCGCTTCTTTCTGTTCCGTTGTGTGTGCTAACAACAACTATACCATTTAATTGCAGCCTGATCATAAATAATCTAAATTTCCATTAGTTAAAAATTAACTATATACACTCTCTATTATCCTCCCCGCAGAAGCTGATGGAAAGGCATCACCATATTCAGAAGAAAAAAATAATGTGATTTTTCCCCCAAAAATGCAGTTCAAACTTTCTCACTCTCTTTTTTCTATCTTTCTCCTCCACAACCCACATTCCTGGAGTTCCTCTACAAATAACCCCTCCTTACCAATGAAACTGTTTGCTTTAACAGCTCCTTTGGCTTAAAGAGCTGCATATGGCAGTGTTGGAACCATGGAGGTGACTCCTGCCTACATAGCTGACTAAAGATATTTAACTACGGCCTGCATTTAAGTTTTTCTTGTATACATAAACAGAGCCTAAATCTACTTAAATATTTCCATAGCATGGTTACAACATTAATGACAAAACACATATTTAATATAAAGAGAAAAACGAAGAATGTTCTGAGAAGGGAAATGTATGAAAACATCTAAAATATTATTCATGTAAAAGAAAATACTTGTCACTATTTGCTTCAAGATGAAAAGTAGTCACAAAATTCAAAAGTTAAATGATTCCAGTTATGGTTTCTTCCTTCTTCATGTAGCAGTTTTGGTAAAAATTGCCTTATGATAAATAAAGATTTTGCCTAAGGGAAAGAAATTTGTCATCCATGATGTAAATAGATTAAAGACAATGGCAGATTACATTCTAATTAAAAAAGTGACAGTAAATGATAATCTACTAAGCAAAATGCCAATATGTACATCTATTAACTGTCACAGCCATGAACTAGGAGAAATTTATAATACGTTACTTATATCTCATTTTTAAAGTACAGACAAGAGGTTATTTTTCCTGTCATATTATGCTTGTGAAACTAAGGGGTATATTGTCATATTTCATGAATACTAAACTAAATTCTTACAGTTAAACAATCCATTTGACACTCATTTATTGTACTGACAACTTTATTTATACCAGGCAAAAATGGTTAAAGTTTTTCTTCTTGATCATAACTTTTCCATTTGAGACAGATCATTATTCTTCTAATTTTCCTCTCACGATCATTATCCAGGGCCCTGGTGGTGTAAATGGTTTTCCCACAACTACTAACTTAATGGTTGGTGGTTCAAACCCACTCAGTGGCTCTGTGGAAGAAAAGTCCTGGTGATCTACTTCAGTAAAAATCATAGTCAAGAAAACCCTAAGGAACAGTTCTATTCTACAATATATGGGGGTCACTGGCAGTCACAATTTAAACAGGATCATCACCCAAATAGCAGAAGCAGCTCTGTCAGCTTCTACTTTGGATCTGAAGGGGAAGAAAACTATATCTGCTGCAATGGACTGGTCACTTTCTCTTGGTTAGCAGAAGATGAAGGACCAATGGCAGCTAACCAAGCTCTCTTTTGCCTAAAGACTCCCACTCTCTGTCTTCAAGGACTCTGTCTTAGGGTCACCATTATCATGCAGAATACCAGACCTGCCAGTACACAACCGATTTGCATAAAAGTAAAACAGAGTGGGGAGGAATCACAAGAATCTTGATTTTTCTTTTCCTTTCAGTTTAGTCCAAACCCTGAAGGAAAACGGAAATCCATCAGAAGCCATAACCATCGTATCTGTCCATGCGCATTCCCTCCCTTTCTCTCACTCTGATCATGACTGACGCTCATTGTCCATTAAAGATATTCAGAATGACTTCATTGACACAAGTTCTAGTGCCTTCGCAATGAAATTAATTGAGGAAGTAAGTGCCATAATATACTCCTCTGATCGAAAGGATTTTATAGTAGATAGGACTTACAAAAACGAAGCATCACTCTGCTTATTAGAATTCTGAAAACTGGAAATAAATAAAGATTTCTGCTGCTGCTTTGGTGATATGAAAGATGATACTGCAGTGACTTTAGGAAATGCATTATCCATTTTGAAGAAATTGGAATTAAAATATGATAGGCAGTTAAATGACATGGAACGAAATACAAAGGCACAAATGAGAGTGTTCTGTTTTTTAATCTTGAGCCAAAACAGTCTGTAATTAACTTTTTTTTAACCTTTTGTATTTAAAAAATGGAATGTGTGCACAAATAGATAATTTAGAAACTACAGATAGAAATATAATAGAAGAAGAAGAGAGAGAAAAAGAAATTTTTCCATCAGTCACATTGTCATCTGAGTGACTTTTCTTTTTAATTATTAAAAGCTATCAAATCTTACAGATTTGCATATACTATTTAACAGAACAACAGCTTACTTCTATTGCATACCTATGTGCCACACAATGTATTAGGCACTCAGCTTTTGTTCATTAATTTATTTCAAAAATATTCACTATGCTTCCATTTTGGGTTTAGGGGTTAACCTGGGTTAGGTGCAGGGATTAGAGCAGTGAGCAAAGCATAGAGAATCCTTGTACACACAGACTGATCTTCTGAATATTGAAGATTCAGAATAAGTTAGATTAATTGAGCCAACTGAGTTACCTAGGATCTAAAATTTTTACAATTAAACTATTATTATATAGTCAATGCATCATACAGTGAAAAAATTATCCAAACAACACAAAGAAATACAAAATAAAACAACTGTCGAAGTTGCCACTATTATTAGTTCAGTGTGCATCATTCTGGACTTTTTTCATGCATTTATCAGCAAAAACACATATGTATATGCATTTTTTTACACAGAATACTGTAATACATATTCTATTCTCTAATAAAGAGAACATTTCTCTAGAAAAGTGAAATATAAATAATATTAATGCATTTAAAGAAGAATCTTTCACAGCATCAGCCCCTAATCGCCTGCCTTACTGTTTTGGCACAAAGGAGGGCAGGTCGGGGGAGGACTGGGCTCAAATGTCCCTGCCTTTTGGATTCTTTAATAAATTATCCCGATTACATTGTCCACAAGGTCAGTTTCATTGCTTTTTAAAATCATATTTTAATTAATCTACCAATGACATTCATTTTTTCTCCTGCTATCATATCTGTCATATATCTACATCTTGATTTATTAATCCTTTAGAAACTATTTTTAAACTTTCTAGAATAAAAAGTAAATAATCACTCCATAACTCTAACGGTCCACAAAAGGAAATTTGAACAAATGAAAAATAATTGATACTCATTGACTATACTTTAAAAAAATCAATAAAATTAAAATTTATAAGAATAGCCAAAATTTTCCAGAAATTTAGAAACTAAAAAATGCTTCTGAACAATGCATGGATCAAAGAAAGTATCATACTGGAAATTTCTAAATATTTAGAATGACAAAACAACAATTAAAAGAATTTGGGATACATCTGAAGCAGTATTTCAAGGAAGATATACAATGTTAAATATGTAATAAAAAAGAAGTACTGAAATAATGTGTTAAGTGTTCCAATAAAATATTACAAAATAATAACAGAGAAATTATTAGAAGGAAGGAAGGAACAACTAGCTTATTCAAACAATTAGAAGGAAGGTAAAATAAAATATAATGATAAGATAAACAAAAACAAGATAGTGAAAATTAATAAAACAAAAAAGTTGACTCTAAAAAATTAATAAAACTAGAAAAAGTCTGGTAGGGGTAGGATTTATTATGAAAATTAGAGAGAGTGCCTAAATGAAAATATCAGGAATAAAAAGTGGTTACATAACAATGGATATGATTAAGATTTTAAAATATCATGAGTATACTGTGAACAACTATATGGTAATAAACTTAATTTTTGAATGAAATGGAAAATGTTTAGTGTGTGTGTGCTCAGCATAACATCTTGCATAAGAATTTTAAATTTATATAACAAGAGATCACATCTATACATCATCCGCTTCAAATCCCTCAATATACAGATAAGAAATCTGAGGCCTAGAGAAGAAAATTCAATTTTTCAATGGGGAAAATGTCTGATATAATTAACTGACTGTATTTACTACTTATTATATCAACAGAATCAAAGAACAGCATCAAAATGCCTTGTTTACTGTTATCTCACTAGCTTCTGTCACATAACACTGTAGTTTCCTAAAGAGTAAAATAACCAACCAAAAATTCATACCCACTGCTGGCGAGTCATTTCACTCATAGCAACCCTATAGGCCAGAACAGAACCGCCCTATTGAGTTTCCAAAGCTGTAAATCTTTATGGAAGCAGACTGCCACATCCTTCTCCTGCGGAGCAGCTGGTGCATTTGAACTGCCGACCTTTCAGTTAGCAGCAGAGCACTTTAACTACTGTGCCGCCAGGGCTCCTAGAGTGAAATAAGCCCATTGCCGTGGCGTGGATTCTGACTCGTAGCAATCCTGGGGGCCCTTAAAAATGAGTTCCAAGACTCCTGCAGGTGTGTGGATCTCTCTGCATAGATTTGGTGTGACCTGCTAACAGTGCAAATAAACACCCAAAACAACCTTGCTAGATCAAAGTTATTTATGCCTGAGGGGCAGAACAACACCAACAAAACATAAAAACAACCACGAAGCATAAATACCAACTTTTTAGAATGTCAACAAAATGACAGTGATTACTTATAGTATAACTAGATTGTACGCCTTTTGAGAGCATGATACAGTATTCATAAGTGTTAGTTACTAGGATGATGCTCAAAATACTTTATTTTGTTTTAACTGTGAAACTAGATAAAATACTAACTCCCTTGAACTGTGAATATTTCCTTTATTTTCCCATTTAATTTTAATTTCAAACATCATCGCTGTGCAAAGTCAGGCAAAAACAAACAAAAAAGTGAAGTTAAACCATACAGAAATGATTAAATATACATATTTTAATAAGAAAAGAAACATTTAATTTCTATTATGATTTTCTGCAATGCAAAATTTTAGGTTTTATTGTAGTCAAAAGCTGTACAGATGTTTCCAAACTGAGGCATGATCCATGATTTCAATTAACCACTGACACCACTAATGTGGTTTCTACGATTGTGAAGACATGAATAAATTATTTGAAGTTCATATTCAGAACTAGGATAAGTATTTTTCAGTGATGTTGTAGTAATGAAAAATCCAGAGCTACCTGTATGAACTATCCATGAAATTTGGTGCTAGTGATAAATAAGGAGTCTCATATAAAAAATTAATTTGGGCTCAGTACTTAAAGGTTTAAAACCGACATTCCAAAAGAAACGAAATCAAATAATGTGTGAGTTAGAGATTATCGTGGGAACCATCCACACTGACTCCTTTTGATATTAAAGTTATGTGTTTATAAATGGATAACCAATGATAGAAATCATAACCTGTTTTAATCAACAACTTGAATAAGAGAGTTCAGAATTAGAAACCTATCCAAACAGCAGTGCTTGCTGAAATAAATCAAACCTCAGCAT
>NW_004444046.1:9118578-9120258 GCF_000243295.1 Trichechus manatus latirostris | reverse complement strand
TTTCTAGGTAGAATTCCTCCTGTGCTCAAGAATAAGTCCTGAATAAGAACATAAGCAACATGAGCTATCTAGTTTCTTCACTTTTTTGTGCTTCTCAGAGCCTCTTTTACTAATAAAAAAACCAACTGCTACCTAGTTAACTCTGGCTCATGGTCATCTCACACGTGTGAGAGTAGAACTGTGCTCCATAGGGTTTTCAAGTGCTGATTTTTGGAAGTAGATCACTAGGCCTTTCTTCTGAGATGTCTTGAGGTGTCTTCAAACTTTCAACCTTTCAAATAGCAGTCAAACACTTTTACTAATGTCCTCTGAAAATGCCAAGGGTGGCTTCCCTAGGCTACTCCAGTGCTTGAGGAGGCAGGATGCTGTTGAGTTTTGTGTGGAAGAATGGTGAATCTACCCTTTCAATCTGTACTTCTCTGTGCTCCTGACCCTACAGTCCATCTATACTGAGTCTCACAAAGCCTATCATAGAATTGGATCTATCAACTTCTGTCTTTAAGATGATATTTGAGCCTCATGCCATTTGTTCCATGCTCTAGTCTACCATTCCCTAGACCTCTATGCACAAAACAATGCCCACTAGGACAGTCCCCCTGCACATAAATCTAGGCAAATAGATTCCAGGAAGGATCATCAAAATCTCAGAATTTCCATGGATGGTTTTGAATTCCAGCTTTGCCAAAGTTGAGGCACCAGAGACATAAAAAACTCACTGTTGCTTTTGTTGGAAAATAGCTACTGACTGGAAGGGAAGTTCTTGATGAAAGAAATCTACATGAACTACTTTCTTTTTCTTCAACCTCTTGCAGACACAGTTATTAAATATTGAGCTTGTGATCTGGAGTCAGATAGTCTTTACCTAAGGGATATTGCCCTATATTTAACTATTTTTAAAACTTGTGACCTATAAGAAGTTTTTATTCTCTTTAAAGTTCAAAGTTAACCTATCCCACAATGTTGTTTTAAGAAGAAGATAATCCATGCAAAGTACACAGCATAGCAGTAAATATGTAGCAAAAGAGCTACTAACCCACTACTAATTTCCTATTAGTAATATTACTATTATAACTAGTCTGAAAGCCTAAACATATTGCAGCAGTGTTCCTTAGAGGTGAAGAAGGCTATTGCATTCAGAAAGAGGCCTTTGTTGTCTAAGCCACTGCTGTTGAGTCGGTTCTGGCTCATAGCAACCCTAGAGGACAGACTAGACCTGCCCCATAGTGTTTTCAAGGCTGTAAATCTTTACAGAAGCAGACTGCCACATCTTTCTCCCATGGAGCAGCTGGTGGGTATGAACTGCTGATCTTTTGGTTAGCAGCCGAGTACTTATCCACTGCGCCAACAGGGGTCCTCTATGTTGCCATAGAGGAATCTAAAATTAATGTTTCAAATGTGTAGGCTTGGTGCAATAATACTTCTTTGCTAAGTACTTTTCCTCAGTTTAAAACATCAAGAGCATTTTATAAATTGGCTTCTAGTTAATTTGCCAAAATATATATTTATAAGACAATATTTAAGTTTAGATACTTCTTAAAATTTAGAATAAGGCCATGAATAATTTTTAAAAGTACAATTTTGTTTTATTTAGGAATACACTGTTAAATGACAACATATATACATACAGGGGAGAAAAAAACTGAAACACAAAATGTTTTCACATTAATTATATTGTAATTA
>NW_004444046.1:9115198-9117019 GCF_000243295.1 Trichechus manatus latirostris | reverse complement strand
AAAAAGGTACCACAATCCCTATTACTGCTGACCATAGTATCAGACTAACTTATTTTGCTATTTAAAATCATTACCTTTCCAGTGGCACAAGCAACATCTGCAGAAAACATGAAGTCTCTACACAGTCTGAATTTTTAAGTACTGCAAATTTCTCTGATTGTATTGGTTTGTCAAAAGACATATATTCATACAAAGTCAGAGATACTAAAATGCACTTAGTAAACACATACAAGAAAAGCTAGTGCATGAGTTTGAGTCAATCAATTTATGAAACTTGGCCACCCATGATACCACAATGTAATTATCCAATTTTCCTAGTGTTGCCAGACATTTTGGACACCATTTTGGAGTGCTGGTGGCACAGTGGTTAAGAACTATGGCTGCTGACCACAAGGTTGGCAGTTCGAATCCATCAGCTGCTCCTTGGAAACCCTATGGGGCAGTTCTACTCTGTCCTGTAGGGTTGCTATGAGTCAGAATCCACTCAATAGCAACGGGTTTTGTTTGGTAGTATATTTATTATACTTCTCTATAGATTAATCACTGGATCTGTTGCTTTAAATTCAGAAGTACTTCACCCAAAAAGGTGACAGAAGTCTGAAGAAAAAGCTACTACACCTATCATTTAGAACTCTAACTAGTACTTTATAAAAATAAGTTCATCCTATGTTTCCTGACTTTTCAGATTACCTGAAGCTATTTTTAAGAGTTCATACTTAGGCATGATTCTCCTCTTTAAGCTCCATAAGTATCAGCAATGGGAGAATAATGAGTACATGAGGGAGATAAATAATTTTTTCCATACTCCACAAATGGTTTACTACCTGGACAATCTTATAAAGGTGACACCTGTAGCTGTACTGTTTGTGGCGGCACCATCACCCTGACAACCTGCATGTATAGTCTGAGAAAAAGTCTCAGGAGTTGACTAATGAAGCAGGTTACATGTAATTATGATGGCATCTTAAATCTCAAATAGGGAACAAAACGAAGCAGACATGCGTAAAAGTGTGTTGAAGATTGAGGGCAATTTTCTTAAATCTGTGATCAGCAATCATATTGAAATAGCAATGATATAGGCATATTTAATGACTACAAATAAATCCACTTGAGAATATCCAGAAACATCTTTATCTTTATTCTCTATCAGCATGGTGGGATAAAAAATTATTTTTTTCCGAGTAAAATGTATTGTTATTTATGAACATCCCTGGATAGATCTATTCAGACATTTATTGCTAATTTTAAAAAGATAAAAAACTTTTATAAATTTAAGCAAGGACCTTAAGCTTCACTGAAATACAGAGAACACAGAGAAACTAAAAAAAAATCCTATTTGTTTTTACAGACAACATGATACTGATTAATTTTTTTTCAAATCTATCATGGTACTATAATACCATTTTAGAGGGGTAGTCATGCAAAAACAATTTTTGTTTCTTAAGAAGGGAAAGAACCTGCCCCTAGCGTCCTATCAGAATCATCTTGAATTATTATTGTATGTTATTGCACGTTATCATTAATAAGCGTAGTCATTACCATGGAGAGATGTCCTGGTTACATTGTTAAATGGAAAAAAAGGATGGATAGAAAGATAGACAGGCAGATATATATATAATGATGTTGTTGTTGTTGCTGTTGTGTGCCATCAAGGCAATTCCAATTCATAGCAAACCTATAGGACAGAGTAGAACTGCTCCATAGGGTTTCCTAGACTGTAATCTTTATGGTAGGAGATCACCAGGTCTTTTCTCCCTCGGAGACACTGGGTAGGTTCAAACTGCCAACCTTTCAGTTAGCAGCTGAGCACTTAACCGATTG
>NW_004444046.1:9101200-9103003 GCF_000243295.1 Trichechus manatus latirostris | reverse complement strand
ATCATTTAATATTTTGTCCATAGAATTCTTCAATATTGCAACTGGAAACTTGAATTTTTTCTTCAGTGTGTTCTTCCCTTTTGGTTTTCTAACACCAGGTCTTTGCACATTTCATGATAATACTTTAATTTGTCTTTCTGAGCCGCCCTTTGAATTTTTCTGTTCAGCTCTTTTACATTATTATTCTTTCCATTTGCTTTACTAAGTTTTAGAGTCACTTCTGACATCAATATTGGTATTTTATTTCTTTCTTGTCTTTTTAATGACCTTTTGCTTTCTTCATGCATGATGTCCTTGATGTCATCTCACAGCTTACCTGGTCTTTGGTCATTAATGTTCAGTGTGTCAAATCTGTTCTTGAGATGGTCTGTAAATTCAGATGGGATATACTCAAGGTCGTACTCTGGCTCTCATGGACTTGTTTTAATTTTTTTCAGCTTCAATTTGAACTTGCATATGAGCAGTTGATGATCTGTTCCACAATTGACTTCTAGCCTTGTTCTGACAGAAGATATTGAGCTTCTCTGTCATCTCTTTCCACAGATGTAGAAGATTTTATTCCTGTGTATTCCATTCAGCAAGGTCCATGTGTATAGTTGCTGTTTATGTTGTTGAAAAAAGGAATTTGCAATGAATAAATCATCGGTCTTACAAAATTCTATCATACAAGCTCCGGCGTTTCTATTACCAAGGCCTTATATTTCAACTACAGATCCTTCTTTAGTTTCCAATTTTCACATTCCAATCACCGGTAATTATCCTTGCATCTTGATTATATGTTTGATCAGTTTCAGACTTCAGAAGTTGGTTTACAGCTGTTTCTTTTCATTCTGTGTAGTGCCACATCAGCACATGAAGGTCTCAAAAGCTTGACTCCATCCACGTCATTAAGGTCGACTTTACTTTGAGGAGGTACCTCTTCCCCAGTCATATTTTGAGTGTCTTCCAACCTGAGTGGCTCATCTTCCAGCACTATATCAGACAATGTTCTGCTGCTATTCATAATGTTTTCACTGGTTAATTTTTTCAGTAGACTGCCAGGGCCTTCTTCCTAGTCTATTTTTGTCTGAAAGCTCAGCTGAAACCTATCCATCATGGGTGACCCTGCTGGTATTTGAAATACCGGTGGCGTAGCTTCCGCCATCACAGCAACATGTAAGCCACCACAGTACAACAAACTGACAGATGAGTGGTGGAATAAATATGATAACCTACCATTACTTAGTGGTAGTAATGAACCATGACATAGAAACTAAATGGTAACTTTCAAGATAAAATATCTCAATGAATCTGCAGTTGGTCAAACAAAAAGCTATACAAATATGGTAAGTATAAATCTTCTAAAATGTGTTGACATATCCATTTTATAAGGCTCTACACTTAGCCAAATCTGATACTAAAACAGGTAAGATTAAAATTTTCACTTATGTAGTACATAACCAAGATATTTCTTTTAATGTTCCCTGGTCAAATTGCAATTGTCAAAACTGTCAAAATGCCATTTAGACCAGGTGATATGCAATTTCAAAATGCTTGCACTAAGTTAAATGCTCAGGTTAACAGCCACTGTGTGAAGGAACCAGCCTTGAATGTGGAATAAAAAAATCTAGTTCTTGACTCAATTCTGTCATCATTTTCTATCACTTAACCTGTGTAGCACTGTTAAAACCAAAATCAGACTAGATTCTTTTTTTCCCCCAGCTATAAGTGTGCTTTTTGCAAAATTTCAAAAGTACAAGTTTAATTAATGACTTTTGAAAGGCTATAGAAAGATGAGATGTGGAATATCTATGCCTAGAATTC
>NW_004444046.1:9040063-9099989 GCF_000243295.1 Trichechus manatus latirostris | reverse complement strand
AACTACAACAATTAAAAAAAAAGAATAAAGTATCCACAGTATGAGCCAGCAAGGAAGTAAATTAAGAATGAAAATGGCGTACTTTTAATTTCCTCTTTCTTAACATTTTTATGTTTAGTTTGGGAAAAACAAGAAAATTATTTCTTCAACATACAATTTTAAATGTATTCAGTCCACTGTGTAAATATGTAAAAGCAATTCAAATGTTCCAAAGGAGATATTAACATCTATTATGTAAATACATTTTAGATGATTTTCATAACACATAGTGTTTCTCAAAAATGAGTATCATGTTACCCGGTAGATCAATATGGAGCTTTTAGATCAATTTAACAAGTAATTATATATTCAGGATCTCTTTCCCCAAGTGAGCATTATCATTTTGTTGATGGGCTTAGAAAAATCCAAATCAGAAATGCTCATTTTAACTTGAAGTTGTATGAAATGATATACTATTCTAAATTTTGATGCCACCAATGGGATTGCATCACACATAGGAAAATTATGATACATAGATGGTGATGAGTGTCTAAAAACGTTTCTTTTTCAGCAATGGTAGAGTTCAAAATTGTATGAAGTTATTTTATATATTCTCATATCAAATTAAAGTGTGAAGTTAAAGTTAATTTAATTTAAATTTTCAAGAAAGAGCTGCAAAAGAAAATTCCATGCAATCATTGTTTATTTTTCCAGTTTATAATTTTACATCGACAAAGATATAGTGTCAGAATTTTACATATTTTTCTTTAAAAAGTAAATTTATAAAATTCTCTGACGTGTGTAGAATAAGGTTTGTGAATCCAGAAACAATTATTATTATAGTTATCATTAGTGTTATGATTATTACTACTATAAGATCAGTTCTAGTAATAATAGCATCAGCAGCATAGTAATAATATGGTGTTAACTCCAAGGAATACTCAACTTCTCAGTATGAATAAAACTTAAAAACTCTAATTTATTACCTTATTTATGATAATGTTATAACACTCTTTAGTACATGAGAATTGTCATAATGGCTGAGACTTAACATATCAGGCATCATAAACTTAGGGTTATACTTCGAAACATTCTAGTGTCTTTAAAATCGCATCATGACTACCCTCTATAGTCATAATGGTATAAATTTATGTTATAGATTTATCTTAACCATTTTGAAACTACATTTTTATCCTGAGTGTGGATACCTGGTTGCAAGTTCCAACTCTCGTATGCAATAATTATCATTGAGGGACCAACTATCACTAAGTTCCAGACTTCTACACACAAAAAAGAGAATTATTAATACCTTTCTCAGGAGCCCTGGTGGCACAGTGGTTGAGCACTCAGTTGCTCAACCACTGTTTGGGTTTTTTGTCAGAATCTACCCTACTGCAAAAGGTTTTTTATACCAAACTTATTTAGTTAATGTAGTTTTATAATATATTTTGATGTCAGGCATGACTAGTCCCTGTCTCCCTCATTACTCTTTAATTTTTAAAAATTTTCTTACCTTTCTCATGTATTATTTTTCCTACATACATTTTAGAATCAGCTCATCTACTTTTAAAAATTTGTTATACTTTTATTGGGATATCATTATTTAAGGAAGGATTGACAAAAAGATTTAAATTAACATCTGGATAGAACAGATACATAATACTCAAATTCTTTAGTATTAAATTAAAATTATGAACTACAATCCAAGAAGACTAGATTTTTTGGGGCGGAGGGGAGAAAAAGGAGAGGCGGACAACTCCTGAATCTTCAAAATAAGAAATTTAGCAAAGTGAAAACAAACATAAATCAACAGACAAAGGATGTTAAAAATTAATGTATTTACTTCTGCTCTTATAAAGTGTTGTCACAGTTCTTTCCTCATTTGATCTCATTATATCCTGTAAGGTGGCAAGGTATCCATCCTTCCAAAAAAAGTTTTTGAGGGTTTTTTTTCTTTTATTCTTTAAAGAAAATCAAACAAAATAATCCCTCAAAATCGCATTTCTTTAATTATTAGGAAAGTTTATAATCCATACAAAATTAAATATGATTTTGTTTCCTTCCTGGACTCCTTGTTTATACTTTTTGTCAGTTTTTAAAGTTAGATTTAAGATTGTTTATAAAAAATAGATTGTTATAGAGCCCTGGTGATGTAGTGGTTAAGAGCTACAGCTACTAACCTAGAGGTCAGCAGTTCGAATCTCCCAGCCACTCCTTGGAAACCCTATAAGGCAGTTCTACTGTGTCCTATAGGGTTGATATGAGTTGGAATCCACTCGGCAGTAATGGGTTTGTTTTGGTTTTGGTAGATTGTTATGAGTGGGTAATTTGGTGCAAACTCTGTGGAATGCCCTTTGACAATCACTGAAAATTATAAATGTACTTACCCTTTAATCCACTAATCTCAGTTGTACAAATTTTTCTTATGCTCACTAGTTTGCATAAAATGTAATATACAAGAAAGTTTTTTAATTCCTTCTTTTGTAATAATCTAAAAAGCTACCTAAATATTCATTACCTGGGAACACATATGGTTTGATCCGTGTATTAAATTGTATGCATTCATTAAAGGAAATGGGATGGCTGTATATATGCTGACTGGAGAGATCCCCAATATGCTTTAACTGGGAAAAATTAAAAAGGTCCACTGGTGCAAGAAATTCTGGACAGATACCAAATAAACCCAACATTTGCTTTTAAGAGAGGCAAACTGTGAATCTACAGGTAAAGCAAACTCACTTTTACTCGTATATATTTTCTAATATTTATATATCTTTTTACCATGCATGTGTGTTACTTTTTAAATAAAAGTTTTACTTTATGTGGCTTGAATTTGACTTTTCATAGTTTCCCAAAATTAAAAAAAAAAACTAAATAGATTAATTTTGATTAATAATAATAGTTTTTATATCTGCTTCTGTAAAGATTACAGCCTAGAACACCCTATGGGGAAGTTCTACTCTGTCACATGGGGTTGCTATGAGATGAAAACTGACTCGACCACACAGAACAGCAACAACAACAGCAAGCATTAGTCTCAAATTAATAGATTTCTTTCTGCAGGGGTAAAAACACAGGACATGGCATAACTATAGAACAACATGAAATAAAGAATATTAATCTGGTATTATGTGGAAAAGAACTAAAGAGGAACGATGTAGTGAAATGTACAAGAAAGGACAGACTGCATAAACAGTGTAAGGGGCCTTTTCCAATGTATACAGAATGTTGCCTATGTGCTAGAAGAAGCATGAGGAATTTAGTCATTTAGTAGGCAAGAGAAATTACTTCCTAGGAAGAAGAAAGGAGAACACAGATCAAGCTTTACGAAAAATATTAATATATTAATAATTAAGGATGGGTTGGCCGTTCATTCTCTAAGATGAATAGGGAAAACAAAGAAAAGAGAACCAAAATACTTCTTCCAGATTATGGATGTAACACTGCTTAATTACAATAAACAGCGTATGGCTGTGACATCCAGCAATGACCTATAATGAGCCCAAGAAAATTCTAGATCAAGGGTTCTCATTTAAAAGTTTAAATAATTTGTGATTCCAATAAATGATGCAAGTGGCTAGATAGCCTTACAATGCACGAGACTGCCATGCAAAATGAAGAATTACCCAGTTTTCCACAGGGCAAAAACAAAACAAAACAGTTTGCAGTACTTTCTACAAGCACAAACATTGTACTTTGTTTTGCTTGGAACTTTATCAAGGCTATATTGTTTCAAAAAATGACTTTGCCCAATGACAATGCCACTGGTGATACTTGAGCCAAGAGTACTACATGACAGTGTTGGTCTAGCTTGCCTTTGTAGCTGTTGTGTTCACAGTGTTCTAAGTATAAGGGAAAGCATTTGACTTCTTGTAGCATGGTCCTGATCCCAAACTTGGACTTTGAAAAACATATTTCTTTAAAAATTACTTCTTTTACCTTTTTTATTTTACAGATAGAAAATACATATATATTAATAAATACATATATTAATATATATTAATGTATGTGTATATAGGTAATACAATACTGAACATGGTTTCTTTTTCAGAATAGTTAAGGGGCATTGCAAATTATTGCTTTTAAAAGGGGATATTGAAGCTGACAAAGTGAGAAATACAGCTCTTGACCAAATCTGAAAAGATCTGTCTATTCTTACTGGAGAAGGCAAGGTATTTTTTCAAGCATAGTCTTTATTGATGTTACTCTACATTAGTCTCCTGGATAGTTCTGAACTTCAGTCCTCATGTGTAACTAAATAAACAAAGATTTGGGTAGGATTAAAAGGTAAACATAGACTGGTTATTCACATACTCCCTCCAGAGTGTTTTTCAACATTTATACGTTTATATTCAGCACATGTATATGGCAGTTAATTCATCATTAGCATTATTTCTGTATACAGTATACATAATATATGAATATATGAGTTCTTTAAAATGTTTCTGCACTAAATTGTGAGAAGTCAAACACTACAATAGAGTTTTTTTAGTTATACATTCCATTTGTTATATGAATTGGATTTCCTCAATATTTCGTAGCTATATGGTGTCACCATATTTTAAAAAATAATAAAGCAACCATGTGTTCTAAATAGATTAGTCAAGCCAATCTCTTTTGTTGGAAAGGACATTGAAATGAGATTCATATTACAAGCGCTATATATTTTCAAGAGGCCTTTTTAATAAATAACTTGCCTGTTGTGCACTGCAATTGATGCTACAGGCATATCCAGCCACTAACCTTTTGTTTATTATAGGCTCATTTTGTCATTTTGATGGTACAGGTTCAAGTATGGCAATCTTCTTTCCTCTCTCTGCTTCACTGCCTACATGACTTTCCTTGGCTAAAACTGTACTGAAACATACACTTGAATGTCATAAGTTATGACAGCCTGGGAGCTGAATGGGAATCCTATTAACTGACCTATGAAATTGGAGAATTGTAAATCTTGATGAGTACAGGTTGGGCTGTGTGCATAGCTTACTATATTAAATAGGTATCTTTTCAATATGTTCAGATAAGTCCAAGTAAACATAATTTAAGTACATGGGAACATATGAGAAACTTACTGAATATAAAGACATTTCTCTTTAACCACACACCCTCCACCTACAGTAATTCTATGGCCTACTAAAACTCATCTTAAAAATAGTAGTATCCCTCAGTGAGGCATCTTGGGATCAATTACCTATTTACTGTAGGTAAAAAGGAAACATCACAGATGATTTTTAAAAACACTAGAGATGTGACTATGTTCAAGGCCAAGAATTAAATTAAAAGGGCTGAATGTTAGTTGTGAGGACAGAAGAAAAAACAAAATTCTGAGTGAAAGGGATTTGAAAAAAGAAATCAGGTAAACCCTACTACAGAATTCAAATGCTGAAAGTCATGCATATTTGGATACTGAAAACTTACAGTCGATCCTAATAAGAACAATCTCTCAAATATTTATCTCTAGCCCAGACCCCTCCCCTAAATTCCAGACTTATGTATCTACTTTCCAAGTAGAAATGTTCACTTTGAAACAGAATAGTCATCTCAAGCTTCCTATACTATATCTGAATCCAAGCTTCTAACCTGCCACTGCAAAGTGGTTTTTCCTGCTACCTTCTTTTTTTTTGGGAAATGGAAGCTCTCTCTATCTGTGGCTAAGACTAAAAACCTTTGAACCATCCTTGTGTCTACTAATCCATCCTTTGAATTCTGTCAACTCTACCTTCAATACATCCAGCATCCAACCACTTCTCATCATCTCCAGACTTATGCCCTGGTCCAAATTACCTCATATTTTGCTGGATTATTGCAGTAACCTCTCTTCTGGTCTCCCTGGTTATACTCTTGCTTCCCTCCAATCTATTCTCAATATAGAAGCTGAAGCACTACTGACAAAAATAATTCAGGTCATAACATTATTGCTCAAAATGCTTCCATGCCTTTCCATATTACTCAGGAAAAAAAAGTCAAATTCCTTCCAACTGTGGTTCTACGTCATCTGCCTTGACTCTCCATTACCTATCTGGCCTCATCTACTTCAGGCCACTTTGCTGGTTCTCTTACAGGCCAGCCCATCCCCCAGTTCAGTTCCTTTTTTTTGCTTTTTGCTCTACCTAGAACACTCTTCCCCCATTTATCTATATGGTCCAATCTCTCACCTCAATCAGAATTTTACTGAAAGGGCTTCTTTGGCTACTCTATCAAAAATTGCTACACATTTTTCAAATATCCCATCTGTCTTCAATGATTTAATTTTCTCTTCAGCTTCTATCACCATGTAACATACTCTGTAGTTTACTTATTTGTATATTGCCTTTCTCTTCTCACTAGAATATAAGGAACAATAGGGAAGATAATTTTGTACCTTTTCATTGTCGATTGTGTTCCCAGTGTCTAGAACAGTGTTTGGCACGTTAGAGAGTATTCTGTAAACATCAGTTGAAAAAATGTTGGAGGACTCTGACTACCTGGGGCAGCTCCAGCTTAGATGAGTACACCTGTTTCTGGATTTGTATGTTCAGCAGGACTGCTTAATACCATAAGCCCAGTTTTTAGACCTCCGAAGCTTTAAGAAGGCCTAGAAAAAATGTTTAAGTCCTGAAAAACAATACTGAATTCACATTATAGAAATGAAAATGCAATGTCAAAATTTATAAATGCTTAAATAAGGGTCTGTAAGATGGCACAACAACTCAAACCACGCCATATATATATACCTATAATGAAGAAGTTCATATCTTAGGGATGAAATAAATAATTTTAGCAAACTCAAGATTATGAAAATTATGAAATATCTTTTAGCTTTCTTTTTTTGGACAGGAAAAATATTAATGTGGGAAATGGTACAATTTTGTATGCTCAATGAACTATTTGATTGGGGGCTCTAAAAATAAGATGGAGGTCTTAAGATGGTGCTTTTTCTGTTTTTCTTGCCCCTAAAATCTTGGCACAGACAAATATTTCTTAATCATTACCTTCCTCTCGTTTTCAGCTCTAATTGTAATGTACTGCTTAATGTGCCCTATGGAGACCCGGTGGCATAGTGGTTAAGAGCCCAGCTGCTAACCAAAAGGCTGGCCGTTCCAATCCACCACCCACCCTATGGAGCAGTTCTACTCTGTCCTATAGGGTCGCTATGAGTCATAATCAACTCTACGGCAACCAGTTTGGTTGTTTTGGAATATGCCTGCATGGGCTGACCCTCAATCTTTCTTGGCCAGTTGATCCATGTTTGTTCTTTAAAATCTAGCCCATGTATCTTCTCCCCAAGTAATTTCCTCACTGATCTCACAGAACTGAAAGAACCCACATAAAGTTTCTAATCTGCTTTAAGAAAATCATGTTAGTAAAAGATATTTCTGGTTGCTTATATTAAATATATTGACACTGCTGCCAATGGTCAATATGAGGAAAATCCTCAAACCATAAAATCAGGATACAAACTCACCAAATCATACTCCTGATGATGATAAGGAACAATGTAACTTAGATCAATAGCCATCCTAATGGCAAGCACTTACCCAAAGGAGACACAGTGTGATCCACAGGAGTATGGGAAAAAATAGCAAAACGTGATTTATATTTAACTTTTGTATCAAAGAAAAAAAAGAAATCGTACTTTTCTAATCTACAAAATGACACTGAAGCCTTCTTTGGGTATGTAAATCAAACATATGACTTAAGAGTATATGTCATGCATAGGTGTCTTGAGGACAGGAGGTGTTCTGAGGGCAGGGAGGATGTTGCCTCGCAGCCCCTTATGCTTGTTCACTTTTAGTGTTTTCAGGATTATTGCAATGACACAAGTGCGGTCTGGTGCATTTATTTAAGAGGTAACTGACTTCAAGGGATTCTTGCAAATAAACCACAGATGGAAGATGTTGCAGGTACCAATGAACCACATAAAAATGGCAAAGCAGACATTTTTTTTTCCTTCATGAATGAGCTTGTAGCCAACCACATTAAAAGGTAGAAACCATGACAATTTAATCCTATCTGACAAGAATTCTGCCCTAAGAATTATCAAGAAGACTATTATGTGGATTTAAATATACTATGATTAACAATGAACTGCTCTTTAAATACGTTATTGTACTTTTTTGTCCTTATGAATCATCTTTTTCAGCTGTAAGAGTCATTAGAACTAAATATTACACAGTCTTCCAAATCTCTAGATAACAAATGTAAAGCTAATAGCTTCAAAAAAATGAAGCTCTAGTTCCAGTCAATATGGTACCTTAGATACACACACCGTAACAACCCCTTGACAACATAAACTCAAGAAACTAAGTAAAGCAGACACAAAAAACAACCTCAGATCCCAGAACAACAAATGGAGAGTTCCAGTAACAGACTTAGCACCAACTGGAAGGAGAAGCAGAACGAGGCCAGAGGGGAAACAGAGATTCCCGGATCGACCATGCCCTGACTGCTGGCGCGGAGCAGCATGGTCATTTTGGGAAAGCATCGGACAACAACATGGCGTGAGGAACCCAGGAAAGCAACTGCCAAGAGAGCACAGCTGGTGGCAGAGCTTCTGTGCAAACAAGCCTGGAAAGAAATGACAAGGTGGCCAGAACATGGCCAGGGAAAGGGCAGCCCTGGGAGGGGGTAAGCATGGGAGTGGTATAGCTTTGAAACCAAGGAACCACAGAGAAGTGCCTCTAGAGCAAGCAAAACAGACTGAGTCATCGGAGCCTTAGAGAA
This sequence comes from Trichechus manatus latirostris, assembly GCF_000243295.1. NCBI lineage: Eukaryota > Metazoa > Chordata > Mammalia > Sirenia > Trichechidae > Trichechus > Trichechus manatus. The sequence continues at coordinate 9,091,307 of NW_004444046.1, read as the reverse complement.
GGAGAAAGTGTAGACAGGGAGTGCACATTTGAGGGTGAGTAAAGGGGAGGAGCAGAGGGGCAGGTGAGAGCTGCGGCCCCTCTGGTGAGTGCAAGAAGGGAGGTAGCTAGGAATTAGCTCAGGGACTGCTTGTCAGTGCAGACACCTGGCCACTTATATGACAGCCACCTAGCAAAACATCAACCCAAAGGATAACAACTAGAACCCCTCCTCCAGAACCGGCCCAGTGCAAGCAGTCACCTCACCTGTGATCTCCATTAGCGTGTGCGCTAAGGCGCAGGGTGGAGCCAAAGCACGCAAACCCCGCCATTTCCACCACCCCTCCCTGAGACGCAGGTGGCTCATGCTTCCATGCATAAGCCCGGTCATGTCTGCCACCCCTCTTTGAGGCACAAGGGGCCCCGCTGATGTGTGCAAGCCAGCCAGGTTACACCCAGCAAACCTCCCTGAGGTGCAGGAGTCCCACACCCACTCTACCCACCCCTGAGCCTCCCTGCCAGCCTGGCGACTGGCTGTGAGAGTTCCCATGCCACTTACCCAGTGACTAGTGACCCGTGAACCCTTGCCCCGACCACCCAGCAACAGTCGGTACACAGACACAGGGCCCAACCCAGCGACCAGTGACAAACCTCCTTGCACCCATGCCCCAGTGACCAGCTGGACATCACCTCATCAGAACACCAGTCACATCCTGACAGGCACCATCTGCACCTCTGCCAAACAACAAGCCGGAGATCCTAGTGCCTTCATCCAATGTCCGCATAGCTGCAAAGTCACATATCCCACATCTAAACAGTTCCCACAGGCCTTCTGCACTTGCACTGAAACCCCTAGATACCCCACCACCTACTGAGACACCAACTCCTTCACACACAGGGGTCCTATCCTGACCACTTGGGTAGCACTCAGTCACAGCAGATATAGAGATGTCCTGCCCTGCCCTCCAGAGAATGCACTAACTGCTAGCACCAACCCAGAAGGACCCTACAGTCCCACAAGGGCTGTGGAGGGCCCTGACCACTCAACACTTGTCACCAAATATCAGGGAAAAAACTTGCTCTCCCACCTCCACTCAATCCAGTAAAGGAAGAGATACAAAGCTAAACACAGAGGACTCACATGTGGGTGAAACCCACTATATCCACTCGAAGAGGAAATTATGCTTAGCCAACAGTCACACATAGATCAGAGCCACAAAGCAACAAAAATTAAAATAATACAAAGGAAGAAATATTCTAAAGAGAAAGAGAAAAGGCAAAGCTCTGGATACCTCAAAACAAATTTCAAAAATCAGCACAAAATAAACATATATATAATCGATAAACAAATATATAAATAAACTAATTAATGCCTTAATGCCTCAGAGAGAGCAGACAATGACAACTCACAAGAATAAATGGGATAAGATGGCTCCAACAAGTAAGCAAAATAAGAGGGCAAAAAACACTCCTGGGGAAGAAATGGTAATAGAATTACCTGATAAGGAATTCAAAAGACTTATATATAAGATCCTCAAAGAGATCAAGGAAAACATAGACAAAACCCTAGAAGAATTCAGGAAAACAATAGAAGAACATAATGACAAAATAAATAGACAATTATAAACCATACAAAAACAACAATGAGAAATCCAGAATATTAACAATAAAATATCAGAAACAGATAACTCAATGCATGGAGATAGAAGTAGAATTCAATCAATGGAAGAAAGAATCAGAGAAATAGAAGACAAATTCCTTGATACTAATTTGTTTGAGGAACATTCAGAAAAAAGAGTGAAGAAAGCCTGAGTTACGTGGGACACTAACAAGAGGAATAATTTATGCATAATCTGGAATTCCAGAACAGGAGGAGAAAAAAAAAAGTACAGAGAAAATTTTTGAAGATTTATTGGCAGAAAACTTCACTAATATCATGAAAGATTAAAAGATTTCCATCCAAGAATCTCAATGAACCCCATAAGGACAGACCCCAAAAGAAAGTCATCAAGGCATATCATAATCAAGCTTTCCAAACCAAAGAGAAAGAAATAATTCAGAGAGCAGCTCATGAAAAACAAAGTATCACCTACAAATGGGCACAAATAAGACTAAGCAATGATTTCTAAGCAGAAACCAAGCAGACAAGAAGACAATGGAATGATGTATACAAAACTCTGAAAGAAAAGAACTGCCAACCAAGAATCGTATATCCAGCAAAACTTTCAAATACAATGGTGAAACTAGGACATTCCCAGATAAACAGAAATTGAGGGAATTTGTGAAAACCAGGCCAGCCTTACAAGAAATATTAAAGTGAGTTCTTTGAAAAGAGAACCAATGACATCAGACAACAACCTGAGGTTAAGACACATAATACCATCACCTATAGTAAACCAAATAATAAACCGGATAAAGAATTCTCTAAAGTTAAATAAAGCTGCAAAACTGAAAACAGGAAACCAGAGATGTCAATCTGTAAATGATGACAACAAAAAACAAAAAAAGATAACAAACATGTAGATATAGAACTTCCATATGGAGATGACATGAAGGCAATATCAAGATATAACACACTATTTAAAACTTAGGAAGTTAAAGGTAAATTTCAGAGTAACCACAAAGAAAATTATCAAACTAGTCACCAAAATGAAGAAGAAAATAAAAAAGACTCAAAAGACTCAGTAAACACAAAATCAACAACGGTGAAAGAACAGAAAATCTATAAAAAAAGAACTAAGCACAGAAAATCAAGTGGAACAAAAAAACTATTAACACCACAAAAAAAAGCATAACAATATGGCAGCACTAAATTCATATGTAAATGGTTTAAATGCACCAATCAAGAGACAGATAGTGTTAGAATGGATTATTAAAAAAAAAAAAAAAAAAAGACCCATCAATATGTGGCTTACAAGACACACACCGTAGACACAAAGACATAAATAAGTTAAAAATTAAACGATGGAAAAAATATATGTCAAGCAAATGGTAACCAAAGCAGAGCAGGAGTGATAATAATAATCACTGATAAAATATACTTTAAGGCAAAATCCATTATAAGAGACAAAGAAGGGCATTATATAATGATTAAAGGATAAATCCACCAAGAGGACATAACCATAATAAATATTTATGCACCCAATGACAGAGCTCCAAAATACATAAAACAAACTCTAACAGCATTGAAAAGAGAGATAGACAGCTCCACAATAATAGTAGGAGACTGTAACACACGACTTTCAATGATGGACAGAGCAACTTGAAAGAAACTCAACAAATACAGACGATCTAAATAACACAATCAACTCAACCTCAGAGACATATACAGAACCCATCACCCAACAGCAGCACATTACATATTCTCCTTCAATGCACATGGATCATTCTCCACAATAGACCATATTTTAGGCCACAAAGCAAGCCTCAATAAATTCAAAACACCAAAATAGTGCAAAGCATCTTCTCTGATCATAATGCTATAAAACTAGAAATCAATAACAGAAAGAACAAGGAAAAAATTAAATACATGGAAACTGAATAATGCCTTACTTAAAAACTATTGTGTAATAGAAGAAATTAAAAATGAAATTAAAAAACTCTTAGAATCAAATAAGAATGAAAACACAACATACAAAAACCTTTGGGACACAGCAAAAGCAGTACTCAAAGGAGAATTTCTAGCAATAAATGCACACATCAAAAAAGAAGAAAGGGCCAAAATCAATAGTTTCTCCCTACAACTCGAACAAATAGAAAAGGAGCAGCAAAAGAAGTCCACAGTCACCAGAGAAAGGAAATAATAAAGATCAGAGCAGAAATAAATGAAATAGAAAACAAAACAACAACAAAAAAGAATCAACAAGACTAGAAGTTGGTCCTTTGAAAGGATCGATAAAATTGACAAACCACTGGCCAAATTGACAAAGGAAAAAAAGGAGAAGATGCAAATAAAATAAGAAATGAGTAACATTACAACAGAACCAACTGAGATAAAGAAGATCATAACAAATTATGAAAAATTGTACTCCAAAAAATTTGAAAACCTAGAATAAAATGAACAAATTTCTAGAAACATACTACCTGCATAAACTAACACAAAAGAGGTATAAAATTTGAACAGACCCATAACAAAAGAAGAAATTGAAGATGTCATTAAAAAAAAAAAAATCCCAACACCAAAAAAGTCCCAGCCCAGACAGCTTCACTGGAGAATTCAAACATTCAGAGTAGAGTTGACACCAATTCTACTAAAACTATTCCAGAACGTAGAAAAGGAAGGAATACTCCCTAATTCAGTCTATTAAGCCAGCAAACCCTGATACTGAAGCCAGGTAATGACACTACCAAAAAAGAAAATGACACATCAGTATCCCTCATGAATACAGACACAAAAATTTTCAACAAAATTCTAGCCAACAGAATTCAACAGCATATCAAAAAAATAATACATCATGATCAAGTGGGATTCATACCAGGGAAGCAAGGATGGTTCAACATTAGAAAATCAATCAATGTAATTCACCATATAAATAAAACAAAGGAAAACAATCACATGATCATCTCAATCAACACAGAAAAAGCATTTGGTAAAATCCAGCACACTTTCCTGAAAAAACTCTCAGCAAAATAGGAATAGTAGGGAAATTTCTTAACACAATTAAGGGCATATATGCAAAACCAACAGCCAACATTATTCTCAATGGAGAAAGATTGAAAGCATTCTCCTTGAGAAAGGGAATGAGACAAGGATGTCCTTTATCACCACTCTTACTCAATATTGTACTGGAAGTCCTAGCTAGAACAATAAGGCAAGAAAGGGAAATAAAGGTCATCCAGATTGGAAAGGAAGAAGTAAAACTATCTTTATTCACACATGACATGATCCTATATGTAGAAAATTCCAGAGAGTCCACAAGAAAGTTACTGGAACTAATAAAAAGATTCAGCAAAGTGGCAGGACACAAGGTCAACACACAAAAATCAGTTGAATTCCTCACACTAATAAGGAGGACTCTGAAAAGAAAATCAAGAAATCAATACCATTTACAACAGCCTACAAAAGGACAAAAATACCAATGAATAAACCTAACCAGCCTTTTAAGATGTAAAAGGCTTAACAAGGAAAAGCATAAAACACTACTATAAGAAAATAAAAGAGATCTACACAAATGGAAAAATATTCCATGCTTATGGATTGGAAGACTTAACATTGTGAAAATGTCAATACTACCAAAAGTGACCTATAGATATAGTGCAATCCTGATCCAAATCCTAACAGCATTCTTTAATGAAATGGAAACTAATCTCTAACTTTACATGGAAAGGAAGGAATCTCTGAATTGCTAAAGCAATACTGAAGAACAAAGTAGGAGGCCTCACACTTCCTGTTGTCAAAACTTACTATATGGCCACAGTGATCAAAACAGCCTGGTATTGGTTCAATGACAGACACATAGACCAATGGAATAGAATTGAGAACCCAGGAGAAAATCCATCTATGAGTGGCTGATCTTCGACAAAGGGTCAAAGTCCATTCAGTGGGGGGAAGAAACAATCTGTAACAAATGGTGCAGGCAAAACTGGATATCTATATGCAGAAAAATGAATCAGGATCCATACCTCACACCATCCACAAAAATTAACTCAAAATGGATCAAAGACTTAAATGTTAAAGCTAAAACTATAAAGTTCCTGGAAGATAATACAGGGTCAAAACTAGGGGACCTAATTTTTGACACAAATGGTCTATCAAATGAAACTAAAAAAAGACAAATGACAAGATGAATTAGATAACTGGGACTTCTTAAAAATTAAATACTTATGCTCATCAAGAGACTTTTCCAAGAGTGTAAAAAGAGATCCTACAGACTGGGGAAAAGAAATCTTTGGCAATGACGTATCGGATAAAGGTCTAATCTCAAAAATGTATAGAAAATGTCAACAACTCAACAACAAAAAGACAAATAATCCAATCAAAAAAAAAATGGGCAAAGGATATGAACAGACACTTCACATAAGAGGACATTCAGATGGCCAACAAATACGTGAAAGATACTTGTGGTCATTAGTCATTAATCTAAACCAAACCCATTGCCATCACGTCGATTCTGACTTATAGCAACCCTATAGGACAGAGTAGAACCATTAGTAAGATGTAAATCAAAACTATGGTGAGATACGTCTCACCTCTGCAAAAATGGCAATGATAAAAAAAAAAACAGAAAACAAATGCTGGTGAGGTTGTGAGGGAATTGAACTCTTATGCATTGCTGGTGGTATTGTAAAATGGTATAACCACTATGGAAAACAGTATGGCGCATCATCAAAAAGCTAGAAATAGAAATACTTTACGATCCAGCAATCCCCCTCCTAAGTATATATTCTAGAGCTATAAGAGCAGCGACACTAATAGACACATGCACACATATGTTCATTGCAGCATTATTCACACTAGCAAAAACTGGAAACAACCTAAGTGCCCATCAATGGATAAATGGATAAACAAATTATGGTACATGCATACAATGGAATAGTACACAACTATAAAGAATAATGAGGAGTCCATGAAACATCTTATAACATGGTTGAATCTGGAGGACATTATGCTAAGTGAAATAAGTCAATCACAAAAGACAAATATTTTATGGTCCCACTAGTATAAAAAGTTGAGAATAGATACACACACAGAAAGCAGAGTTCTTTGATGATTACTAGGGATGGGAAGGAGAAGAAGGAGGCATCACTTTCTAGATTGTAGAAACTTGTTATTTTGGTGATGGGAAAGGCAATCCCAAAAATGGGTGAAGTCAGCACAATTTGACCCAGGTGAATAAAGACACTAAGAAGTACACAAGAAAAACAGTTAATTTTGGTAAATGCTATAACATATACAATTTTGCAACAACAGTAAAAAAACTCAAAAATGTGTGTTGTTACATAGGTAGATATGGATGCATATATGTGTATAGGAAGGCATATGTGAGTAAATACATGTGCATGTATAGGTGTATCTGTAGTCATATGTACACACACGTTTGTATGTGCTGCATATATATCCACATATTCCTTTTATATTCTGCTTTGGATTTTTTGTTGATACTATGTGTTTTAGTTAATGGAAGCATGCTGAATCATTGAGTGTGTCTGAATTTTTGGTAGGTAGGGTGGATTTTTTTTCCTTGGCTCCTCCCAAAAGCCTACCCCAAGAGTCCACTGGGACATATGTGTTCCAAATAATAACTTTCAAAATTTCTATTTTTCCTACCAAAAATTCAGACACCTCATAGAATACCCTGTAAAAACAGTGATTTGTGGCACAACTTGTTTCTTCAGTTTCAAACAGTCATAAAGGTCCCTGCCAATAAACCTGAGAGGCAGAAAATGTTGGTGCTCAACGGTGCATCCCAATGGCCATGAAAAGGATATATAACAAACTCCATAGCGGGCATAGTTATGGAAGCTTCCTAGACATATCCAAACAACTCATGGGATTGGTTTACTGGGTCAAAAGGCTTAGGAACATAGTCTTGGGAGACAACTTAGTCAATTGGCATGAATAGTTCATAAACATAATGTTCTACATCTAAGTTTGGTGAGTAGTATGTGGGGTCTTAAAAACTTGCGGGTGACCATCGGAGATACAACTAGTGGCCTCTACTCATATGGAGCAAAAGAGAATGAAGGAAATTAAAGGTTCAAAGGAGAAACTAGACCACAGGACTAATAGCCCACATGAACCACAAGCTCTTCAAACCTGAGACCAGAAGATCTAGATGGTGCCCAGGTAACACCACCAACCATTCTGACCAGGGACACAATAGGTTACAGATAGCACAGGAGAAAAATGTAGAACAAAACCCGAATTCTTAAAAAAGGCCAGACCTACTGGGCTGATAGCGATTAGAGGAATCCCTGAGACTATCACCCTAACATATCCTTTAAACTTGGAATTGAAGCTATTTCGGCAGGTCACCTTTCAGCCAAGTAATAGACAGGCTTATAAAATAAGCAATATCACCCATGACTAGTGTGTTCCTTAAACAATCAACCAAGTGAGACCAAACACTCAACAGTTACCCAAAACCAAAAAGGAGACTGCAAGGAGAAGGGAAACAAGGTAAATGTAAACAGAACAAATGGAATGGAAATAATGAGAATGCTGACACATTGTGAAAATTGTAACCAATGGCATGGAACAATTTGTATAAAAGTTGTTAACCTGTTGCTGTTGAGTCGATTCCAGCTCATAGTGACCCTATAGGACAGAGCAGAACTGCCCTATAGGGTTTCCAAGGAGCGTCCTGTGGATTCGAACTGCCAACCTTTTGGTTAGCAGGGGAGCTCTCAACCACTGTGCCACCAGGGCTCAATCTAATTTGCTGTATAAACTTTTACTTAAGCATAATAAAATATTATTTAAAAAAATGAAGCTTTTTCATACACATAGCTTTAAAAAGGGGATTTTTTAATGAATACAATAAAATAATGTTATTATTTTAAAATTCTATTTCATTGCTAAAATTTCTATATTCTTTTTATATGTTACAACGTATACAATATATTAGTACCGTGGTATATGTATATTATTTACAAACAGGCATGAATTGGGTGAGCTTGCTTCCCTTAACAAGTATGTGTAATTAAAAAAGGTTTAGTAGCAATAGTCTGGAGCTGTGCTATCCAATATTACAGCCACTAGTCATCTGTGGCCCCTGAGCACTTTGAATGTGCTAGTGTTATCAAGGAACTGAGTTTTGATTTTATTTAACTACTTAATTAAAATTTAAGAAATGAAGCAGTGTCAACATAAATTTTTTGTTGTTGTTAATCGCAACACAAATACTGTATTGTTTAGGTAGAATTACATTTCACTTTAGCTGTTAAAAAGTTAGCATCTGCATTTAGTTGTTTGCTAAGTGGAATATACACATCGTATTTAAAAATATAAAAAATGCAAACTATCTTATTAATGATTTTATGTTGATTTCATGTGAAATGATAATATTTTGGATATATTTGGTTGAATAAAATACATTATTAAAATTCATATTTCTGTTTCTTTTTACTCTTTTTAATGTGGCTATGAGTTGGAATTGACTCGAAGGCAATGGGTTTGGGTTTTTTGGTTTATTATAAGATTTAAAAAATTACATATGTGGATTGCATTATATTTTTATTGGGCGGTGCTGGTCTAGAGGTATTAGATGGTGGACAGATTTGTAAATAGAACCCTTAAGAGAATAGGTGCGTAACTAATGCAAAATTTAGGGCTAGACTAACAGACCAATTTTTTAACCTATATACATATACACACAATTTAAAATAATGGGAAGATATTTTTAATTGGCTTAATACAACTGAGCTTCATACAAGTAAGAATTTCCATGGACAACTTCTGTGTATCACTTGAGTCTTACAGAAAATTCACACCACAGTTAACTGACATGGCATTAAATTGTAGTTACCCTATTTTAACTCACTTTGAGAAAAATAGCAGTTTTTTATTACTATGTAAAGACTGGAGCAAAAGCAAAGGACAGGAAAAAAGAAAAAAAAAGATAATATAGCAAGTAGATGTTTTTAAGAGAATAATAGAAAACAAACAAAATTTGTGTTCCTTGATCAAATGATACAAAAAACCAAACTGTTGGCTTTGAGTGGATTCTGACTCATAGCGACCCTATAGGACAGAGTAGAACTGCCCCATAGGGTTTCCAAGGTAGTAAATCTTTACCAAAAGACTGTCACATTTTTCTCCCACGGAGCAGCTGGTAGGATCAAACCACCGACTTTCTGGTTAGCAACTGAGCACTCAATTACTGTGCCAACAGGGGTCCTGATCATATGATATATATTTCAAAAAGAAAACTTAGTAAAAAAATATCACTTCCTCTTAAGGACAGAAAGAACAAAGCTCTATTTTATTCAAACATACTCATTCGGTCCTTCTGTACTCACAGGTCAGAAAAGTAAAATAATCTGTAGTTTTCTCATACAAAACAAAAGTCCAATGAGAAATTTTACTTACAGAGTACATATGTTATATAGAAGTCCACCTCTTTACATTGCTTTACCAATCGCCTCTACCTCTACCCACTCTATATTTGGAAGATCCCCCTGGCTGGGTTCTCTTAACCATCAGAGTCCCTGAGGATATCAGTGTGGAGTCCAACTCCAGGAACGGGTAGACAAAAGGTAACCCATAGGGTGATGATTGCAGGTAAACAGAGAATGCCAAAGCATGATGCATAAATGAGCTTAAACCACAGGGTTAGGGCTGTTGCTTTTTATCTTTTGTAGCATTTTCACCATATGATTCTATTTTTTATAATTGTCTTCCAAATGTGAAGTTTCCTTTAAAAAAATTAGTACCTGGGTGTCATGAATTGGATTGTGTCTCTTCAACATATGTGTGGATTCTTGGTTCTTGTACCTATGGATGTGATCCTATTTGGAATTAGGTTTTTCTTTTGTGATGCTACGAAAGCCTAGAGAAAAGGGAGATTGATTTGGCCTGGGGTAGGAAAATAGCTGGGCTCTGTAGGGTCCCTATGAGTCAAAACCAACTCAAGGGCAATGGGTTTGGTTTTTCATAGACTGGGCAAGATGAGTTACGGTAAGTGGTCAAAATTGAACCTGGTAGGCAATTACGAGGGTGGCCTGGCTGGAGTGGAAGGATCTTTCCAGCATATAATAAAAAATAAATTTGCTAAGAAGTATAGCAACCTACTTCAGCAGACCTTAAATGGCAGGGAAAGCCTGAGATGGGTCCCATATCCCATGGATCCCATTTAGAGACTGAAGCAGAGGAAAAGCTCTGGAAGGCCATTCTGGTAACCCAAGGTGAGTAGGTACTAGCAGTGTGAATAGAAGGAAACTAATATGAGGTATTTAGAGAGAGAGAGAAAAAAAAGAGCTGCACCAATTAAAAATAGGAAAAAAAAAAAAAAGGAGCAATATCCAAATGCTAAAACATTAAGTGGTTCAATCAAAGACTTTAGAAGGGGAAAGAGAAAGGATAAACAAGGTGTCCTGGCAAACAAAGTTGCAGTGCATTTTTAAGGCAAAGCAATGAAAGTGGGTGAAACATCAAGGATCATGGCACTAGGTCACCAGAAGCTGTGGGAGTACTTCTGTGGTTCCTTGTTGAGGAAAAATCAGAGGGAAGAAATGACCATTTGTCAGCACAAGTCAAACCCTCATGTTTCTTTGGAACAGAGAAGAAAAACTGACCCTGGGAGAAGAAAAGATTCATATACTCATATCTCCATTTAAAAGAAAAAATCAATATTGTGACTAATTTATTACATTGTGACTTAGCTTCCTAGTGTTGCCATAACAAACTATACTACAAGAAGATGGTTTTAAAGAAGAAAAATTTATTGTCTCACAGGTTAAGAGGCTAAAAGTCCGAATTCAAGATGTTGTCTCTAGGGGAAGGTCTTCTTTGTCTTACCTTCTCGCAGCTCCAGACAATCCCTGGTGTCCCATGGCTTGTAGATGCACCTGGCTCGTCTTTTCCCCAATATGCATGCTGGTGTCTATTCTGCTCTTTTTATAAGACACCACTCAGAAGGGACTGGGTTTAGGAACCACCCTAGTCCAGTGTGGCCTTATTAGCATAACAAAAGAAAATTCCTATTTCCAAATAGGGTCATATTCACAGGTATGGGGGTTGGGATTTCAACATAAAATTTGGGGGACACAGTTCAATCCATAACATATTGCATGGCTTTTGCCAGGAACTAGTTAAGGAAGGGAAGGGCAGGTGAGGAAGAGAACTTTCCATAGTCACTGCAAATCCTACAGTTACCCTCTCATTCTACAAATAAAATATCGACCTAAGGGCTAGTCATCCCCTGGGATTCTTCCCCTTGTACTTGGAATTTCACCAGACAGTTTTGCTCATTTAATTCAGAGAGAGAATTTGCCTGGTTGTTTGTGGGTGGTCTGTTTGTTTGTTTGGACTTCTGAATTTTTTCCACAGCTGCTTGTTTTAATGATTTGTTTTGTTTCTAATTATCATACATCTTTTAAAATTATTTCAAAATATTTTATTTGCCTTCAAATTTAACTTTGTAAATGGATGAAGAGTAAAGGAAAAACCAAAATAATGCTAGCATAAGAGGTTCAGAGTTGCCTGACCAGAAACGCTCAGTCTACATTTCACCTCCACAAATATTCTTTTCCTTAGTACCCCTTTCTTTTTGCAAATACAACTTAAAAAAATTGGAGGTTCTCCCTTCTTCTGGTTTTCACCCATACTCCCCTCTCTGCTTGAGACTCTGCCCGTTCCTCCATTCTATGACCATCTTGGATCAATAGCTATTGAACTTCCAGATCCAATTTAAAGTTATTCAACAATTATTTACTGAGCAACGGGACAAGGAAGATTCTAGGCTTTGGGGAGATGGACAATAAGAAGATAAACAATATAAATATAAATAAGAAAAATTGGGAATGACAAATGAAGTGTAGAGCATTTGAAAACAGAGAAGCCATTGTGACTTGTGACTTAGTAGCTCTTTTTAGATTGGAAGAACATGGGTGGCTTCTTGGAGGAGATGACATTTAAACCAAAATCAGAAGAATACGAAACCAGTCTCACAAAGATCTGAGGCAGAGGGAAAAGGAAACATAAAGTCCCTAATATAAGAATGAATTTGGTGTGTATGAGGAATGAAAGATGGCTACAACAGAGAGGAAGACATTTTGAGATGAACTAAGTAAGAGATACAGTCCAGGACCTGGTCACACAGGGTTTGGGCAAAGGACAGGGAGGGAGTTTGAATTTTTTTCTAAGAGAATAATGGGTGTTAAGCAGAGAATAGAGGTGGTATAACTGATGTTTTGGAAAGGTAATCTGCATTTGCTGTGCAGGAATGGATTATAGTTAGTGAGCAAAAGTGATAGAGGGAGGTAAACTATGAAGTTCAAGGAGAGCTGGATTTGTTTGGGAATAAAGATATGGAAAGGAAGAGACCAGGATGTATTTTGGAATAATTCAGTAAGACAAGCTGATGAACTGGATATTGAACAATAAAGGAAAGAGACAAATCAAGGACAATCCATAGAGTATTTGCTTGAGCATCTAGATAGATGGTAGTGCCAATACCAGCAGTATAGTGCTGTGTTTAAGGAAGACCACCTGGGTAAGATTTCTGGCTCCCCCATTTAAACACTGGGACATATATGATCGCAAATAAATTACTCAGCTTCTCTACTCACTTGTTGCTGTGTTCAGAAAATGGAGAAATTAACAACTTTACCTCATAGGATTGTTGTGAGAATTTAATAAGGTAATCTATGGAAAATGCTCAGAGCATCTTTTGAAATGTATGCAGTGATTAATGAATGTGGCTTTTAATATTGCTCTTGTTGCAATTATTACTATAATGTGGATGTGGAAGACAATGAAATAAGGAGGTCTGAGAGTGAAAATCAACGTCTGTTAGTCGAGTTAGTTGGAGATACTAATTAGACATTCACATGGAGATGCCTGTAGGCAGAAATGCATAAGAATCTGTAGTTCTGAGGAATGGCCCAGTCCTGAAGATTTTGGAAGTCACTTTCATAGAGACAGCATTTAGAGCCATGCGTGACATTCCCTAGGGAGATATTGTAGAGAGAGAAAGGAAGGGAGCCAAGATTTCTGTTTAATGATACTCCAGAGTAGGAGATCAGAGCAGGGGAGGAGGAGCCAACAAAGGGACTGAGAAGGAGCAGACAGTGACATAAGAGGAAATGAAAGGGGTGATGCCAAGTAAAGAAACATACCAGGAAGGGATTAGTTACCTGGGCTCTGTGCTCTGGAGAGACCAAGTAAGATAAGAACAGATAAGTGACCAAAGAAATTGGCAACTTGGAGGTTCTTAGGATTATTGACAAGTGCTTTTCCAGAGTACAAAGAATGGAAACTTGAATGTCACTGCTTAAGAAAAACTTCTGAATTTCTCTCTCTCTCATTGCACTTAACCATTTCCTAGCACTTAATCCTAAAAGTAATTGGAAAGAAATCAACTTTGTACTAAATCATTATCTATCTAAAGTATATCATTTGTACAATCATTCATTTATTTCCTGTCTTCTAAGATAGCTTGTAATTTACCAGATGGCAGGGACAACATCTGACTTGTTTTGCACAATGTCCTCAATAAGCAACAGAATATCCGATACATAATATTGCAAAACTTACACTGGATGAATGAATGGCTAAATGAATGAATGACCGCCACATGACTGTACCTTGAACATATTTTTTTTCTTCTTCTTTTAAGAACACTTAAAAAAACTGGGTACAATTCCATTTTCTTAAAATGCTGTCTTGGCACAGTTTTGAGGCCCTGCCTGGAAGCTGGTTTGTTCCCCTTCTTGAGCAGCTGAGTAAATCCATTCTTCAGCCACTCCCCTTATCAGGTTCCCACACTTCTGGGCACTATCCATTCAATCTTACTGGCCAGGAGCCAGGTACACAACAACTAGAGACAATCCTTGTGCCTCTGACCATACAGAATTATTCAAACGCCCCATCCCCAGGAAGCCTGTGCAACCTAACTAGCCCCACCCTACTTGCCTTACACAAACCCTCTCCTATAATTCCAGCTTGTTGTTTCCTTGCCCCGGGATGCAGCTCTCTTTATGTCCCTGTATCATGGAGTGCTGGGCCTCCCTGTTTGTAGGAATTGTGAGTATAATACACCTACTTACTGTTCATGCCCTCCCTGACTACCACCTCACCAATTTGCTACAGTATTGACATAATTATTTTCAGGTTATTTCTAGGTCTTGACATAACTAAATAATTGCTTTTATTGCAAGTCCCTGAAATCATTTTGGGGGGGGGGATAAATAGAATGAAAACTATGAACAGAGAGTCAACTTTACACTATATGATTATCTAAAGTTTTTTCTTTAATGAACAAATAATATCTCTACTCCAGGAGCTCACTTTAGCACTCAATCTAAAATTGATTACCATCTAGCCCTTATTAAAACCTAGTTGATACAACTGATATTTGAGAGAAGAAATCTATGGAACAAGTTAATTATCGTTGCTCTTAATTGGTTTTGCTCTATCCTATTATGAAGTGAAATCGCCAAATATCTTACCTGGATTGCATTAGCTTAGCTCTTTGCTGAAATGACACTGGAAAAGTTGTGGGCATTTATTATTACGCTCTTGGCTTTCACAGAGGGTTAATATAAATAATCATGTACTGAGAATATTTCTACATCTTCTAATGATATGATTAGAAGATCATATCAGAGGATCCTTATATTCTTCAGTGTTCCAAATAAAAACGACTCATGATCAATTTCTCTATAGTAGACTGTGAAAAAACAGATTTACATGTGTACATTTGTTCTGATTAGTATGTAAGTATCCTTTATCTGATAATGAAATTATAAAAGTCACTCCATTATCCTTTTTACTTTGCTTCTGGGAAACTCAGATATACATTTATGTTCAATTACAGTACATATTCATGGCCTAAGTTTCTGTATCTTCTCTACATTATATGTATTTATACTCAAATATGATTTTAGCAACCTATTTTTTGTCAAAAATTACTTCTACTTTTTTGAAGTAGAAAAAGGTATGATGAATAAAAATTAAAAGAAAGAGCGTGCTCTCTTTCAGTTAATACCTGAGATAATCCACTCTTCATGCTTTCATCAACTACTACCCATTCCATAAGGAGACCTGGTGGCACAACGGTTAAGAGCTTGGCTGCCAACTGAAAGGTTGGCAGTTTGAAACCACCCCGCGGCTTCTTGGGAGAAAGAGCTGATTTTCTGCTCCCAGAAAGATTCTAGCCTAGGAAACCCTATGGGACAGTTCTTCTCTGCCCTATAGAGTTGCTATGGGTTGGCATGGACTCAATGGCAGCTAACAACAACATCACCCATTCCATGAAGTTACTTTCATTTCTTCAAGGACAGACTTTCCTTCTACCTGCCAAGAACACATTTGGCTGTGTACTAGGACATTATCATCTTATCAAATTTAATATTTGATTATGTATTACTATCAAATATAAGGTCGTATTTGGGATTATGTTTTAGGATTTAGAGCCAGACGAAACAAAGGTAAAAGCAAAAAAAAAAAAAAAGAACAACAACAAAAAAGCATTGTACCACTTGAGGAATTAGGTGTTTTTTGTTTTGTTTTGTTTCGTTTTTAAAATCATGAGCATTTTGTAGACATTAGCATATCTCCTGGCCGCAAGCCTGCTCAGGTTTCAAATATGAATCTAATTACTGCACACATATTGACTCATCTGATTATTCTGTGCTTTCTGCCTTTTTTTGTTGTTCTGATTTGTCTTTTTATATTATATAAAGTCACTCTATACACATTAATAAGCAAACACATATGATTATAAAATACAAAGTAGAATATTAATTATTATTCTCTACTGAGTATTTTCCTCTTCAGTTAGACTGAAAATGCTTTAAAGATAAGGACTATGTTGTTCTTACCTTTTTATCCCTCATAGAAGGTATATGTTGCTGGAAACATGTATACATATACAATGTTACATATTTGATGACTGATCACATCAGAGTTATATTTATTTCTGTCATTAATCTGATAATACTTGAAACATTATTAGTGCATGGATAATCTCGTTATAAGAATTAACAAATATTATTAGCCATGTCAGATAGAATAAAAATAAATTTATGTGTTCGTTAACAGGGATAAACAGTGAAGTTAACAAAAGTATTCCTGTTTTAAATGATTTAGCCTTCATGGCAATATAAAGTAAACTAAATGTAATTCTTCGAATACAAGTAGATTGGCTAGCACTTCCGATTATTTTTCCCACAATAGGTGGTATACAAATTCAATTACTAAGTAAAATATTTAATTAGACCCTTTCACAAAAAATTGCCAGGTTTCCAGATACCAGTTTTTCTGAAGTCTTTAAAACAATTTTTTTCTAAAGTAGATCACACAGGTTGAAATTATGAATTGCATTGCTGATGTCAGCTGCCATCAAGTCACTTCCAACTCATAGCATCCCTATATACAGCAGAATGAAACACTACCTGGTCCTGTGCCAGCCCCACAATAGTTGCTATACTTAAGCCCATCGTTGTCGCCACTGTGTCAATCAATTTCGTTAACAGTCTTCCTCTCCTTCACTGACCCTTGACCAATCATGATGTCCTTCTCCAGGGACTGGTCCCTCCTAATAACATGCCCAAAGTATGTGAGATGAAGTTTTGCCATCCTCACCTCTAAGGAGCATTTTGGCTGTACTTTTTTCAAGACAGATCTGTTCATTCTTCTGGCATTTCCTGGTATATTCGATATCCTTATCCAACACCATAATTCAAAGGCCTCAATTTTTTGGTCCTCCTTATTCATTGTCTAGCTTTTGCATGCATACAAGATGATTGAACATACCATGGCCTGGGTCAGGCACAGCTTAGTCCTCAAACTGAAATCTTTGCAGAATGTCTTCAAAATATCCATATCAAAATAAAAATGATTTGTAATATTTCCATCAGATAAAAATATTATGTTTGCCTAACTTAGATCTTCAAAGTGGAAGAAATGTTTCTTTTTTTCTAAAGAGATCTTATAAATTTATTCTAAATTTAGAGAGCTGGTTGAAACATTTTAACACTAAATTTCTTGGAGCATTTTTTTTCATTTTGAAGATTTGAATATATGTTATCATTTACATAGTTTCTATTTTCAAAAAAATGTTTATTGCAAAATCTCTCATCCCAGTATGTGAGCAATTTATTTCACATTCTCTCACAATTCTTGTCCATATGCAGAAACACTTACTCTAGTTACAATCATAACATTTGATATTGACTATTTTCCTTTTTCAAGAACACATAAAGCATTTTTCACAATAGTTCCCAATATGATAATTTGTTTTGACCATATGCTACAGTATTAAAAAACACGCCTCTATTAACAATTATTCAAATAAAGAAAGGGTTTACATCAAAATTAGCTGAAGACAAAGAATGCACATAACCAGAAGTAAAAGAAACTCTAAACTTTCAGAGCATAAAGAAATATAAGACTGAATATGACAAGGTTATAGAGAACGCTAAGATGAAAATGCAGAAATGAGTCTAGTGGGTAGAGTCCTCCATTCCTTTGCCTTTTTTCCCACCTTATTAACAGGTTTTTCATATCTCTACAAATAGAATTTCCAGGGGGAAAAAGCATATATACACAATAATAGTGATAGTCTACATTACCACAGAACATTGTCTGACTCAGTGGCATCACTAGGAGGGTATGGTAGGTGCAGACCACACTGGGTGACACTGTCAGAGGGGGTGACACCAAAATGACTGTCTATAAAATTTTTGTGCAGTGTTGCAGCAGAAATTTTTTTTTTTTTTAAAAATGCCTGTAGTTAGTTATAACAACAAAAACATTTTTTGTAAGCCCAGTTTACATGCATCAATATACCTACAAGGCTAAAACTCTATGGTAATTTGCTTTTCGAACTTTCTAATGTGCTCTAGTCAGAGCTGTTCTTATCACCCAACTACAATGATGCTCAGATCATGTGGTTTAGTCTGCACACGCTGTAAGCATGAGTTTTTGTTGCTGCCAGTGTTTTTATAGTAGTTGATTTTGTCAGATTTTCTGGTGTTTTAGCAACAGTATTTGTGAATCTATATCAATAACTTTGTTGAGAACAAAGTAGTAATTAAAGGAAAAGAGGAGTCATATATAGGAATTATGATTTATGAGTAAAATTAGTACAGAAAACTTTACAAGGATTCTGTATGTTTTGGTGCAAGAGGAGGTCCAAGGGGGAGAGGTGACACCAATCTTAGTGACGTCACTGGTCTGACTCATTCGCTTTGGACACATCACCCGGAAGGATCAATCTCTGGATAAGGACATCATGTTTGGTGATGTAGAGGGCCAACAAGGATGAGGGAGACCTATGGTGAGATGGACTGGCATAATAGCTGCAAGGATGGATTTGAACATATTGGAAATTGTGAGGCTGACACAGGATTGGGTCACAGTTCTTTCCATCGTACACAGAGCCACTAAGAGTCAGAGTTGACTCCACGACAACTATCTTTCTATATATATTGCCTTCCAGAGGACAACACAGAAAGTGTCGTGGTTGAAGAATTATCTCTGACCTATTACTAGCTTCTTCAGAGCAATGCTCTCATAACAGATTTTTTTTTTTTTTTGCTTCTTTGCTAGACCTGCAATATGCAGATGAAACAACCTTGCTTGCCGAATGAGAAGAGGAGCTGAAGCACTTACTAATGAAGATCAAAGGCTACAGCCTTCAGTATGGATTACACCTCAACATAAAGAAAACAAAAATCCTCACAACTGGACTGATAAGCAACATCATGATAAACAGAGAAAATACTGAAGTTGTCAAGGATTCCATTTTACTTGGATCCATAATCAACACCCATGGAAGCATCCATCAAGAAATCAAATGACATATTGCATTCGCAAATCCGCTGCAAAAGATCTCTTTAAAGTGTAAAAAAGCAAAGATGTCACTTTAAGGACTAAGATGCCCCTGATCCAAGCCATGGTGTTTTCAATCGCCTCATATGCACACGAAAGCTAGACAATAAATGAGGAAGACTGAAGAAGAATTAATGCCTTTGAATTATGGTGTTGACAAAGAATATTGAATATACCATGGGCTGCCAGAAGAACAAACAAATCTGTCTTGAAAGAAGTACAGCCAGAATGCTTCTTAGAAGCAAGGATGGCAAGACTTCGTCTCACGTACTTTGAACACGTTATCAGGAGGGGCCAGTCCCTGGAGAAGGACATCATGATTGGTAAAGTAGAGGGTCAGTGAAAGAGAGGAAGACCCACAATGAGATGGATTGACACAGTGGTGGCAGCAGTGGGCTCAAACACAGTAACGATTGTGAGGATGGTGCAGGACCAGGCAATGTTTTGTTCTGTTGTGCATAGGGTCGCCATGAGTCAGAACCGACTCCATGGCATCTAATAACAACAACAGACCTAATTTGTAATTAATAAAATAGTTTTTAATATAAAATGCTTTAAACTGGAACATTGACTGCTAGATAACTGTATGAATTTTACAACTAAATATTGTCACATTTTAACTTACTGCTAAAACAAAAACTGTGTAGAATATCCCCATGAGATGTCAAATTCAAATCAACATTAATTGCATTACTTCTTTCAGACATTCTGATTTTTTTAAGGCCTGCCAACCACCTGAGAGCAACAGTTTCATAATTAGCCAATTTGTGCATTTGACCGCAAAATTCATTTCCTTCATATAAAAATGCTCAAACACAGCTCAGGAATGTTTCTGACGTGGGACCAAATCTTACTTTCTTACTAATTGCCAACACTCTCCTAAGTGCAAGCAAAGTAGCAGTACTATGGATCCTACATCCAAGAAACCTTGGCTTCTCCTCAAACCATTAGGCAAATTATTAATAACAACAACAAAAACAGCTTACAGTCTTTGTAGCAGTAGTTCTCCTGTCTGATGAGCTGTTGGTCTGTTTGTGGTGCACCACACATGCAAGTGTGCAGAAACAAATGTTCCAATCCTTTTCTTTTTCATGAATTAATTCTTGTCAATGAATTTTTACATGGCTCAATGTATACTGCAGAAAGAAAGTGACCAGAACACATCCTTTCTGAACTAATATCCAAAGATGGCCCTAAAATTGGTTCATTAACACAGACTTTTGTACTTTGTCTTGTTGAGAGGAGGTCTATAAAGGAAACGCCTGGGAATAATTACTAGTGGACGACATCTTAAAGAGGAACACAATTGCTGACTAAAGGTTAAATCACTAGTGCAGTGGAGCCAGAACAAACATTTAATACTGGGAAAATAATCCATCATCAACATTGTCTGCCATTATACAGACCAAGCAAATGACTGAGTGCTCCAGTTTTTAGCTGGTTAATCTGTTGTCCTACAATTCAGTCACTCAGAGGATGAAATATAAAGATTGGATACGGACATGAATATAGATTCAAATTGGATGAAGGTCAGCTCCTCACTAGTTTGGAATATCTTAAAAATAAGATGGGGGAACTTATAACAACACACTATATTTTAATGAAATCCTTACTTTATGTGAATAGAACCAGTAACAGAAAGAAGCAACATTCGCTGGGATCAACAGCTTTATTAAAAAAAAAAAAAGAAAATTAAAATATATGATTAAATGGATGTTCAAGTCCTTACAAACACTGCTACAACAATTTAGTATTTAATTGAAAAAAATAAATTGCAAACTGGTCACTAGCGTCAGAATTTTCAACTTGAGAAATTCAGAAAATATTAAAATAATTGATAAAAAGAGCTAAGCTAACAGTAATATAATTAATGTTAAATGCGTTGAAGATATTGAAGAGCCTCACATTAAAATAAACCATGAGAAACAAATGACCGCTAAGGTATCTGAGAATTACTATGAACCTCTTCATACATCTCCTAATATACAGTTTTCATTAGTGGGAAGATGATCATCCCTGCCCACTGAAATTATAACATCTGAAGCAATACAGGACTAGAAACTATGGCAGAAACAATGGGTACTTGAACAATGGTACAGAAATATTTTATACCTATATTGATACAGTGCATCTGTAGTATCATCCACCATATCCCAAATTTCAAAATAGCAAACTACAGAAAAAGATCAAGACAGCATTTTTACATTGCTAAAATATCTCCTTTCCAAGACATAGAAACTTGACTGAAAAAATGTTTTAATTTTTCTTTATGTATATTTGGAGGTTAGCATAAACATAACATTATGATTACACAGGAACTAGAATAATAATAATTAGTATTGAGGAGAAAAATGTGCTTCTCAACATGTTTAAAAACATATGATATTTACAATTATTTTTAAAAAGAATATAATTCAATTTTCTTTTTCTAAATATTTTGGAGAGTGAGGTGCCTCTTTGCTCCCAAATAACATTAGAAATTCTACCTCCTTACATCTATAAGATGAGATAAGACTTTGTGAACAATTAAGATCAGAAAACAAAATATTTTGTGGATGAATTATATGCTTCTAGCAAATCTTGTTAACTAAAATGTCACAGATAAAGGTGTTTTATTCAATGGTGGAGTAACTTTAGTGTCTCAAACTGTGACAGTGCTATCAAAAATGAACCTATACAAGTTGAATAACAAGTTTATCTTTTTAAAAATTGGTTACTCAATAAAACAACATGCCTGTCTCAGAGTAACTAAGTTATTTTGTAAATAATATTTCTCTGTACTTCTCTTCAAAAGCATATGATCTCCACTTTGACTTTGTTTTACAGTTCTTTGAGAAACATAATATGCTATTGAATTGAACCCTTTGTCACTTTATGAAATCAATACATGTTTTCAAAATTAAATAATTCATTTAAAAGGAATTCACACAAAATATTCCTAATTATTATTAGACCAAATTTAAAAACAAAACCCCACAACATATACTGCAACAGCAAACAAACTATTCACCACCGTACACACACATATTCTTGGAGAGAATATAAACTTGTTTCTAAGCCCATTGCAAACTTCAGGCAATTTCATAGCATTGTAAAAAAGAAAAGTAGACGAAGGAAAAATTTGTCCAGGGACTAAATCTTCTTCAGTAAAGCCCTGCCTCTATCGCCTTTCACAGTTTTATAAAGCCAAACTGGAAGAACACTCCTCAACAACGTGAATAATTTCTTTACCTTTTAGT
The DNA here is from genome assembly GCF_000243295.1 of Trichechus manatus latirostris. Lineage (NCBI taxonomy): Eukaryota > Metazoa > Chordata > Mammalia > Sirenia > Trichechidae > Trichechus > Trichechus manatus. The sequence continues at coordinate 9,068,592 of NW_004444046.1, read as the reverse complement.
TTCAAATCTTAAAACCAATTCTAGCTGTCCTTTATCAAGTAACTTGAGAATATTCATAGAATTCCTTGAGAATATCACAAGATTTTGATTCAACAATTGCCAACAAAGTCAGAAGAACAGAACAACAAAGCAAAGCGAAACAAAACAAGTCAAAACAAACTATCATATACTTCATGGATTATAGGTTGAAAAAAAAAAAAAGAGAGAGACTTCTTACCAAGTACTCCAAGTCGATAGTTGACCGTGATGACGATCACATTGCCATAACTTGCCAAGACACTCCCATCATATAAATTTCCAGTACCTTCCATATATGAGCCACCATGGATATACACCATCACTGGTTTAGGACCCCCACTGTCCCGAATATCTGAAAAACAAATGGTGGGCAATTGTTCTTATCCTTACAAATACACATAAGGAAGCAGAGAAAACATTTTCTATTGTAGGGACAAGAGAGGGTAATTAATATAGTTGTTTAAATTGCTGCTTTTGTTGAAGTGTTTCTTAAGCAACTCATATCAAGAGCTATCGTGGAAGAGAGCAATAGGCATCCATTTTATTCAATCAAATTTAAAAAATTATTTAGAAATTATAAATTAAATCACAAAATTTGGACAATTAAAAGGAGGTATGTGTTTTAGTGCTTCATGAGTAATTCCTTAAGCGACAGTAAAACCAAAAGAAAGAATGACAATGATTCTTAGAACTACTTTTTAAAGATGTTCTAGATCTTCCACTGAATTTATGAACTATAAACTAAATACAATGGTATCACTGCTGTAGTGAATAAAACAAGCTGATTTTCCACTTCTCACTTACTGTGAAGGTTTGTAGCAAATGTAACATGATAATACCAAATCACTTATGCTATAATCTATGGACATAATACAATATTGTATATATGCTGCAACAAGTTTCATTTCCCTACTTAAGTACTAACTGTCAGATGAATGTCTAGGCAGTAAAGCCATATGCATCAGTGCTCCTGTTGTTGTATTTAGGGGATTATCATTTAAATGATGTTGGTCATCTGCTCGTTCAACTCTTACCCTTTGGGATTGGAAAGCAGACTAAACTATATTTGCTTACCTCTTGGTGTAACTATTGTAGTCTTCTTAGCTACACTCTGGCTGTACGTTTTTAAGTTGTAGACATGAGGCAAGACAGTTAAATCCAAGTGTAAAGTGCTGGAATTTAGAGTGATGTTAAAGTGATTTCTACAGCTCTAAATTTTAATCAAACGTATCTAGTTTTCTATGATACTTTCCCCTTAATTACGTAGTTTACAACAAGGATCTAGAAAAATATATAAGGGAAACATATAATAATTTTAGTCAATATTAAAAATGCACTAATTTCTATAAAATGTTAAATGGTATTTTGACAAACTTGGTTTAACTATAATAGAGATTGAAATATTATATATGAATAAATATGATTATGAATATATGAATAGTATAAATATTAATGATAATAACTATTAAATAATAGCTCATGATTTCCTTATATCCACAACTGAAACTAAATTACATCAAGTGTATTCTTTTCTTTTAACGCCAGTATTGAAAAGTGTCATTTGAAAGTTTTGTTTTGTTTTGTTTTGTTCTTTTGTTTTTGGTATTTTTTGTCAAGCTTAACTTCGCTACATCTTTATGATTGAGGTGTCAGCTTTCAGAATGAACTAATATGATACAAACTCATTGAAAAAAAATGTGGCTATTTGGAGACTGTTTTACATTTTCTATAAAAAGAATGACTAATGGAAATGCTTTGAGTATTCTACTTTAATAATGAAGTGACTTCTTGAAATAAAAAAAAATATTTTAGGGTCAGGAATTACAGGTCAACTTGCTTGTCCAAATTTGCAAGTTGGGGAAATGGCTCACTGCGGAACTTAGAGGCTTTTTAAAACATTATTTTAAGTTATCTAAACTTACACCTCCTCTGAGAGTGTATTTGAGAAGAGCGTCATGTTTTCAAGAGGTAAGCAGAGGATGCTTTGACACAGAAACCACCGTCTAGACACAGCTACACTTGGGAGGGAAACCTAAATTTATCTTCTCCTTGAAACTTGGGAGGGAAATGGTATTCACTCATTCGTAATGATTTGGGGACTTGTGGAGATGTTAGACTTGCCCAGAGAAAACAATTGTTGAAATTGTTAAACTATTCACCATAGATGCCTGTTTGCTGCATATAGTTTTAGCTTCTTATTTTTCTAGTATGGCTGGCACTGAAGAAGCAATAATAAATTATTAAACTGAAATCATTAACTGACTGTTCACAGCAGACACTGTATTCTGCTAATTGTATGCTTGGAGGTAGCACAGAGGGGGGCTGTTTCAGAATTCTTCTTTAATTAAAATTACATAGAATTACAAAGCACCAACTGTGAACAGTAATGAAATCTTGGTAGAACCATTCTGATCACCTGAAAAACAATACAGGCAAACATTGAGAAGACCTGCCACGTTTTATACCTAATAATAAAATGAGGTGGACCTTGTCAGGAAAGAATAGAAATATGACAATATATTCTGGAAGCTATTTTGAAGGGTATCTCATTTTTCTTTGAAAATTAGACTTGAGAGGATTATTGAGAGTTTGGGTTAGATTTTAATTTGTAATTTGTCCCTCAGACTTTTAAAAGATTTCAGTCTTGCCTATGAATTTAATAAACCAAGTAATTCTTTTCCAGAAAGCTCTATCAAAGTCTAATGATATCCTGAACAGTGTTTATTTTCTCTTGAAGTAAATCTCTGATTAATGCTATACCAAAAACACTCATTGCTGTCGAGTCTATTCTGGCTCACAGGGACACCAAAGGACAGAGTAGAACTGCTCCATAGGGTTTCCAAGGAGCAGCTGATGGATTTGAACTGCCGATCTTTTGGTTAGTAGCCGAATGCTTAACCACTGTGCCACCAGGGCTCAGTGCCATAAGGAATTTTAATTACTAAAGGAAGTAAAATTCATGTACATAAAAACCCTAAATATTGCTAATAAAGTTTGGGAAAATGCAATGTTTCTTTTACAGAACTTTTGGAATTTTTTGACGGTGTTTTATCAGAGTGATTCATGTTAGATTTTACTTTTGATAGTGTTTTACCTAGAAGTGCATTTTATAGTTTACTTTTCTGCAGAGTGTACAGCTATTATTAATGCTAACAGTAAATGCAAGCAGTTTAAATTATATCTCTATTACTTTGTTTTTAAAAAGAACCAGGACCTTTATACATAAAATCTGTATATCAGATAGCCTACCATTGAATGATATTTATGAATGTCATCATTTTAATAATAAAATCTGGAGAAGAGGATTATTTTATCTTCAGTGATAATATATTAAATGTATTTTAATGAGTTTATTAGTGCCAAATCATCACTCTAAACCTTGTCTTGTGTTTTTTCCTTAGGAAGAAGGTAGAAATTTGTGAGGTACTGACTTTGCTTCAGATTTCTAACTTTGCCTAAACAGCTGCTACAGACTTGACTAAAATCATAAAAACTCTCAGAGATCCTAAAACACTGGCTAGATTCCAGTAAAATTACAACTATTCTTCAAGTGTTTTCAAATTTTCTAGTTACTCGAAGTTTTTTAAAGGCTTGCGAAGCACCTAAGTTTCCATAAAGAGTGGGAGAGTAAGGAGAAAGTACTTACTGCACTAATAATTATTTGTCTTCCAAAATGTCATGGTAAGAAAGTATTTTAATTAAATTTCTCAAGTTAAAAAACTAAACTTGGAATCTAAGTAGGTACTTTGTTTCTAAATTTTAGTAATATTTTATATTTCTGACAAATCAAAATTTTAAGCAGATGTAGCAAGTGTCACTAGATCTAGAATAGTTAATAGGGATTTATTTGTACCTGACAACCAGGCTTTAGAATCATAATTTCATTTAACACGGTACTAGTGAATAACTATTAGTCACATAACTCCTTAAATATGTTTACTGGTTTCTTCATCTTAAAGGAATCATTAAGTTTTAATTGCCCATGTTGAAGAGTTTTTGACATTTAAACAGCATTTATATTGTGAAGCGTGGCCTCAATTAAACCTTTCTCTGATATATCAAAAGACATTTCAAGATATTTTTTGTGCCTCTCAGTTATCTTTACAAACCTCAGTTATCATTTAGAATTACCAAAAGAAATTTTGCTGAATTTGTGCTTATTAAACTGAACTTAACACAATCGATGGTATGCTTTTACTTAAAAAGTATAAAAAACATACAAGAGCAATTTTTTAAAAGGGTCTATGTTGGATATGGAGTCCCTGGGTGATGCAATTTGTTAACCTGCTTGGTTGCTAAACTAAAGGCTGGAGATTCCAGTCAACACAGAGGTGCTTGAAGAAAGGCCTGGTGATCCACTTCTGAAAAATTAGCTATTGAAAACTCCATGGAGTACAGCTCTCCTCAGACACACATGGGGTCGCCATGAGTTGGTGTGAACGCAAGGGTAACTGGTTTTATGTTTGATGTAAAATAGTATCTGAATCATGCCAATATTAATATTAAGGAATTTTTAGCACAAATAATTTTGAAAATTTTAAAAGATTTCTTAAATTCCCAAAATAAACTGGTGGGAATCTGGGATGTTGCTTTGAACCATTTTAGTCACTTCAGATAAGTCTTTTTTTTTTTTTTTGTATCTATGGGAAAAGTCTATAAAATAGACAATTCTTTTTTCATTATTATAAAGCACAAATGAAAAATGATTCAACTATGACTGTCTTAACAGATGGTAAGAGAGTGATAGCAGAAACACAAACAAGAATATACTCCACCAGGAAGCCTTCCATTGTGTAAAACGAATGAAGGCAGGTTCTAGTGGATGGCTGAGGAAGTCTTTGAATGCAGTGGCTGAGATAGGGATATGGAAACAGGGTAGAGAAGTCAGGGCACTGGAAAAAATACCAAGAATTCCATATGACTAATCAAATAATTAGGCTTCTGACTGAAGTAAAAAAAGGAGTTTATCAAGTAAATTATATGTGTTGCTTTATGTCCAGAGATGTTGACTCAAGAGCTGAAATAAATTAAACGTGAACATTGGCCTCAGTTTTCCTTCACACTCAAGTAAACAAAAAAATTGTGAAGGAATTGAATACAAACAAGATGCTTAGAATTTTCAAGAAAGGTTCTCATTTTTTTTTTTCCTGAGGGATACTTGAATTTATCTTTCTTGCTTTCTAAACAATTATCCAAAACAAAGTAGAAGAATAGATTCAACTTGAATTGATTGGTTTGACATTCTAAGCTTTTGAGCATTTAAAAATGTTTATTGATTTGAAAACTCGACTGAGTGACTGGGTTAGTACTTAACCTGAACACTACCTACCAATTTAAATAGGGCTTTAGGATATTTTTAATGGCTATTTAAAAATGTTAAGTGTGCTTCAAAGCAAGTCTATAAAATAGATTCACATTTATAGGGCTTAGTTCACTACGGTAGCTCAGGTATCCTTCATGAACATATAAAATGTCTTACTCTATGATATTTTACAAAGGCAAAAAAATAAGTCTTTTAAAATAGGGAAATAATTATGCATATGAACTTTGTGGCTACATTGGGAAAATCTGAAGATTTAAGAAGCTACACACTAAGAAGTCCTTTATACTCAGGTATTAGTAAGATAACAAACATCTATGAGTTATGGATCGTGAGAAGGTTCAGAAAATCCCAAAGCTTCCAGTGAAAGCAATCTTCTTTAGAGTACTGGGAACAGAAACTCATGTTCTACAAAGCCAATAACTGTCATGAATGTTTGAATACTTCGGATTTACCAAAGTGTTAAAAAAAAAAAATCCAATCTATATTTTGGTATTATAGTTTATTTTTAGCTATTTAACATTCAAAATGATAACTCTTAGGCAGCTATACTGATATATTTCAAATATTAATGACTTCTTTGTGTTTAATCTTTAATCCACTGCTGGGGTTCATGGACAATGAATTTTTAATCAAATGTCATAAATTATATTTAATCAAAATAATTCTTAAATGTTATAGAAGTATTAACAAGATATATAATTTTTAAACTTTCAAAACATTGCCTCTACAATTTAATTTTCTACTGGAAAGGGGTTTATTAAATATGTGTCTCAGTGAAAACAACAGAAATTGTTGAGTAAAGATTCACTCATTCATAGTTTCCTTGTAATTCATTGGAGTAGCACTTCTGCTGTCTTGGTTGGGGTTTTATTTTGGAAAACCTTTCTCATCATATTATTAATATCTTTATAAGATTTAATTTCTAAGTTTTTGGGAATTATTTCTGAAACTGGGATTAAGTTAGTCACCTCTAGAGTAATCATAACTGTATGGCATTAAAAAAAAAAAACCCTGAATGGAACCCAGTTGAACTGAAAGAATCAATGGCCTCTCTAGATACTCAGTTTACTACTAGTTAAAGGCACACAACAGAATGAGAAACGTCAAATCAATCTAGCGAAGAGTTATATTTACAAAGAGTAAATCAGAATTGTATGTCACAGGAAGTTGGAAAGAGAACAATTTTGATATAATGAAGTAGGAAATGTTATATTGTTTAAAGTTGGTGGCAATACTTCGAAAATCAGAATAATTTAATTTACCAGTCTTAGAAATTATGTCCCTTTGAAACGAAAGGGTAGCCTACTAATCTTGTTAAAAAAAAAACAAACTATAATCACTACCAAAAGTACTCCCTATTATGAGCCCAGAGTACTTAAGTGGCTGTACAGTATTAACTACAGTTATGTAAATAGGTTATAAATAGTTATATAAACACTACCTTTTCTTATCTATACAATTTCATTTGTGTAGTTAAATCAATAGAAAACAGTACTGTTTAATTTAAAATATATTGCTCAAGAAACACTTTATATCAGCTTTTAGCATGTCTTTCATTTTATTGGGCTTGGGTTTCTTTTTAAACAAATGTCAAATGTAAAAATGAAACACATTTTGGCACTGGGTAAAATATTTACATAGATTAGAAAACATGCAAAATGGTTACAGAGAGACTACAAGGGAGAGGTTGTTAGTTCAAAGAATATGGACAAATCTCAGTCAAAATGTGGGATGAAACATATCAAGAGTCAGTTCAAGAAAACAAAACAAAAAAAAAATGCCCCTCTTTTGAAAGCATTTTCACGGTTGGCATCAAAATGTAAAACTTAACATTCGTTTTTTAAAAATTAAAAATGTGTACTTATATGTAACAACAAGCAAGAAGACAAAACACATCAAAAACGGGAATTAAAAACAACTCTTCAAAAAAAGACAAGAAGTAAAAAAATAGAAAGGGGTGGAAAAAGTGATTGAAGCCCTTGACATGCAAATAGTTTGGTGGAAAAAAATACCTTCATCTTCAGCACCGTCATTATCACCTAAATCATCTGTCTGTTTCTTTGTAAGGGGACCTAGGATTGAGAACGGAGAAATGGAGGGGGGAAAAAAAAGACAATTCAAGAATAAACAAGACTGAGGGCAAAAATCAATGTAAATACTAAAATTCTCAAGGATATTTCCAAAAAGAGTGGGAAAGTGGTTATGTGAAAGCTGATTATCTATTTAAGAAAAAAAAAATTCCTTTCCCCAAAATACCTTATCGAAACTGTGGTTTGTGAATTTATCCAGCATAAAAAACACATTATGGCTTGGAATGCAAGTTATAAACAAAGGAACTTATTTTTTAAAAAATCCACTTCGTACAAAAAAGTAAACAGTTTTATCAGCTGAAAGAACTTACTTTCCTCAGTGTCTTTTCTAATTTAAATTAGTGACTATAATAAAGTAGGTCAAACTCATTCTTTAATCTGGGATAATATAATAACCTTAGGGAAAACAGCAATATGAACATTTTTAGAGTATTTTTCTTTCTTTTCTTTTCTTTTTGGTAAAAGCATTAACATTTGAGTTTTATACTTTTAAAATCATACATTTTTCAACACTGTGACTTTTTAAAATTACTTGTCATTAGACAAATATTTCCCCGTGTACTTTGATTTAAATGTTAGCTGTGGGCATAAGACATTTGCAACCTGGACAAATGCACCGACAGTTAGTGTTATCACTTGATACAACAAAGGTACCGTGAGTGGAAATCAATGTTTAGATATTAAGGTAGTTACAGAGTCAGGGTTTATATTTTATAATCAATTTAATAATATAATGGAACTATGCCCTAGTGCAATTTCATGCCCAGTACAGTTATTTATAATAGGATCATGTTTTAGGAGAATAATTATATTGAAACACTGTGATTGTTCAATAAATGTTTTATTATACTTAACAATACTAATTTGCTAGAATAAAGAAGCACACCAAAGGGGAAGTCAAAGGCCATATGAAAGTAATTTTAAGTGTCACGTAATTGACATATTCAGCACACTAAAAAGCAAGTGAAGCCCCACATTCTCTTTTGTTCTGCAACCATTTAATTTATATGACATTTCATAATGCTCATGCAAAAAGCAGTCATTACAAACACAGGACACTCAAGTTAAAAGATAGCCAACCACACAGCAGTTAAGGAAGAGAATTTTGCCATGCATAAAAGAACAGTCATAGAAAAAGGAGGAAAACAAAAACGACTGAGCATCGTGTTGATTTCAATAATATGAATAGTGAAGAAGCAGACAATAAATCTAAGCACACTTCATAAGAAATGATTGTTAAACATTTTGAGAAAGATTTCTAAGTCTTTGCAGCGATTACTGTGCATTACATTTGTAATTCAAAACTACAATCAAAACCCTCAAAGAATGAAAAACACCATCCCAGAAAACAGAAGGGAAAAAAGTGAAATATAATGTAGTTAATGTTTCATCAGCTTGGAGAGAGCCTTGAAAAATAAAATAACTGGCAGAGATCAAGAAGCCCTGGTGGCTCAGAGGTTAAGAGAGAGCTATGGCTGCTAACCAAAAGATTGGCAGTTAAAATCCACCAGCTGCTCCTTGGAAACCCTATGGGGCAGTTCTACTCTGTCCTATAGGGTCGCTATGAGTTGGAATAGACTCAACAACGATGGGTTTGTTTGTTTTGATTTGGCAGAGGTCAAAATGGAAATGCAGAAATTGACAACATAATCAAAGGGACATGTTGACTCCCTCAATAGTAAATGTCATGGCTTCAAGGACATTTTAAACACAGACTGGGGAACTGTATACAATAAATAAATATCATTTTATAGCCGCACCTGCAAGCAATCACTCCATTAAGAGAAAATTTAGATGAAAGCAATAGTTTATGTTAATTGGCTCAGTTGCGTGTTCACAAAAATCTACTTTTTTTGAATATGACTCTGGTAGAAATGCAAAAAGCACCCTTGGGATTATTTGATGTTCATGTAACAGTGTTGCTGCATTCCTGAAAAATATAAATATTTTAAATTTAAATTTAAAAACAGCTGCATCAGGAAACTGTATTTGAAATATTTCTGATTTTAAAACACCATATAAAATAGTGGACTTAGAATATTATATTTTCAAAGTTTTTATTTTTCTATAATTACCTAAGCAGTAAATGAATAGGCTTCAACAAATATGTTTTCCTGCATTCCTATTTTTAAGGATGTTATATAGAAGTTATGGTTTTATTTACTGGTTAGCAAGACAGAATAAGTGTAGTAGTAGTTGTTATTTATTGCTTTCAAAACCACTATCTACTTTCCAGTTTTAGTTAATTCACTTAATTTGCTTAATTCTTGGCTATAATAAGACAACACTAATGTTAGCTCAAAAATTTTTTGCTGAATTATCAGTTCACTAATATTTGGAGGAGCATGTAAAATCTATCCCAATTAAATTAAATCACTGCCTTTATTTTGTGAAAGGTTGTATATCTCTGTTGGACAATTCAGATAGAAGTGTCTTTCTTTTCCCTCCGAGATTACCCAAGGCAATTTACATAACATCTTTGGGAAATCATTCAGGTTCTACAGCAACTGAGCCAGTAGCTTTATATATTTTACATGCCTACAGAATTGCTAGCTCCTTGGTCTACAGTAGATGCTATAGCAAAATATGCTTTATTAAAACATGATATCCTAGTTCTTTGCAAAGGGCTATAATTCTCTGTTTCTATTTGACTCTGAAAGGAGCCCTAGTGGCACAGTGGTTAAACTGCTTGGCTGCTAAACAAGCGGTCAACGGTTCGAACCCATTAGCAGATCTGCAGGAGAAAGTTGTGGTGATCAGCTTCTGTAAAGATTTACACCCTTGGAAACCCTATAGGGCAGTTCTACTTTGTCCTATAGGGTCACTGTTTGGAATCAAATCAATGGCAGTGGGATTTGATTCTGAATCTGCATAAATAGAGAATCCATGAAATGATACTACATATGAAACCAGTTACTATCAAGCTGATCCTGACTCATGGTAACCCCATGTGTGTCAGAGTAGAACTGTGCTCCATAGGGTTTTCAGGGGCTGTTTTTTCAGAAATGAATCTCCAGGCCTTTCTCCCAGGTACATCTGGGTGGACTTGAACCTCCAACTTTTCAATTTGCAGCTTAGCTCGTTAACCATTTGCACCACCTAGGAACTCCTTACAAACAGAGAGTTTTTCTATGGATGGAATGCATACCTCTTAACTGATATGGGGTAATGATTACATGCATACATTGCATAGGACATGTTTTACTGTAGTAAATGTGAAGAGTTAGAAAAACATATAGGTATTCAGTACTATAGGCTTTAGTACCATAAACGGATAAGAACATCATTTTTCTAGAGGAAGATTAAGTAGAGAGTTCTCCCAACTAAAGAATTTCACTTACTGAACACTAAGTAAAACGTTATTATAGATAGTATTAAACTGCCCCCACAGTGTGGGTCCAGCACTATTTTAGTGATTCCAGCATAACTGGGTTTTCTTAACATCAAGAATTTTCTACACATCTGATTTTTGAAGGTTCCCTGGGAAGAGAACGGCTGATAACAGTTTCTGGCAAAACTGATTATAAGAAGAAGGAAAACAGACTCCCTTTATCTCTTATGCCTAAAGGCAGTGAGAATAAATATCTGAAAGGGTCCAGGGTTGAAAATTGAGAAACTCAACATTGGTTTATCTGAGGAAGGCTCAATACAGTAGACACATGCTTGTGGATTATAGAAACAGATCCCTACATGATCTTAAGATTCTTTATTCTCATCTGGAAGCAAAACAGCCTAAGCTCTCTTCTGTCCTAAGACATCAGCAAGTCTGCTCATTTTTTCTTTATTCTAAACTGTTACAATTGATGTAACTACTGAAGGTAAAACAATTTAAATATAAAGAAAACATTGTAAGAAGTAACTAGTGATAATTAAAAAACTTAAAAAAAACCAGACAACCAAATTTTAGGAGCCACATATTCCTGTAAATCGAGCCACACGATTTCCCCAAAAGGTAGGGTATTTATCTTTCAAAGAAAAATAATAGTCATTAACAACATTCCAGCCACAGCCTATGCTTCTTTCAAACTACAAATATTGCACTTCCAATACCAACAGTTTAAACAGGTGTCTTAAAGCACGAAAATATAAAGCGAATGAGACCTCTAAAACCTGAGTGTAGAAATGATTTATTCTACCCTGAAACTCTATAGGGTCTGTCCTCCCTGAGGAACATGCACATAACTCTCATTAAAGTTAATAGGAAAGTAGACCTCCTGTCGTTTTCAAAGGGAGTGAGAGTATTTACTGTATTTTATATCTTCTATAGGCAATAAATAGATTCAGTGCTGAAACAACAAGACCACCGAAAGTAAATGGACCTCCTAACCATGAAGTTTGAACTCATTTAATCCCAAAATAGTTTCTTTGACATTAGCCTAAACATAATCCAAAGTATCGGCCTTTACAAAGAACATACGATACATTCTTATGTTTCAGAATCTGACCACAGTGTTTTTTTTTTTTTAAATGAATAAAAATATCAGCGTTTCCCTATAGTTAACTAGAGAATAATTATGAGCTCTGAAATAATTACTATCCACCCGTATTAGTGCTGCTTTTTATCATTCTCTTTGATGAAGGACTAATATACTTTCGGTCTCAAATACATTAGAAATGATTATAAATTCCTTCATTATGGGTTCAATTCTGCAGAAATTATCCATACTTTGTGCCACACATATCTGCAAAAGGCAAGTAGGTTGAGAGTATTATTAGCTCCTGGCTTAGAAAGTTGGCCATGAGAAATGTGTCTTCACAGAAACAAGTCTTTGAAATTTTCAGAATTATTTAAAGCTCCTGGCTCCAGTGGGAGCCTTAGTGGCAGTGGTTAAGAGCTCAGCTGCTAACCAAAAGATCAGCGGTTGGAATCTGCCAGTTGCTCCTTGGAAACCTTATGGGGCAGTTCTACTCTGTCCTATAAGGTCGTTATGAGTTGGAATTGACTTGACGGCAGTGATTTGGTTTCATTTTGGCTCTAGTGAGCCCCGCCATGATAGATGGAAAGTCCTGGCTAAGGGCCTTCTCTCCTCCTTTCCCTCCCTTTTTACTCAGTAGCCTTTGAGGTAAACTGACTCAAGAATACCTAAGGCCATTTTCACAGAATGGAGAATTTAAAGGATTCTGCGATTGTTGTTCTGGAGCAATTGTATGCAGGCTAAATATTTTCAGGGATATATTCTCTTGGGACAAAATTTAGTTTATAAAACTTGGATCAAGAATATGAAAAATCCAACTATGTCTGTTCCATATACAGTACAATTCCAGAATTCAATACATTTTAAATAACAACAACAGTACATTATTGTACTTGATTTTTTCCCCAAATCGACAAACATTAAAATACACTGACTTTAAGAAATTAGATATTAAGTCTGAAAGTATTCCTTCTGAGAATGGGAACCAGGCAAGGAAGCCCATTATTACCACTCTTATTCAACATTGTGCTGGAGGTCCTAGCCAGAGCAATTAGGCAAGAAAAAGAAATAAAGGCATCCAAACTGATAAGAAAGAAGTAGAAGTATCCCTATTTGCAGATGATATGATCTCATATACAAAAATCCCAAAGAATTCACAAAAAATCTACTGGAACTAATAGAAGATTTCAGCAAAATATCAGGATACAAAATGTCAATTCTACCCAAAGCGATTTACAGACACAATGCAATCCCGATCCAAATTCCAATGGAATTTTTTAAAGAGATGGAGAAACAAATCACCAACTTCATATGGAAAGGGAAGAGGTCCCAGATAAGTAAAGGATTACTGAAAAAGAAGAAAACAGTGGAAGGCCTCACACTACATGATTTTAGAACCTATTATACCACCGAAGTAGTCAAAACAGTCTGGTACTGGTACAACAACAGATACATAGACCAATGGAACAGAAGTGAGAATCCAGATGTAAATTCATCCACCTATGAGCAGCTGATATTTCACAAAGGCCCAAAGTCCATTAAACGGGGGAAAAGACAGTCTCTTTAACAAACGGTGCTGGCATACTGGATATCCAACTGCAAAAAACTGAAACAAGACCCATACTTCACACCATGCACAAAAACTATCTCAAAACGGATCAAAGGCCTACACATAAAATCTAAAATGATAAGGATCATGGAAGAAAAAATAGGGACAGTGCTAGGAGCCCTAATACATGTCCTTAACAGAATAAAAAACATAACTAATGAAGCACAAACACCAGAAGAGAAACTAGATAACTGGGAGGTCCTAAAAATCAACCACTTATGCTCATCCAAAAACTTCACCAAAAGAGTAAAAAGACAATCTATAGACTGGGAAAAAATTTTTGGCTACAACATACCTGATCAGGGTCTAATCTCTAACATCTACAAGATACTGCAAAACCTCAACAACAAAAAGACAAATAACTAAAAAATGGGCAAAGGATATGAACAGGCACTTCACCAAAGAAGACACTCTGGCTGCTAACAGATACATGAGGAAATGCTCACGATCATTAGGCATTAGAGACATACAAATGAAAACTACAATGAGATACCATCTCACCCAAACAAGGCTAGCATTAATCCAAAAAACACGAAATAACATATGTCGGAGAGGTTGCGGAAAGACTGGAAAACTTATATACACTGCTGATGGGAATGTAAAATGGTATAACCACTTTAGAAATCTATTTGGCACTTCCTTAAAAAGCTAGAAATAGAAGTACCATGCAATCCAGCAATGCCACTCCTTGGAATGTATCCTAGAAAAATAAGAGCCATCACATGAATGGACACATGCACAGCCATATTCATTGCAGCACTGTTCACAATAGCAAAAAGATGGAAACAACCTAGTTGCCCATCAATGGATGAATGGATAAACAAATTCTGGTATATTTATGCAATGATAAAGAACAACGATGAATCTTCAAAACATCTCATAACATGAATGAATGTGGAAGGCATTATGCTGAGTGAAATTAGTCAGTCGCAAAAGGACAAATATTGTAGGAGATCACTATTATAAGAACTCAAGAAAAGGTTTAAACACAGAAGAAAATATTCTTTGGTGGTTACGAGGGTGGGGAGGGAGGGAGGGGGGAATTCACTAACTAGATAGTAGACAAGAATTATCTTAGATGAAGGGAAGGACAACACACAATATAGGGGAAGTCAGCACATCTGGACTAAACCAAAAGCTGAGAAGTTTCCTGAACACAACCAAACACTTTGAGGGACAGACAGAGTAGCACGGGTAGGGGTCTGGGGACCATGGTTTCAGGGGACATCTAGGTCAATTGGCATAACAAAGCTTATTAAGAAAATGTTCTGCGTCCCACTTTGGTGAGTGGTGTCCGGGGTCTTAAAAGCCAGCAAGCGGCCATCTAAGATGCATCAATTGGTCTCAACCCACCTGGAGCAAAGGAGAATGAAGAACACCAAAGATATAAGGAAAATATTAGCCCCAGATGCAAAAGGGGCCACACAAACCAGAGACTCCATCAGCCTGAGACCAGAAGAACTAGATGGTGCCGGTCTACCACCAATGACTGCCCTGACAGGGAACACAACAGAGAGTCCCTGATGGAGCAGGAAAAAAGTGGGGTGCAGAATTCAAATTCTAGTAAAAAGACTAGACTTAACGGTCTGACTGAGACTGGAGGAACCCCAGAAGACATGGCCCAAGGACTCTCTGTTAATCCAGAACTAAAACCACTCCTGAAGCCAACTCTTCAGACAAAGATATTAGACTAGACTATAGGACATAAAATGATACTCGTGAAGAGTGTGCATCTTAGCTCAAGTAGATATACAAGACTAGATGGGCAGCTCCCGTCCAGAGGCAAGATGAGAAGGCAGAAAGGGATAGGAACTGGTTAAATGGACACGGGAAATCTGGGTGGAAACGGGGAGTGTGCTCTCACATTATAGGGAGAGCAACTAGGGTCACATAACAATGTGTGTATAAATGTTTGTATAGAAACTAACTTGAGCTGTAAACTTTCAACAAAAGCACAATAAAAAAAAAAGAAGAAATTAGATACTAAGACAGTTGATTTCATTGCAAAGCTACTGAATTTTTCTCATTGAAATTTTATTGACAGTTCATTTTGTATAACTGGTATACACATCTCTTGAGAATACAGAAATGAGTGAAAGTGACTGATTTGGAATAATAGTAATTTAGCATCACTATATTTAATTAACGAAAAGTTATCACACTTCTTAAACTATCAATTATACTACCAGATATAAGGAAGTCATAGCTGCAAAATAATTTTCTTCCCAACTTATTGAGGAATTTTTCAATAAAAAAGACATAATCTAAATTATACTAAAATAAAAATATAATGCAAACCACTGCCACGTTGGAAGTAAACTTTGGAACCACTGATAGCTTTCAAAAGAATCCATGTCTGTGCAAATCTCAGGGGTGATACTCTGCCATCATGATGTCTGGGCATCTTCTAGGGTGAGCTGCCAGTTTAGGGTAGTGGCTCTTAAGTCCACATGCCCTGGAAGGGGCTAGCTTCCAAGGGTATGAAAACAGCAGACACGCTCTTTATCTTTGTGTTGAAAGAAAACACTTACATGCACACAAATTATATTTCCTCAGACAGTTCTTTAGAGACAGGGTACATCTAAAAACATGATTTTTAGGAAAAACTGAATCTGATGTTAAAGGCAGGAAAAGGAAAAAGAGAAGGCTCTGCTCCAGTACGCTGAGTAGAGCTCATTTATATTTATAAGAAAAATCAGTTTTCCTTCACAAAATTACCTTGATTACAATACCTTGCAAGTAAAAAGCAACCCTGTTTAGAATAAAAGTGATAGAATCTGGGCAAAAATAATAGTAATAATAATAAGTTGATGAAAAGTAAATAAAATACGTTAATCCTTTCTTTAAGCATAACCAAATTTGCACATGCTCATTATTTTTTTAACACTATGTGTTTGATTTTTTTTAATTCAGATGCAATATTTTTACAGTATAAGAATCTCCAGATAATGATTTCTCCTCATTATGCTTTGTGAAGACATGATCTCCATTGCCATTGCTTTGGAGAAGTTATGCAAAGGTTATCCAAAGATGCACCTAGAGCAGGAGTCTGGTGAAGACACAAGTGTCACCAATGTCCAGAGATGCCTTAGTGAGGGCTGAGGATTGAGATGGCATCAATAATCCAAACTCTCTAACAGGGTAGTTGTATTCAGTAATTTCGGCATTGAACAAACACTATGCTAGATGCTCAGGCTACATAGTGAGCAAAACAAGGAAGGCTCCTGCCCTCATAAAAATTAAATTTTGTGGGTGAAATAAACATTAAACAAATAAACAGATAAACATATATTTATGAATTGTGATGAGTGTTAAGGAAGGGAAGTTTTAGTGCTAAGAGAGGTTGTACTAGGAGACCCAGCTGAACCTGAGAAGGCTTCACTGAATAAATACAGTATGGCCTGAGGTCTGAGGGATGATTTAGCACTAAGCAGGCACAGAGTCTGGGAATGGGGAAGTAGGGTGGTATTATAGATTGAATTGTGTCCCCAGAAAAGAAATGTTGAAGTCCTAATCCTTGTACCTGTGAATGTTGCCTTATTTGGAAATAAGATCTTTCTTTGAAAATGTTATCAGTTAAGTTAAGTAAGTTATGCTGGAGTAGGGTGGGTCCTGGTTTCTTCTGCATGGTGTCTTATAAAAGGGGAGAACAGACACGGAAACGAAGTCACACAGCAGGAAGACAGAACCCACGTGAAGATGCATCTAAAAGCCAAGGAATGCTAAAAACATCTAGGGCTACCAGAAACTAGACAAAGTAGGATCGTTCCCTAGAGCGGACAGAGAGAGCATGACCCTGACAAAGCCTAGACTCCCAGCCTACATAACTGTAAGACAACACATTTCTGTTCTGTAAAGCCACCCACATTGTGGTATTTTGTTACGGCAGTACTAGGAAACTAAGACAGGAGGGAAGAAAATTCTAGTCAGAAGAAATAGCATATATGAGGTCCTAAAAGAAGAATGAGCCTGGAGATCAGTGGGGCTGGCATACAAGGAGTAGAACGGAGAGTAGTGGAATGTGAGGATGGAGAGCTATACAGGCATCAATCAGAGCGTGTGGCGCCTCTAGCCTGGGGAGTTTTGTCTTAATCCTAAAAGCAATGGGAAGCCACTTAAAGGGTTTAAGCACACACTGATAAACACTGCCCTATCTGAATCTTAAACAGAAAATCAGAAAAAGACAAAGTTCTTCTAAGAAATATGGCTGAGAATATTTTATACAGAGGCCTGCATTATGTTCTCACCAGCTTTATTAGAATGGAATTAGATGATGGACTAGGAGCCTTCAGTGCCTGATTCTATTTTGTTTACAGATAAAATGAATATTACCAGAAAGTAAAATCAAAGACTCCAGCACATCTGAAATTTTATAAATATTTTAAAAGATGTTATTAAACACATACATAAATATAAATTCACTTTGCCTGAGAATTAGCGTATCTTCATTATTCTTATATTTATAAAAAGATGGAATATTCTACCAGCTATCTCTATTTGGATGTCTCACTAGCATCTCAGTGCAACAGGGCTACCCATCATGTTCACCTCCAGAGCCAGTTTTACCTCCAATGTGGGTTTTTCTTTCAGAGATATAACTCTTCTCTCAGTTTCCAAACTCTAAAACTGGGAGTAATGTTCAATCATTCCCTCTTCCTCCTGTTCTTATCCAGAATTCAATTTTCCAAGAGAAATCCCATTCCTGTCACTCTCAAAATATCCTCTATTTTCAGCCTAGTCCTTGGTTATCATTACTACTTGCTTGAATTATTGCTGTAGTCTCTTGGCCCTGGGAGCCCTGGTAGCACAGTAGTTAAAAGCTCAATTGCTAACTAAAAGGTCAGCAGTTCGAATTCACCAGCTGCTCCCTGGAAACCCTATAGGGGCAGTTCTCCTCTGTCCTACAGGGTCCCTATAGGGTTGCTATGAGTTGGAATCAATTTGACGGCAGCTGGTTTGGGTTTTTTGGTTTCTTGGCCCTATCATCATCTGAACTCTAGACTCTCTTCTAAGTCGTTTTGTATATCATAGGTTTGAAGCTGTAAAGGATAATAGTGGCAAAACAAAGAGAGAAGATTTAATTGTCGTAAATTGTCAGCTGCTAAACTGTACCCCCATTCACCTCCTTCTAAGACTAAAACTGCAAGCACTCCAAAGGAATAGGAACTCAAAAGCATATGCAGCCGAACTTAGATACAGTGGACCTTGTACTGTCAGTTTTAAAATAGCTATAACATGACAGATGAAAACTAAATATGGTTTAACACTAGTTTTGATGTTTTAGAAATTCATGAGCAAAAATAAGATATTTTATATTCAAAATGAAAACTACTTATTTAGAATTTTTTTTTTTTACAATCTGATACAGTAGATTAATTTTCTTTAAACACCACTTTGTTTCACTGCTCTGTCTAAAGGTCTTTGCACCTCCCTAAACCTTACTGTCTTAGACAAAATGCCACTCCTGACACATAACACTGTCCTTAGTCTATCCAGATTTTGTCTGTAAGTTCCACCGCTTCTAAAATATATTAATTTCTATTGTATCTTCTTACTGTTGCACAAAAACTGACCTCACACTCACACCTTGTCTGTTTCATCTCATATAGGTGATTTCTTAAAGTTTTAATTATATACAACTAATTATATATGGAGAGGAGGAAAGATGTCAGCTTGGATGAACAAAGAGATTCTCCTCTACAATACTGTGTACATTTTTTTTTCACATTGAAAACAAGAGTATTACTGTGTGTGTTAACCTAAAATGCTGTCTTCAGGATATGAATGAGAGGTAATTTTATACTATTCAGCAAGATCTGACTGTCAAAATACCTTAATTCTTCAGCATTACTAAATTATAAATTGAGCCAGTAGTGATTAAGATCCTGGCAAAGCTCACTAGCTTTCTATGGATCCTGCATCTGGCTTGTCATCATCTGACCGCCGGTTCTTGGGACTCAAGCCAGTGGCTTGCCATATTGCCTGCCAGTCTGGGGACTTATTGGCCTGTGCTGCCCATAGGCCAGCGCCTGCCATCTGACCTGCTGATCTTGGGTTTGTCAGCCCCTGCAACTACATGAGTCAGAAGAAGCCTCCAGCCTGACACCTGACCCATGGACCTGGGACTTGTCAGCCTCTACAACTGCATGAACCATTTCCTTGAGATAAGTCTCACACTCTCTTTCTCTCTCTCTCTCTCTCTATATATATATGTACATGCACTTCACTGGTTTTGCTTCTCTAGAGAACCCAGTCTAAGACAACATGTTTGTTAATCCCATAGAGATTTGAGGGGGTCAATGCTACTGCCTAAAAATATTGCTATGATAATTAAAAGCATAGAGAAGTTTATTTATTTTGCCCTTCACCTCTCTTCTACCCAGTGCCTCAAACAAAATCATTAACACACACATTCCATACTTACACATAAACTTCCTAGTATAATATGAAATAATGAGAAAGGACTTTAGAATTAAGTAGACCTTGAGTCAAATCCCTGCTCAGTCACCTACTCACTACTTGATCTTGGTAATTTTCTCATCCTCTCTATTCTTAAGTTTCTTCAAACGTAAAGTGAGGATAATACACACTTAGCAGAGATATATAAAGATTCAAGATTATGAAAGTAGAATACCAAGCACAGTGTCTGATCTGTAAACAGAGTATAATGATAGTAATAATAACTATTATTAGTTGTGAATCCCTTAACATGTACTAATGCCTAATGAATAAAAAGGACGACTGTTTCCATTGATCTTATATATATGAGTCAGTCCCCACTGTTTAATTAATAGACACATTTCATTAGAGTCTGATATTTCTGCTTTTTCTCTGCATAATCTATGACCAAATGTTATTGGCAAAAAAATGTAATTAAAGTATTTCACATCCAGTTGGAAGGTTTTGCAAAAAAAAATTTACCCTGCCCCCCCCAAAAAAAAATATTTCTCAGGAGGAAATAGTCTGCAAGCTTCATTTATTCTACAACTACTAAGCATCCTAGAAGGCATGTAGCAGTAGTTGACTATGTACATGTTACCTTCTATCAATGACCACAAGAAAGGTTGTGTGGAAGTACCCCTTTACCCAAGAGCAAGTTCCCTGGTAGCCACACATGGCCCTGCATTTTGACAATGACAATCTGGCAGAAAAAGCTTTTCTGAATGTGTCACCAATAAAAGTACAATATAATAACTAAAATATATGGAACACCTATTTCATGTGTCGAACACATAACTGATTTTCATATATTTTTAATCATCATGCTAAGCCAAGGAATATAGCACAGTGATTGGCAACATAGGTTCTAGACTACCTGGTTTCAAATCCTACCTGTGCTACTTCCAAGCTCTGTGATCTTAATTTCTTCTCCATTTCCTTTTGTACAATAGGGATATTAATAATAGTAACTATTTATGGAGTTGTTGTAAGGATGTAATTAATCAATATATGAAAATTACTTCCAAGGGTGCTAAGTCCAATGCAAATTCTCAAAAAAAGTATTAGCTATTGCTATGAAGTAGGTGATACCAAAAAAAGAAAAGAAACCCATTGCCGTCGAGTTGATTCCAACTCATAGTGACCCTATAGGACAGAGTAGAACTACCCCATAGAGTTTCCAATGAGTGGCTGGTGGATTCAAACTGCTAGCCTTTTGGTTAGCAGTCGTAGCTCAGTGTAGCTCTTAATGACTGCACCCCCAGGGCTCCTGAAGTAGGTGATATTACCTGCATTTTATGGCTGGTGAAATAAAGTTTCATGAACTTGTTCAAGAAAACCTATGCTATGCTAACTACCCACATGGATTATCTCACTGAATCTTCACAAGTATTACAAATATTAGGACTTATTATTATTTCCATTTTATGGAGGGTAGGGGGTGTATCTCGGGCTCAGAAAGATGACCAATTTTCCCCCGATCTTTTATCTAATAAGTGGGGGAGTCAGCATGTGGGTTCAGTTCTGTGTTAGTCTGGAATCCACACCATCAGGACTATTCTGTGCTACATAGAATATCACAAAATTGTCACCATATATCTTTGGGGATCTCATTAGAATAACAGTTAAAATCCAAAAGAGTATCTCCTTGAAGCATGTATACATTTGGAACTCCCTAAGATGATGCAAATGTTAAGCACTTGGCTGCTAACTGAAAGGTTGACCATTCAAGTTCACCCAGAGGCCCCTCAGAAGAAATGTCTGGCAATCTGCTTCTGAAAAATCAGCCATTGAAAACCCTATGGATCAATAGTTCTACTCTGATTTACAGGGATCAACCATGAGTCAGAATCTACTCAGTGGTAACTGGGTTTTTGTTGTTTGTGTTTTTCTTTTTTTAAACTCTGGTGCTAATTTATTACATGGCATTGGGTACATTAAAATGAAGAAGAAAAGAACAATAAATAAATGAAACAATCACAGTGTGGGTGGAAGGTGGAAGGCAAGATGAAGTACATATATATATTTAATTTTTCCGAATTTTAAGCCTTTTGCTTCTTTATCTGCCTATTAAGAGCACAGGTTCTAGAATCAGGTTTCCTAGGGTTGCATCCTGGCTCTACTACCTTACCAGCTGTAATATTTTTGGCAAGTTTTGTAACAGCCTTGAACCTAGATTTATTTAACAGAAATCAGAAATAACAATAATACCAAATCCATAGGGTTGTCTATGAGATGAAAGGTGGTAAAATATGTGTAGCTCTTAGAATAGTATCTGGCATATATTAAGCATCAGACACATATTAAGCATTATTATTGTTGCTGTTGTTGGTTGCCGTTGAGTCAATTCTGACGCATTGAGATCCCATGCGTGCAGAGCATAACTGCTTCACAGGGTTTTTGAGGCTGTGATCCTTCAGAAGTAGGTGCCTTTGAGTGGGTTTGAACTGCCAACCTTTCGGCTAGTAGTCCAGAGCTTAACCATTGGTGCCACCTAGGGACTACAACATATTAAATGAAAAACAAACAAACAAAAACCACACACAAAAACTAGAGTAATAGACATTAGAATGACTGCAGAAGAAAAAACAGTTATTTTGTGACATGTGAAAAAAGTGGAGGTTCCAAACGTATTTAATAACATCTTTGTATGTCCATTTACTGTTTAATATTGAGCCATTACAGATTTGAAACTGATTACCAGCAAATGAGGATAAAAATAAACACATTTTGTTTTCAAAATGTCAGGTCTGAATTTGTAACATTAGAGAAAAAAACTGCAGAAAATTTAAAAGCAAAATGTCACAGCAATTCTTTATTTCCATTGTAAGAATACTCATTAGGGAGAGAGTTGACAGGTTTGGGACAAGCTAACATTTCTAATACTTTACCAAGTTAAAATGCCAAAAATTTTTGTGGAAAAGTAAGAATGGTATTCTGGAAGAAATCATACATTTTAATTATTTGAATATTAAAATATTTTTGCTAATTCTATTACTTGCCTACTCCAGTGTTCTACTTCTGTTTTCATGATTTGTGAAAATGTTTAAAAAGTCTTTACTTTCACTAGCACTGTAGGAAGAGATTGCTTGAGGATGATCCCACTCACAATGCACCTTAGTGTGATCAGCTTAAAAGCATCTAAAATAGGAAACAATGGTTTCATTCTATCTTGAGTATGAGTTTTGTTTTGGGGGAACCCATGAGCAAAATTATGGCATTTGATCTTCAAAATAGAAACATGCCATCTTAAAAGAGGCTTATCTTTCAAGTATCTAATGGTTGCTGGATTACAAGAATCAATATAGGATAAGAAGCCCTATGCTTTATTGATTTCTCTTCCTGCATTTTTGTTCTTCCCTTTAAGTTATTAAAATGCTTTGGATCAAACTGATTTTTATAAGATAGTCCAGAATAATAGTATTTATCAAAGGTAGCATATTTAATAGTAATATTTACATATTGGCAGCCAAGATTGCCTTTGAAGAAAAATATCTTTACCAATATAAGTGCTTTCTCATTGAGTCCCCAGTATTTTTACAACAAAACTATACTTTTTTCAAATATATGGAAATCACATTTGATTTTGTAAAATATTTCACATTTAGGTAAACAGCTTTATTTTGAATATCAGGAAATTTTTATTTTAATGAAGAAAGCTACAAACATCTGTATTAAAATTTAAAGCAACAGAAAGGATGCAACTGACTTTAGGTAAGAGAGGTGTTTCAAAAATTTGCACACCGATCAGTGTTTGTAAATTTTAAATACACTAGGAGAGGATGCAATGTGGAGTACCCTGTGGTGAATTATTTGGATAAATACATGTGTTTTATAAGGAAATAATCTCCCTAATATCTGTTTCATAAGTTACCATTCCCATGTATTTTTCCTTTAAATATAAATGCATTTGTATTTAATTTTGTATTAAATCTCACTTCTTTTGACCCATGTTAAGAAATAGTATCTAATGATTTAACTGTGTGTAATTAGGCCAGAAACTGTTCATATAATTTTACACATGATACTAATGCTTGATTTATATGTATTAATATTATACACATATATTTACATATGCATACATATGATACATAGGTTCATAAATCCTTTATGATCCACCAAAAGGAAAATTTCACTGAGAATTAATAATTTTCAACATTATTTTCTTGAAATAGAATAGGAATCTGTTTCCTCAGGCAGCTTAATTGTTCTAGACTTTCCTAGTTAAGCAGAAGGGTACTGAGAAAACTCATAAGAGAACAGAAAAATAAAAAGACCGAAATGGCTCAATATCTAAAAAAAAAACAAAGGAAGAAGTAAAATGGAATAGACTTGGATATTTAGGACAATTTCAATGTACAAAATTCACAGCTGGAATACTTTCCCCAAATCTTCCTCCTTCTCTTTTTGAGCATATCTTTCAGAATTAATCTTTCTACCAAAAAAAAAAAAAAATCTATAAAATTTAGTTCTCTAGACAGTACTATTCAAACATAAGTGTGCTTAGAAAATACCTAGGGAGCTTATTAAAAATGATAATTTCTACCCATTTATCCCCTTGAGATTGGTTGGGATTTAGCCTAGAATTCAGTCATTTAATGAGCTTTCCAAGTGATTCTGATGAACGAGGTCTATGGATCTCAGTGTGAGGAAAACTTGGGATCCAGACTCTTTTTATTTGTAGTATCTTGATCCTTTTCCTATTTTAACTTTCACTGAGGAGTCAACAAAAAGCTTCACGGAAACATATGAACTTGTTCATACTGTATATATGTTTAGCTATGACATCCATCAGCTGGAAATGTTTGGGTTGACCGTAAACTCAATCCAAATGTTACTTTCTCTGAGAAGACATGACCCGAAGAAACAGTGTTATTTATATAGTATATGATAGAGTATATTCATATACTATGTTGCAGAGTATATAGATATAGTTTATGGTATATAATATTATATATTTTATTGTATATAATACATACACACATATGCCATGGAAGCTATTAAATGTCTCTATTCCTATGCTTTCATATTTAGAAATCTAGTCAAGAAATAATCTCTATCTCAAAATATTACATACCATATTGGTTTAAAATTTATTTACTGCTGGTAAAAAGCAAGATTCTTTGGGGTATACTTCATTACCAAGAATATGATTAAATCACTTTACTATCTTATACGATATTATACCAGGCTTTAGTAAAATTAAGGTTGAAGGAGGAAACCATTCTTAGGCAAAACAATGAACCCAACCTGAAGCAGTTTCTTTTTTTTTAAGGGAAATTGTTGTTGTGTGTCATCGAGTCAATTCCAACTCATAACGACCCTATATGATAGGGTAGAACTGCTGTATAGGGTTTCATAGGCTGTAATCTTCGGTATTGTTGCTGTACTTTAAGTGAAAATTTACAATTCGAGTTAGTCTCTCATATAAAAATTTATACATACATTGTTGTGTGACCCTAGTTGCTCTCCCTATACTGTGACAGCACACTCCTCCTTTCTACCCCGGATTTCTCATGTCCATTCAACCAGCTCCTGACCCTCTCTGCCTTCTCATCTCGCTGCTGGACAGGAGCTGCCCATTTAGTCTCAGGTATCTACTTGAGCTAAGAAGCACACTCTTGGTGAGTATCATTTTATGTCCCATAGTCCAGTCTAATTTTTGTCCAGAGAGTTGGTCATAGGCTGTAATCTTTTTTATTTATTTATTTTTATTGTACTTTAGATGAAGGTTTACAGAACAAATAGTTTATCATTAAACAGTTAGTATACTTATTGTTTTATGACAATGGTTAACAACTCCACAGCATGTCAGCACTGTCACTTCTCAACCTTGGGTTCCTTATTACCAGCTTTCCTGTTCCCTCTTTCCTTCTAGTCCTTGTCCCTGGACTGTTGTGCCCCATTAGTCTCATTTTGTTTTATGGGGATGTCTAATCTCTGGCTGAACAGTGAACCTCAGGAGTGACTTCATCACTTAGCTAAAAGGGTGTCGAGGGGCCATGCTCTCGGGGTTTCTCCAGTCTCTGTCAGGCCAGTAAGTCTGGTTTATTTTTGTGAGTTAGTATTTTGTTCTACATTTTTCTCCAGCTCTGTCCAGGACCCTCTGTTGTGATACTGGTCAGAGCAGTGAGTGGTGGTATCCAGGCACCATCTAGTTGTACTGGACTCAGTCTGGTGGAGGCTGTGGTAGTTGTGGTCCATTAGTCCTTTGGACTAATTTTTTCCTTGTATCTTGTTTTCTTCATTCTCTCTTG
Organism: Trichechus manatus latirostris; assembly: GCF_000243295.1. NCBI lineage: Eukaryota > Metazoa > Chordata > Mammalia > Sirenia > Trichechidae > Trichechus > Trichechus manatus. Next base: position 9,042,442 of record NW_004444046.1, on the reverse strand, counting down.
CTCCCAAAAGGGTGAGACCAGTGGAGTATCTTAGATGGCTGCTCACAGGCTAGGCTGTAACCTTAAAGGGAACAAATCACCAGGTCTTTTCTCCTATGGAGCACCTAGGTGGGTTGAACTATGGACATTTCTTTCGGTTAGCAGCCTAGCACTTAACCATTGTGCCACCAAAGCTCCTTTAGTAAAAATAAGGAATATAATCTAAGGAAGGAGCCCTGCTGGAGTAATGGTTAAGAGCTTGGCTGCTAACCAAAAGGCTGGCACTTTGAATTCACCAGCTGCTCCTTGGAAACCCTATGAGGCAGTTCTGCTCTCTCCTATAGGGTCACTATGAGTTGGCATCAATTCAATGGCAAAGGGCTTGTTTTTTCTCTTGGTTTTAATCTAAGGAAAATGTAAAAACCCAAGAAATATTTAAGGGGAACAAATATCAAAGAACAAGAGAAATTCAGTCTCCAGAACAGAATGAAATAAACAGAAGAAGAAAAATATAACAGGAACATAACACAGTGATCCAAGGGTGGTGGCAGCACTGTGGTTTGGGAAACAAGAAATTCTTGTCCTTCTGCCTAGTGTAGAATCCAAGGAAGCAAGAAAGCACTTAGACTATTATTAGTAGTAGCTAAAGTGGAAGTCTTAAGTCTCTAGGCTGTGGGGATCTAGGACTCTCTCCGTGTGTATATGTGTACCTATCTGTGTGTGCATGGATGTCACATCTGCTTCTCTGTGTGTATTTCTTTGTGTGTGAATGCATATGAATTTTTCTGTCAAACTAAGTGTATGTGTCATTCTTCCTTTGTAGAGGTACATGCCATTCACTTTGTTTTATGTGCAAATGTCTGTGAATGTATGAGACTCTGCCCAATTCTGCCTCTCTGATTATTTGTATCCCTCTTTCTGCCTATGTAGCTCTCTGATCAGGTACATGTCTCTTTTTCTATCTGTTGTATGTATTTCTCTGTGAGTCTATCTATGAGTCTTTCCTTCTCTGCTTCTGAATGTCTCTGACACCGTGTCCCAGTGGATCTCTATTTTTGTGTGTTTCTTTTCTGTGTGCCTCCTTGATCATCTCATTTTCAGTGGGTGCCTCTGGATTTGTGTTTCAGATGGCATGTGTTTCTGCTTCTGTGTATATCCCTGTGTATGTCTTTCTTTCTGGGCCTCTGGGTATGGTTGGTTCCTTCCTTCCTTCCTTCCTTCCTTCTTTCCTTCCTCCCTCCCTCCCTCCCTTCCTCCTTCCCTCCCTGCTTTCTTCCTTCCTTCTTTCTGTTGAGTATGCCTGCGGGACAGTGAGCAGACAATATAAGTTCCCATGATATGTACCCTCTCTCAGATGCAGGCTTCCAGTGAGAACACTCAAGAAAATCACTTAGTCCTTTATTTGCTTCTAGAAAGATCTACCCTAACATTCCATACACAGATGTAATATTCAGCTCGCTTACCGTTCCTAAGACATTCTGTTGACATGGTCTAAAAGTCTCTAAGCCATGTTTCTTTCCTCAAGCGAAAATGGAGATAAAAGCATCTCTTTATAGGACTGTTATAAAAATTACAGATGTAAAGTTCCTAATATATTACCTAGCACATAGTCAGTGCCCCGTAAGTGCTATTGCTTTTATCAGTGCCTATTTCTAAGGCAAAATTTTGTTGGAAAGTTAAATTCCTCCAAAGAAACTTGCTATATAATCAAATATTTTTGAGAGAAATTATTTCACACAATGTCACTACCTTTAACAAATACAATCAGATTAACATTATGAAATGGACCTCTTCAAAGAAATATTATGACAACTTCTTGGATGGAAAAATATATAAGAACATGTTTGCATGCTTTCAGTCACCTAGGGCACTAACCCAGGAGTTCAGGATTATGCACAGCCTTAGATCACTGAAAATACAGCTCCCAGTGCCACCTAGGGCATGTGATAATCTACTGCAGCCTCTTCCTTTGCAGCAGTAAGGCTGCTGGGGTCAGGGAGACTGAGAGTCGCAGGGACTTGTTCCAAATTATACTCAACAATGGCAGAAGTGCTATGAAAACCCATGCTCCTCAGGTTTATCACTACATTGTTTCCAATGCACTTTGCTGGCTCCTGTATGTAATTTTAATTTTTTTAAAAAAATTAATGTCTCTTTTGAATAAGTGATTTATTCATGAAGTTCAAAAGTCAAAATGATAAGTGTCAAGCTACATTGAAAAGTTATACTCTTACCCCACTGATCCCTAGCTTCCCTATTCCCTGCTCCCATTCCCAATCCTATCGGTGCTGTCTTCATTGTTGTTTGTTGCCAGAGTCCTCCCTCAACTTGCTGCTTTATCCTGCCCTAAATGAGGGCAGTGGGGTTCAGTGGTAGAATTCTTATTTATTTATTTATTTA